>NC_080092.1:15353824-15656641 GCF_950005125.1 Chionomys nivalis | reverse complement strand
AGCAGGTACGCTGACAAACCCCCTCCCCCACACACCATGTCCCTACAGCAATTGGGAGAGAGGGCCCTATATCTCAGCTGAGCAAGACAGTGGAGCTAGCTCTGGTGATGTAAGTGTGGGTGAGCCAGACCTGAGGGTCTGAAAGCGGAACTGGCCCAGCTCCTTGCTGCAGGCTGCATTGGGTGATCTAGCTGAGGCAGGGTTGGAGAACTCACCAGGGTGGTAATGATGGGGGAAAGCCAGCAGGCTCACCAGCCCAGCTACCACCCAGGGCCAGAACCAGGGCTATGAGTTAGTCCACCCCAACATCCACCTCATCTATGGGCTGTTAGGGCATGTGAAGGAGCTGGATCCATGACTCTCACAAAATATCGGAGCTAACAAACATACAGAAAGGAAAGTTCATTTTGATTCACAGTTTTAGGAGACTCAGACTGCAGTCAGTTGGTTGTGTGGCTTTCAGACAATGGCGTGGCGAGAGACATCCTGCCTACCCCTGACAGCCAGGAAGCAAAGGAAGAGGAACCCTGGGGCCTCAGTATCCCTCTCAAAGGCTGACGTAACTCTTCCAATCTCCACGCATCTAAATGGTCCACCATCTCCTGACAGCAAGTTGGTGATGAAGCCTTCGACATGTGGGCCTTTGGGAGACACCTTATCAAAATCCAACAGTGAGAACAGCAAGGAGTGGACGGGTTCAAATCTCAGCTTGATCAGCCCTCTGTGTGGCCTTGACCAGGCCACAGCTCTCCAAGGTGGGAGTGACAGAGGCCATCCCCAGCCCTGGGTGTTCCATGAGGACCCCAGGAGGGCAGGGGTAGGGTTGTACTGTGGTGTGAGCGCCAGTCATGGGCTGGCTTCAGGTACCTGCTGTATGGCCGTGAGCACAGCACCCCATCACTGTCCCACTGTGCCCCCATCTGTCAAATGGCAAGGACAGAAGCACATATAGAAAGAGCTGTCAGGGGGCTGGAGAGATGGCTCAGAGGGTAAGAGCTCTGACTGCTCTTCCAGAGGTCCCGAGTTCAATTCCCAGCAACCACATGGTGGCTCACAACCTTCTGTAATGAGACCTGGTGCCTTTCTTGCCAGTATGCTTAATAAATAAATCGAAAGAAAGAAAGAAAGAAAGAAAGAAAGAAAGAAAGAAAGAAAGAAAGAAAGAAAGAAAGAAAGCTGTCGGGAAAATCGCTTACTTAAAAGCCGGTCTGACTTACGGACTTACGGCAAGCACAGGATTTCAATGCCATTGCTATTGCCTATGGGGAAACCTGGAGGAGTGTGTGAGCCTGATGTGGGACCCCAGCCTTGTGCTTCAGCAGTCGTGTGACCTTGGGACTGTCAGGACTTCCTCAAGTCTTCCTTTCCTCATTACCCCACAGCTGTGATCATACCTGTACATAGGCTTGAGGGTTAAGCTGGCTAGCGTGAGGCACTGATGTCTACAGAGCCAGCCATAGGGTCTAGGACTAGCAAATGCATGGCCAATGTCAGTCATGGGGATTTTGATAGCAATAAACAACTTACAGACTAGGAGCTTGTTTTAGTCCATTTACCACTTTCATGACGACATCCCTGACACGGGGACTTGGCTCTGGGGAGGGCCCAGGGCTCTTCTATACCAAGCTGATCTCTCAGCTCACTCCTGAGATCCTACCTCAGCCTGCAGAACCAGCATCACGTCATGCATGATGGGGCATCACCAATAGCCTAACCTCCTCCCCTCAGGCCCCACCTCTCTTCACCTCAGCATCCCTCGCTGGTGATGGAGTCATCAGCACTCGCACCTTTGACATGCTCAGACGTAACCAGCCCAGTGTCTGTCCCCCACCATGCCACATTCCACCCTCTCTTTCCTGTGGCCATGCCGTCACCACACCGACCTCACACCCAGGACCAGTGTGAGGCAAATGGAGGGGGTCGTCAAGACGCCGCAGACAAGGAAGGCTGTCCTTTGATCTGACATGACTAGCGGCAGCTGAGGCCTCCTGTCACCTCCTCTGATTGCAAAGGCTGGCCTGCTGGTGCCCCATGGGCCCACACTGCACACACTCGTGCTTTGTGAGGGATGGGAGCAGCTGGGCTCCATAGGCCAGGTGGCTGCGGGTGCTTCTCCCCTGGGCATTGCAGTCACTCTGGTTACCCTCTTGAATTGCCCCTCCCAGGCTGCATATTGGGTGGATATTCAAGGCTGCTGGCTTCTCCCAACCTTCCCACTGCAGCTGTTGCCCCAGAGAAGCTGGGGTGCTGCTGGCGTCAGATCCAGCCAGAACAAGCATGCAGAGAGACTGTCACCAGAGAACCTGTCCCCAAAGGCCAAGATGGGGTTGTGAGACTCTGTCTTTGAGGAAGGAGCTGAAGTTTGGGAGCTGTCTGCAGCTGCCAGGTAGGAGGGCCCAGTGGGCAGGTGAGCAGTTCTCCATATGGGCGTGGGGGGGGGGTGTTCTGCCAGGACCTGCGAGAAGGGCTGCTTGCTTGCTTGCTTCTGCCTCTGCCTCTCTTCCCAGCCTTGCTGAGGTTTGAGTGCAGTTCAGAGAAGAGCTTCCATCCCAGCCCCCACCGTGGCCTAAGAAGGAAAATGAACAGGGCTAAGGGGTGGGGTATTGTAAATCTCCTTTTAAAGCAGTGCCCACCAAAGTGCACATGCGCTCCATAACTTAGATGTGTGGAGTTTGTATTGAAGTGGACACAGGTGACATCCATCAGGCTGGGAGCTTCCAGTGAAGGAAGAGGAGCTTCTAGAGGAGCTCCATGTGGCTGGTTCTGACTCAGAGGTGGCCACCATCTCTTCACGTTCTCATGGTCTCTTTGTACTAGCGGGAGAGTGGGC
The DNA here is from genome assembly GCF_950005125.1 of Chionomys nivalis. NCBI lineage: Eukaryota > Metazoa > Chordata > Mammalia > Rodentia > Cricetidae > Chionomys > Chionomys nivalis. The sequence continues at coordinate 15,653,811 of NC_080092.1, read as the reverse complement.
TCTGGTGGCTCTCTGTGTATGGATGGAGACCTCACTCTGATGGCCTCTCTGAACTCCCAGTTCTTCCATATGTCTCCAGACATAGCCACATTGGGGCGTGTGAAGGCCACTCTATCACAAACATACACTCACAAGAATCACGAGCCAGCATCATAGCTCACAAAGACCTTGCATATAGGAGCGAGTGTTCCTCCCTGGGTGTAAGTGTGTACAGGCACACTGTTGTTGTCAAGCAGTAAGCACACGGCTCAGGGGCTGCCTAGAGCCTACTCTCTGGTTCTCATATCCTAGCAGAGTGGTTAAGGGTACAGGCTCTGGAGTCTTCGGAGAACATGGGCTCCTTTACCAAGTTAGCTTCATCTGAGCTGTGCGTCTTTAGGATTGTGCATGGGGGATGGGTGAGATTGCACCCGTGCATACATGGGGGCCAGAGTAAGATGCCGGGGTCTAGCATACTCCATCATATTCCTTGGAGATAGGGTCTCTCCCTGAACGTGTGGCTAGACTAGAGGCCACTGAGCCCCAGCAATTGCCCTGTTTCCATCCTGTAGTGCTGGGTCATAGGCAGGCACAACCACATCTGGCCTTTTATCTGTGTCCTGAGCTCCAAATGCTCTTTCCCACAGAACCATCCCTCTAGCCCTGCCTTTATCTCTCTTTATGTCAGCTTCCCCGTGTGTTTAGTAGAGCGACAATACATGCCACAGAAAGCGACTGATGTAGCAGGAAAGACAGGCTAGGGGGTGCTCAGGGTAGGGTCTGGGAGGCCGGGATTTGGGGAACACGAGGGTTGTCCTCTCTGCTCGAGGACAAGGATATGCTGCTTGTCAAGACAGAAAGAATATAGGCTGTAAAGCCAGGTGTTGGAAGGGCTTAGCCGCAGGAGGTCCAGCTATGGAGTGAGGATGACCAGGGAAGCCCTGTCCCCAGCACTGTGCCTAGCTGAAAGAATCAACACATGTCCACATGAGGTGGACCCTCAGCAGTCACCATGCCTCACTGCCCCATGGAGGAGCTGGGTACCTGTCATCGCAGTAACAGAGGCTCAGCCCAGCCCGGAACCATGGGAGGGCAGCACACTGGCCTATCCTAACCCCAGCATGGGGTCTTCACAGTGGGGTTAGGACAGCTGCAGCTTACCCAGGGATGCACCCAGTTTGCCACAATAAAGTCTGGTCATTTCAGAGTGAGCTGGGGTTGGCTGGGTGGCTCACGGTCTCTCCAGTGTCTCCTGGCCCCACTGAACCCAGCACTCAGCTCAGCGCTGGGGCTAGAGCTGTGAGTGAGATTCCTGCTCTTGGCAACTGAGTCCTGGCAGGGAAGCAGATGGCAAAGGGGTGCATGAATAAGTATAGCACAGGTGGGTGAGGGCTGAGACAGCATGGAAGCAGAGTAAGGAGAGAGGGAGTTGGGGTGGGGGAGTGGGCCGTCTTACAGCCTTCTATGGTGATGTCACCTGAGCATGGGCTGGAGGGATGCCAGGGGCTGAGCTAGGCTGAGTGTTCTGGATAGAGGCCACGGCCAGTGCCAAGACCTTGAGGTGGGAAGAGGACCTGAAAAGACTAGGAGGGAGGCACAGCAAAGAGGCAGGCAGGACCCAGAGGGGAGGGGTACGGTGCTCAGCGTGCAGGAGCCACGGGGGTTCACACAAGGACATGGATTTTCCTCTAGATGGGCAGCTTCAGAATGGAGAGCTAGCAGAAGGAAGACATGTTCCAACACACACACACACACACACACACACACACACACACACACACACACACACACAGTATCCACCTCTGACCTCCATACATTGTGAAAATGGAGCCTTGTTATAGCGAAAAGAAGTTCCCAGATGAGGAATGGAGAGACAGAGAGTGTTCTGGATACCCAGGTGTGTCCACAGCTGGAGTCACAGGTATCTTTCCGGGGGCAACACGGGGACGTGACATCAGAATGGAGAAGCTCAATGCAGGGCTTCCTGAAGCCAGAGAAGGTGAGCCTTTCCTCGGCTCTGGAAAGACCCCAGCACTTATCCACCTTCATGTTAGCTCAGCAAAGTTGAATTGGTCCGTAAGAGAATTTATATGTGTTGTTCCAAGCAACCAAAGGGGGAAATTTGTTGCTGAAGCAATAGCATACCTCTACTGACCCTTCCAGCCTGGCAGGGCGCAGTCCATGGGGGTCTCATTTAATCCATCCCCAGGGTAGACAAAGGGACCTGGACCTGTGAGGTGAGAAGTTGGAGTCTGGATACGGTTGGAGGATAGGGCAGAAGGACAAGATGTCAAAGATACTCCCAAGACTCAGCCAGAGTAGCTGGAGCTAGGGCTGGGGGCTGTTTTCTGCGTGGGGAGAGGGTAAGAGTGAGGTGGAGAAGGGGCAAAGCCAAGCCTGAATTTTCTATGTGTCAAGTGGAAGCTGATTGTCAAGGGCCCTCTAGGTGTGGCCTACCCAGCAAGATGGAGTGGGATGGCTCACCTTGGGGAGGGGGTAAGGGAAGAAGCTGCTGATAGCAGGTGTGAGTCATCAATTAAAATCTCCCGGTGTATCAGGGACCTCCCTACTGCCCTGAAGGCCCCATGTACTTGATGCCGAGTGTCTCCAAGCCTTGCATGGTATCAGGGAGGAGGTCAGACAGGGACAGCAGGAGTAAGAAGCAGAGCAGGATTTGAACCCAGGGCTGCAGGGCACTGGGAGCCGTGAAGGGCTCAGAGGGACACTGAGCTGTTAGGAATCTCTCCACCTCCACATTCTGGATGGGGTTGCCTCTTCCCAGCTATTCTTCCAAAGAGAGTCAGGGCTGCATTTGTCAGGAGCCAACAGATGGGAGACAGAAGTCAGTGGGCATGCGCTCATTCGAGGTTAGACCATTGCCATGGGCATCATCACAGCCTGCTCACTAAATAGTCCATCGGCTTGGTGACTCTCGAAAGCTGGGTCCAGGTCAGCTCCATCCCTCTTCCTTCTCAGCCCTTAAAGAACCATCCTCACCCACAGGTGCTATGTGGTGGGGGTCAGGCATCCAACCTCTGTCTTTTGTGCTTTGGTCTTTCCCTTTCCAGGCCTTGCCAACAGGCCCTGTGACACCCTCACATCTGAGCAGCAAGCCGGCAGAGCGTGGATGTGACTGCCACGAGGGCATGGAGGCCAGGACGCAATGAGAACTCTTGATCTGATCTTGTCTGGAACAGATGTCCAAGCAGCCGCTGTCCATCAGGACAAGAGGAGCGTGCTGCCCAGCAGACTAAGGGGCCTTTTGTTTCCTTTGTGGCTAGGGAAGCCCTGCTGTTGTCTGTCTGACAGCAGATCGTTAACAAATGTATCGCTTGCATGTCCCTCGTCACTAGTGTATTTGAATTCTCATCTTTCACGAGGACACAGGCACCAACAGGTAGCCACTCGCAGGACCCACGCTGGATGAAACCCAATACTGCCAAACTGAGTGCCTGGCATGCGGTGAGAACCTACTATGGTAGAGGCAGAGGCCTGCCGTGGCTTAAGACAGAGCAGAGTGCTAAGTTGCTGGCCAGCTGTGTGACTTTGGACAAGACTTTGTCTCTCTGCCTCAGTTTCTCCTGGTGCAGAGTAAACTACGTGCCTGGGCAGTGCCCAGAGATTACATTGTCATCTCATTTATTCCTTGTGCCGGGGGACAGGTGTAAGCTACCCACTTTGGTGACAGCAACATGAGGCTCACAGAGAAAGACAATTGCCCACAGCCTTAGCTAGGGATATGCGTCAGGGCTCCCAACTCTCGACTTGGGTGACACTGGGTGTCTCCATGGGGACTGGAGCTAGGGGACATGGCCCAGGCCTCCCTGCTGCTGCTGAGGGTGGCATGCTGAGCTGGGGAAGGGAACGTGCTTGAGTGAGGTCTTCCCTGTGAACTTCAGGCGGGTTCAGGCCTGGTGATGGCTCCCCTTACCTTCCCTCGCTGCTGTCTCTGGCTGGCTTGGTTCCCTGTGGGAAGTGTCTGTTTTCTTGGTTTCAGCAGTGGAGACCTCCTCCACATCCCTCCCCACCCTGTGCCTCCCAGCCCTGAATCCCTGTGAATGTGAATTTCCTTGTAAGGACTCAGAGCAGCGAATCCCAGACCCAGGGCTGACTTTTTTTGTTTTTCCCTCTGCCTCCTGGAAGATAGCATGTTTGATTTTTATAAGCCCGTCATTGTCCTCTGTGCGTTTCTGTGTGGGGCAGGCTCCTGGCGTCAGGGAAGGGATCAGGAAGCCATGTTCCATTTCTGACTCACTGGAAAAATAAGAAGCATAGCTCCTTTGAGGGGCCTTTACTCTCTCAGCCCCAGTGTCCCAAAGTGTTGATCATGCTTGAAAGCATTGGTGAGATGCTTTTCCTCTTCAGAAAGGCAAAGAAGATGCCACACACTGGCTGTGGTAGTGTGGGCATGTCTTCAGGAACATGTGGCAGGGTCAGGTAGCTCTTGCTTGGCTGGTGAGTCTATCTCTAGGGCTTCCCTTTAGAGCCACATAGCCTGGGGAGGTGAGGAGAAGCTTCTGAGACAGGAAGTGTTTAATTAAGCCCGTGCCCTCAGGTGTCATGTTCTTCAGGAGTACAGCTTCTCTGCAGTCCAGGGTGCATGGAGGGAGTGGTGGCAGGCCACCATCAGGGCTTGGGGATTACACAGAACCGGGGTCTTACTTGAGGATTGTAGCTTGTCATGGCTGGGATGCCTTGGGCGAACTCTCAGCCTGAGCCTCTGTTTCCGTGTCGGTGAAGGGGTAGATGGTGTTTGTGACCTCGAGGGACAGTTCAAATTTTGGGCCTTCATTTAACAAGCTGGAGACAAGGCTTAGTGCAAAGGGGCTGCCCCCCTCTCGGGGCCTCTCTTCTAGGTCAGCTCTATCTGGGGTCTGTGGGGCTGGCACTGAGTGAGTTGGTGCACACTCTTTAATAGGAGCCGTTCAAACAGGCCTTAGAGCAGGGTGTCGTCTGTGAAGCCATCCAGCTGCTCACTGGGTTTGGGTTTGGGGTGCTGCTGGACATATTACCACCCTTAGGCCTTCAGGCTCAAGTCAACAAAGAGAGTCTGGTATCAGACACAGTAAGGGGACATGGGGGCAGGTGAATCCCAGTCCAGATGACAGGATAAGCCCAGGCCAGGTCTCTCCTAGGTTTGACAGCTTAGAAGGTAGTAAATACCCATCTGGGTGGTACCAGCTTGAGATGGGGGTCTGCCGTTGGCCTCCCAAACTGCCCTGGCTCATGTCCTCAAGTGTGGATGGCAGATGGGGCATTAAATTATAGACCTGGGGGGGTGTGGTACCAAAGGAGGGGTATCTCTGGGAGGGAGGGTATTACACCGGGGCCAAAAGGTCCAGGGATGCAACTGAAAGATGGTGTGTGTATCTCTCTCCCATCAGGAGTCGACTTGAGTCTGTAGAAAGCTGACGACTCTTGACCCTGGCTGGCTCAGCCCTCCACGTAACCTCTGGTGGATGCATTGACTCTGAGCACGGGGAGACACAGTTCTGTCTTCCAGCCACGGCAATGTCTCCTGTTCTCAGAAGGGACTAAGGGGCTTTGGAGATGTCATCAGGGCTTAGGGATCACACAGAGCTAGGGGCCTACTTGAGAACCTTGTCTTGTCCTGACTGGGATGCCTGGGGTGAACTCTCAGCCTGTGCCTCCTTTTCCATGTCTAGGGAGGGGTAGATGGTGTTTGCAGCCTTAGGGGACAGTCCAAACACTGGCCATTAACTTGACAAGCTGGAGACACAGTTTAGTGTAGGCTGGCCCCTTGTAGGGCCTTACTGCAAATTTAACTGGGGATTTCTGTAGAATCTCTGTGACCTGTTCCCTAGGGACATGTGACTGCTCTCCACGGAGCACACAGAACAAAGAACCCGTCCCCTCCCTCACACACTTAGGCTGATCTTCTCATCTGTCTCTTGTCCTCCTCTGGTAGCGAAGATGATAGGAGCTCTGTACTAGGTGTTTGGCTGGGCCAACAGAAGTCAGCTTAAGTCAACTGGTCACCTGGCTGCCTCCACCACCAGGCCATGGGCTGTCTGAGGAGACCCTTCCCCAACAAGCCAGTTCTTCTCTACACCTGTCAGCATGGCCTGGGATGGGGCATGAGGGTCAGGGTGGGTGTGTGGGGTCAGATTTGTTCTGACTCCCCAGTGTCAAGCAGGCTCTGCTGAGCCAGGGTTAAGCTGATGCCCAGAAATCACAGGGTCAGGCACCAGGGACTCTAGGCCCTGTGAGCCCTGTTCTGGGGACTCTTCTTCCTCCTGGAGGGGATCTGCCATGTGAGAGGGACGCAGAAGCTGGGAGGACTGGCTGGTGGCTTTGCCCAAGGACCAGTCCCTTTCAAGAGAGTTGGGAGGGACTGTCTGATGCTTAAGGGAGTCAGTTAATGTCATCTCAGAGTGGCACCTGTCCACACATAATACAGCTTTGGAGGTGTGATCCTGTGGCCCGGGGTTGGGGGTGATGGCCATCCAGAGGAGAAAGCCCTTGACTGCTAACCCTTGGAGGAGTAAGACATGCGGATCCCATCAGTTAACTTTGTCCTCCTGGGTCCTATTAGGGTGTGCATTTTCAGAGACCAGAGAGGTTGACCAAGCTGCCCAAGGACACATAGAACCAGTTTTTTGCAACTGATCACTGACCACAGGTCAGCTTACCTTCTAGTCATGGCAGCCATACTGCATGCCCCATGGGGCCTACTGGAGAGCTGGCTCAACCCAGAGTGTGTCAAACTCTGAGGCTAAGCCGGGCGGTGGTGGCACACGCCTTTAATCCCAGCTCTTGGGAGACAGAGGCAGACAGATCTCTGAGGTTGAGGCCAGCCTGGTCTACAAGAGTTAGTTCCAGGATAGGCACCAAAACTACAGAGAGAAACCCTGTCTCGAAAAAACAAAAAACAAAACAATAACAGCTACACTGAGTTCCTTAGTGGCTGAGCAACCCCATGTCAGCAAGCTCCAGAGACTGAGAACACCCAGGATCCCTCACCCTTCAACAGAAAGCCCTCCTCTTTCAAACCACAACTCCACATGCTTCAGGCTTATTTTCAGACCCGCACAACCCAGGAACAGGGTGTGCAACCTTCTCCTTTGTGGCCAGAAATCTCTTTCAATGTCTCCACCTCTCTGGAACCTCCAGGACCCATGGTTGCAGGACGCTAGAATAGTGACTTCTAGCAACTTGCCTGCCCTAAGGAAAGAGAGTCGAGAGGAGCTTGGAGACCTGGGGGTGGGGCAGATGGAGAGAGACCACGTTTCAGACTTTTGTCGCTTCCCCCAGGCCTGAAATGTAGGGACAGTGATGCCCTGCAGTGTTGGCAGGGGCCCCCAGCTGCTCACGTAACAGAGGCTGCGGGGACTTCTGAAGCTGGGACTGGAGACCGTGGGGACACAGCCCTGACTTGTTGGCCCTGGCTGGACAGCTTCTCTTTTGTGGCTCTGGAATGGTGGGAGTAGGTGGCTGAGCACAGCGCCTCGCTGGAGACAGCTTGGCATCTGGTCTAATCCAGATGTTGGTTTTGGCTTCATATCCAAGACTCCTGCGCCCTAATTACTCACTGTCTTGGGAGCCTGGCCGGGAGCCTGAGAAGGGAGAAGCTGGACTGGTTCTCATCTGATAAGGAGACAGAAGTAGCAGAGCCGTACCCAGGGGCCTGGCTGGAAGGAGTCTTCTGCCTGTTGTTGGCTTGATTGAGATAGAATCTGCATACAATAAAATTCACAGTTTGGATAAAACACCCATAAACCCATAACCCATAAAACCACACCACAATCAAGATGCAAAACACTTCCAGGAAATTTGGCTCCTGCCTGGATCTGCTGGCGCCCACCTGCCCGCCAGCTCGCAGCCTCCCCCCCCCCCCCCACACACACTGCCTCCCTTCTCGGAACTTTAGGGAATGGGCTGGGTAGGTGGGACAGGCTTTCCGTGCCAGACAATTGTCATGAGACCCATGAGAGTCATCTGCACAGTTGACGAATCTAAAGTCCGTTCCTTTTCTTTGCTGAATTGTATTTCGTTTGTTAGGATGTTATACCATATTCGCATGCTTGTCAACAACATTGAGACTGTTTAGATAAACATGGTGTTCTCCTTCTCTCTCGCTGGTAGCAGGGAATAGAATCACGGAGGTTGATGGTAAGCATGTATTTAGTTGTATAGACCAGAACGGACACACTGAATTTCTTTCTCCTTCCAATGTTGAGCATGACAGCACATCCAGGGTCCCTGAGCTGTGCATGACAGTATCTCTCTGTGGGTTCAAGCCATGCTTCTTTGGTGATGAAAAACGCTGAACACTTTTGAATAGGTTGGTGCCTTTTGTATGAACTCAAGACACATGGGTCCTAAATGAGGTACTCAACCTATTGCGGACACTCCTGCAGACAGAAATGTCTTGTAGAAGATTCTGGAAGCCCATACGGTGGGCTTCTTGCAGGTCTTTGATCAGAACATTTCAGACATGCATAAAAGGAAAACATGTCTTACACACTGGTATGACTCTTGGTCATTCTCCAGTGTACCTTTCAGGAACCAGGTTCTCCCTGGTTCTTTCTGTGTCACCCTCTGTGACTAGGCCTCATCCCTTTCATGGCTTAGCATCTCACAATGAGGATGAGACATCCCTGCTGGGTATTAAGGGTGGCTTGCCACATTTTCCCAGTAGTGTGGCCAAGTGAATGTGCCGTCTTTGTCTCTTGTCTGACTTGAGCTTCTCAAGGCAAACTCCAAGGAGTAGAACCACCAGGCTTTTGTATCAGTTATCCATCGTCACGAAGATGCTGCATAACAACCCGAGCCTTAAAAGCAGAAAACACCAACCTGTTATTTGCTACTAGGCAACTGATACTGGGTTGGTCTACTGATATGGTCCAGTTCAAGTGCTCATGGCTTGGTCAATCGTGGGTTGAGGTTGGCCTCAGGTCAGCTATGGATGGATGGATGGCCACAGGCCCATTTCTGTTTTGCATGGCCTCCTTTCTTCCACCAAGTGGGCTTAGCTTGTTCTGGTGAAGAGTTGGGGCTCAAGGAAGGGAGAGTCATACAGGTCTTAAAGCCTGGGCTCACAACTTCACATTCTCATTGCTGCTCTATTCTACTGGCCAAAGAGCCCCAGAGAGCAACCAGACCCATAGACAGGGTGTCTTCACAGCACAGGAAGTAGCATTGCAAAGGGTGTGGTCACAGGGAGGGAGGACCGGGGACACATGTACTCTACAGCCCAGCACAGCTTTAGAGTCCATGTTTCCCCTGCTGTTGCCAGATGGTCTTCCTCAATAGGGTACAGGTTATGTTCCATGACAGTAGCCGCAAGTCCAGGGTCCTCCAGCCTCACCTGAGCCAATATGGGATTTTCCAATATGGTGTAACAAGAGAAACAAAGTAACACCTTCCCAAAGTATTGGCTGATTCTAATCACCTTTTTGAGAGACAAATGCCTGTCCTCAAGACTGAAAGCACTTGCTGAATCAGAGTGTGACATCGCATGATGCTTTAAAGCAAGCGTGAGACTCAAAGGCATGGCTGACGGGCAAGGTGGGCTCCTCCGGACTCCATCGTAAGCCCTCCCAGCATGGGCATCTGCTGCTCATCAACACTGAGCATCCTGTGTGCTGGGCACAGCTCCCAGTGTGAGGACAGGATGGCGGAGGCAAGGTCCCTGCCTTTCAGAACCAAACCTCAGGAAAAGAAAGGGACCACTGTCGTAAACAATGCCACTTCACAGACAATAAATGCCAGGTAGGAAACTGCACAGGGTAATGCCACAGAGGCACTCTGTTACATTGAGAGTCCAGGGCAGGCACCTTCTTCTAGGCGACAAGTTGAGTCCATGGTGACAAAAAGGAAGCAGCAGGCCAATCAAGTAGTGACGCCAAGGTCCTAGGGCAGAGATGGGGTTGCCCAAATGAGAAGGCCAGGAAAGCCAGAAAAGACCGGGAGAGGGCAGGGGCTGGCCGGTATCAGAAGTCTACTTTGTGCCTACTATGTGCCCAGCAGGGTGCTGTTCACCTCTGCCCTCTTCTGCCACCAAAACAGAGCAAGGTCTGGGCTCCCCCTGCTGGTCCACCATGAGCTGTGACTTCAGCTGTAGGGCCAGTGGACTGGACGTGTCTCCTGCTGGGGGAGGTGGGATGCCAGAGGCTCTGTGGACACAGTGGTAGAGGCACAACCTCAGGTCATGGTTCGGTCCAGGGAGCTGGAAGAAAAGGAGTTCAAAGCTAAGCAGGAGGAAAAGATGCTAGGAGCCCACTTCTACACAGCCAGTGCCACCCAAAGTCACCAGTGAGTCAGCTGCTGGTCCACGTGTGACTTCACAGAACACTGAAAGGGACCACTTTCCAAGACAGGGCATCCTGTAAAGCAGCATCTCCCATGAGGCTGCTAGGTCCTGTTGCTAAGGGGGAGCCTCTGGAAGCCAGGCAAGTTGTTCCAGTTCCTAGCCCTGAGTTTCTTCCATTCCAACCCTCAGAAAGGCACAAAGATGTTCAACTACAAAGAAATTGAGTCCAAATCCACTTGAGGTCTCTGTTCGAACCTTGCCTAGGATCAGCCAGTAAGTCCTGCTCTCTATCCAACTTCTTGTGATTTTAGTTATTACTTCATCAAATAGTACCTTTCGGGGGCCTAGGAGCCATCAGGGTCTGGAGATGTATGCATGAGTGGGACCAAGACTCCTGATCTGTGCAGTTGGCATCTGTGGGGCAGGATGGCGGGCACAGGTGGTACCAAGAAGAGAGTGTGTGGGTACTTAGGTGCCAGCTGCTGAGTGCTGAGAATGGCAGAGAGGAACCCGGCAGGAGGACCAGCCCGAGAACAGTGCTGCGGTTGCTGGATAAACAGATGGGCCACAGAGGTCTCTTGTCAGGCCAGCACCAGGAGGAAGGAAGTCAAGCCCAAGAGCAACTGGGGCAAAGACCTTGGAGCAAGCTAGTGCTGAGTGGAATGGCAGTCTAGAGGAGGCCAGGCCCCGTGGGAACAGGGTGTAGCCACCCTGGAAGCAAGGCAGATAATCTAGAGATGTTTGCACTCCTCCCTTGGCTATCAGAATACCGAAACTGTGGCCTCCAAAGCGTTGGAATTTCCCAGGAGTCTCAGGCTGGGAGAAGGAAAAGGCTGAAGCCTAGCGCCAGCTGGAGGAGTGATTACCTTCCAGAAAGACATTCCACGCTGTTCTCACATCTTGTCAGACCCTGCGGCAGGCGAAAGAGACGGGAGCTGAGACAATGGCAGGTCCGTGAAGGATCAGACTTCACTTTGACCAGGGCTGCTTAGCCACACATGCCTCTTGCCTTCTTTTTAAACAAAAACCTCATGTCAGGACCTGAAAGATGAACTTAGGGGTCCCTGGAGCTCCTCATTTGTTGTTCACAATGTAGTCACACCTACTAGACCTTGGCTTCTCATCATGTTTCGTGGTGGCCTATGGGAGGCCATGCCTAGCCTGTTAGGGTTTCCAGGGACCTAGATTCTCACCTGAACAACTCTGGTCACGGGGGAGGGGAGGATGGGTAGTTAAAGTGGGGGTGGTGGTGGTGGGTGCTTCTAGGCCACCCCGGAGCCTTAGCCTTCACTCTGCTTCCGTGGGGCCACTGCAGGTTTTGGAGTCAGGGAGGAATAGGCTCTAGCTTCTACTTCCAGAGGGTCCCTGCGGTGCTGGGTAGACAATAGACTTGAAGTCAGGGGCTTCACAGGAAGACCAGTGGCCCAGGCAATAATTAATGGTGACTCAGATCAAGTTGCCAGCCATGGAGGCACGAGAAGATGCCAGTACCTAACGTCTTCCTTATCAGCTCATCTGCTATTACTTTAACAAAAAAATCACAGAGACCAGGTAACTTACAGTGGGAAAAGAGCCTTTTAAGTTTCCAGTTTAGGATGGAAATCCATGATCAGGCAACTCTATCAGTTTGGCCTTCAGTGACATCTCATATTAGTGACATCATGACGAGGGAAAGGTAACCAGCCGGGAAGCAGGACAATTCTAGGGTCAGGCTTACCGGCCACAGCCCGCTCTTCCAGGGCAGAGATCACCTCACAAAATCAGCACTACTCCCCTCCCATGAAGCTCTAGCTTGAAAATCCTCTTAATACTGCCCTAGGGGACCAGTCCCCCCAATGAGTACAGACTACACCCAAACTCTCCAGCATCCTGACTGAAGCCTGTTGCCGCCACTCAGTTCCCAGGAGTCAGGAGCATTTCCCCATCCGTTTCCTATCCTTTCCAGGACAGGTGTTCAGAGCAGGGATTCAGGACCCCAGGCCTGAGACAATGGCTTGGATGGGAGATGATCTGTTGATGTGATGGCTCCCTGAAGGTGGCGGTGACCAGCCAGGAGTGAGGCGAGGACAGCACAGCCCTTAGCCTGACCAGCTGTTCTCTCTTAGGCTGAGCGTGCAGCCTGGCACACTCTCATACCTAAGAAGCTCTCATGGGCCTCCATATTCCCACATAGCAAACTAGGAAGCTTTTCGTCTTTGGGTTTGGCAGGATAGGGGGTTGCTAGTTCCCTTCCTAGCTCAGTACAGGGGCATAGGAGATGAATGGCAAGGGGCTCCTCCCCATCCCCTCAGGCATCACAGGGACGTAGGAGCTGGGACAGAACCCACAGACAAGCATGCATTGAGACCACAAACCAAATAAGCAAAGTGGCCAAACCTGCTTCATGCACAGCAGAGCGAGCCAGACTCCCCTTGAGTTTGTTCAGGGGCTGCCCCTCTGGGATGTGCTATCCCTGCAAGGCAAGACCCTGGAGAACCCACATGGACCCCTTAAGGAAGCTGGACCCATTCCAAAACTCAAGTAGGGGACAGACAGGAGCTTTGCCCTAGAGTGGTGGCACAGAAACACACAGGGACGTGCAAGACTCTGATCCATGGTGTCGGACAGGCAAATGCCTGTTTATTCCGGCTCAGGCACTGCTGGGCACCTGCCATGTGCCAGGGGCCTTCAGGTGCAGCTTGTCATTTGCTGCACAGCCTGGGAGCCAGGAGCGGCCTGGCACAGCCGCCACTCACCGTTTGTGTTAGGCTCCAGCCTGCGACCTGGCAGTGTAAGACCTTTCCTCCCTCAATTTGTGACCGGTTCTCCAAAGTGAGGGTTTTCTGACCCACCAGGGTATAAATGAGGACACCAAAGCTCAGAGAGGGGAGGTGACTTTTCCAGAGTCACACAGCTACGTTCTTGCCCTTTTTGTCAATCTGGGACACCTGTGTGGCTCACAGTCATGAGGAGGGCTGTGTGTGGGGTGTCACATTTGAGAATCTGCATGCTGGCCAGGTGTCTGTGAAGGCTCTGTCTGGTCCTGGCCCATGCTTACCAGCTTTTTGTCTCACAAGCTCTGTCGGGAACATTCAGGAATATTGTCTAGAAAACCAGACTGCTGGCAAAGACCTAACCCTGGTGGAGGAGGCAGCTGCGTCGATGGCTGAGGGTACCGTGACAAGCTTGTCTTGTCCCTTGGCATCCATGGCGCCCTGGGTCCAGACCCCACTGACATGGAAATCAAAGGCCAAAGATGTTCACGTCACACTCCGAGTCACAAGCCCGCTCTGGATGACATGACACATGGCACTGTGAATAGCTGTGCATGGTGTGCACTCCTGTGTAGCTTTCGGAGAAGAGGGCACAGGTCTGTCAGACCCTCCAGACACGCCTTCAAGACGTACTTCCCATCTGTGTTTGGAACCTGCAGCTCCCGAGGACTGATCTCACCAGAGTGAGCTCCGTATTGGCTTTGCCATTTAGTCTCCCACTTCTAGAGGCCAACAGACCTAGGACAAGGGTCTCGCTGTGTAGCCCAGGGTAACCCAGAACTCACGGTTTACTTTTTCAGCCTCTAGGGTGCTGAAATCATGGGCAAACACCACCATGCTCTTCTCTTTCTAAGCACCCCATTGTTTAGATTGGACACCATTCTGGAGTGCGGGTGCACACGAGTTTGTGTGGGGTAGGGTGGGGGAGGGGTACACATTTCACAGCACGTATGTGGAAGTCAGAGGACCACTTCAGGTGGTGGTCCTTGATACAACCCTTGCTGATACAGGCATCTTGCTGTCCACTGGGCAGTACACTCTCATGACCTCATTTTAAGGTGATTACTTCTGTCTGTCTTGTTCAGAGAAGAGAGGCAAGGGAGAGGCACCCAAAGGCCAAGAGAAGGAGCTGTCCCTTCTCCCCAGTGGATTGGGACGCGGTCCACAGAGTTGCACAGGGCTCTTCTCTCTGCTGGTGTCATTACTTGATCTTGCAAGCTTCTTTGGAAGCTTGGAGGAAGGGCTAGCAAGGGCCAGGCTTCCTGGGGTTAGTCTCCTCCATTGGAACGCCTGGGTGTCTGGAAATTGATTGAGTGTGCACTGGCATGGGCCGGCACAGGGCCTAGAAGGACACAAAGAGCTCTGCCCTTCAAGTCCTTGTTCTACCTTCCCGTTGCTGTGTGTCTGGGGGCAAACAGCTTAACCTCTGTGACCATGTACACCACTGGCTGGCTTCATATCTATCTGCTCTTGAATGTTAATAGAAAGATTTGCCAAGAGAATGAATGTCTGAGTCTTAGCACAAGGTCACAGCGACCGCACAGTTTTGTGGATGATGTTTGACTAATTGACGGCAGGGCTGGATGAAGGGAATGGCTCTTAAAGTGGTGCTTTCCTGGACATTTGATCCTTTGAGAATCCAAGGCATCATTTAGATTGCATTGGCACCAGACTCAGATTCCAGTCCTATCATGGGTTAAATGCTGTGGTAAGGGAGTGCTCACAACAGATCTGGCCAAATTATCATGGTCTCAGTTTCAAGGGGGACCCTCCCTTTAGCCTGTTCCCTTCAACATCGCACAGATGGGGTGCTGAGGGCTCTTCCTAGTACTTGGCACGCGTTCTTGCTCAGGGCCTGTTGAGGTTGAGGTAGAGGTGGCTGGCTACAGGGAAGAAGAGAGACTGCCTTCCTGAGCTGACTCATGCTTCCTGCAGTACTTCTGTGGGGCAGGGGGAGGAGGCAAGTGCTGCTGTTTTAGCCATGCTGGTACAAGATGGGTCTCGCCAAATCACAGCTTCAATAAGGAAGGTACCTGGAGGGAGGGTCAAGAGCCCTCCTCACCCTACTCACTTCCCATCCTGCACTTTGTCCCACATGGGCCAAAGAGGTGGCTTCCACAGGCCCAGCCTGCAGGCCCCTTTTTATGGTTGCTAGCTGGGTACACCCCTGCTGACCTGACAGGGGCAGGACATGGCTTCCCTGAGATTGATCTGTCTCCTTTCCTGTCGCAGGGAATGATGGCTTCTTCAGAGATGTCTCTGTGGTCACTATGCCAGGTCTATTAACTCAACCCCACCCCCTACTTCTTGTAGTGACTCCTCCGTTGCCCGGCTTGAACATAACCCCCTCCCTCTCTCAGCCTCCCTCCTGTCCTTCTCTCTGCTCTTCCTGCATTCTTCATCTTCCCTTGCCCAAAGAGTAGAGGCCTCTCAGGCACTGGTTCTGGGAAGCATGTGGGTGCTGAGTTCTTCCATAGATCAGCATGGATTGTATACAAGTCCCACAGTGCCGGCCATACCATCTCCGAACACAAGGAGGTGCTGTATATACGGTGGCCGGACAATGGCGATCAGTCAAGACCCAACCCTCCTCCTCTCATAGCAGGGGCTTAGGAAGCTTCTGTCTCCTATACCTCACATGCTAAAGGAACATAGGCTAGGAACCTAATAATAAATGGACCCAGTTCCAGAGAGCGTAGAGTGCTAAGAAGTGAAGCCCACACAGTGAGGTGGGACAGACAGGGCTGGGGACAGAGTCAGGGAAGGCTTCCTGGAGGGGGAGGCACAAGCTGGGCTGTGAGAAGTTTCCGTAGACAACAGGAACTAGAGGAAGGGCAGTTCAGGTTGAGGGAAGAGCACGTGCAAAGGGGCTGAAGCAGGCTTGATCTGAGCTTTTCTGGGGACTAAAATAGCGATGCACGTGGCTTTCGTGAGGATCCATGCCACTTCCTCCTGAGTCTCAGCCAGAGCGTTCCTCTGCTGTCCCTTCTGCAGGCAGGTGGATATTGAGGGATTGCTCAGTAGATACCTCAAAAGTCACCCTTGAAGGCAGGGGCTTGCTCTCCGGCCCTGTGTCCCCAGAATTGGAGTCTGTGGACCCTTGCCTTCCTTCACAGGAGTGGACAGGAGCCTGTTCCAGATCAACCTATGACCAATCACCTTCTACCCATTGAGCCGCACGCAAGGTCTGGCTGAGGAGAGAGGCGTGGTAAACATTTATTAGGCTAAACAGATATATAGATGGCAAGTGTCCAGGCTTCAGAGGACCACACGGGCATGAAGCAGCCAAGGAGGAGCTGAGTGGGACCTGGTCCCAAGAGGAAAGGCAGCCAGGAAGGGCTCCCTATAAGCCAGGACTCAGAGAGGGGATGCCAGCATGGGCCAGTGACCCACTGATAGCTCTGCCAGAGCTTGGACACCAGGAGATACAGTTAGAAGAGGGTCACTGGCCCCTCTGATCTGTTTCCTGGAAGGAATATTAATGCTGCCTCTATTACCAAGCGTACTCAAGGACACTTAGTGTTGCACAGACCTGGCCAAGGTCCCTCAGCATGTGAAGGACCCAGCTCCTGAGTTCACCTCCAACAACTCATTCTGAGCATCTCAAACTGCATCGCCTCTAAGATCCCACTGAACAAAAGCCAGCAGGCTCTGACTGAACTGCCTTAGCCTCATCCATACTCCTCAAAACCCCAACTGCCAAGAACACCCTGCTAGGGAAGCTCTGGTTCCAGTAGGTTTCCCCAAAAGTGGCTGCAGAAGATTTCCGGGTCGGCCTGCAATGCGAGTTTTCATTACCGTGTCAGAAGCATCAAGAGGCCCTGGCTGAGGAAGCCTCAAGGCACTCAGTGCAGTGCCAAGGCCCACACCAGCCTGTGAGGACCCATTAAAATTTATCTTTTCCTAGGAAACACGAGAGAAAATTAACATAGGCTGGTGAATTTGCTCCTAGTTCCACAGTTCAAAAAACTCAGTGTCAATGCGTAAGGACCATAGAGACCCATGGCCGAGGGTCTACCCAAGTCCTGATGTCGCCTTGCTCACTAGAGAGATGGAAATGGAAGTTCAGGCCTAGACAGCTCAAGGTTACACAGTCCTGGATGCCTTAAGTGAGGTTCGAATCTAGGACTAGCTAGCTTCTAAAGCTTAACTTGAGGGTTGGAAGGCTTTGATTCAAGGGCCTCAGAGTTCCTGGCCCCAGTGGGCAAGGGTGTGGCAGCTGCTCTCTTTCCACGTGCACAGAGCAAGGTGGCCCCTTCAGGTCACAGCACTGCAAGCATGGAGAGCCGGGAGCACGCCTCCTTCTGTCACACAGCTAGTGCACCCAGGGTGTGGTGAGGTAGACACCGGCCATGATTTAGGACTGTCCACACTGCAACCTATTCTGAGCCTGACCTGACTCAGGAAAGATGCACTATCTGAACGGAAAGCCACCGAGTTCGGCTGGAGAGGTGCTGCACTGAGGAGCCGCAGGAGGCCTGGGTGCTCATGGCTCACACATCTTTCTCTCCTGCTTCCATGCTGCCCTGCCCATCTGCTGAAGCAGCCTGAGCTAGCCCAGGGGTCAGGGAGTGCCTCCCCCGCTTCCTCAAGGAGTCTTTAGCCAGGGTGGCTGTCTCTCTGTATCCTGACAGGAGACAGCCCCCTCTTGAGTGGCTGAATCCCACCATCTGTGCTCCACTCAGAGCTGAAGGCTGTCGCTGGGCATTCCCTTTAAAGGGAAAGACGTTGCTGCCTTCAAAGCTGATAGAGAAGACTGAATGAGGCAGCTTCAGAAGTGGTACCCCAGTAGAAGTTTCTGGGATACTATGAAGGGACAGTGATGAAGGCTGTGGGTGGCCCTGGGAACCCATAGACACTGTACCCCATCCTTGCACAGAAAATACTCGGGAGTAATAAAAAGATAACAATATAATGATAAAAAGTCATAGAAGTACAATTACAGTAAACCCGCCATTCACACAGCGCTTATACCACCCAAGACACTCTAACTGTCTAGAGAGGAAACAAAAGGCTGGCAGAGAGAACAGGCTAGCCCAATCCCAGTTTACAACTCAGACCAACCAGCGGCTGGTCGCCAGGCTTTTACCCTGTGGGAAGATACTTCCTGCATTCATAGAAAACGACTCAGGTAGAGGGGACAGGCTTGTAATGCCAACATCAGGGAGCTTCACTGCAGGAACTTGTCCCCCAAAATCCAAAGAACAAGAACTGAACATGATGATAAAGCTTCCCTCTTAAAGACACAGCATTAAGAATGGGGGGGGGGTCATGGGTGCAGCGGTCATACAGGAAGCCCACTTGCCCACTCTTCTGGGGACTGCCTTCTTCTAGTTCCAACCTGGGGACAGGGCTAAGGGAAGAGTGCAAGCTGAGAAGTATGGGGATAGGAAGACATCTTCCCAGGACAGGATGAGGCCAGCTGCCAGAGGCGGTGGCCTTTGGAGGGCAGTTATCGTGGGGACGGGTCAGAAGCACAGGAAGTCTAAGAGCCCTGATTAGGGGTTGTTTTTCAGCTGCCCACACACAATGCATCCCAGGAGGACTTTCTGGGGCGTGTGCTTGGGGTTCTTGGACATTCTTGCCTGGGACCACGGGGAGGGGAGGCAGGAGGGTAGAGTCAGTCAGATCCATTGCCAGGCCAGTGTGGCCTTTCACGGAGTGCCCTGAGATCGGCCTCTATGTCTCTTGGTGGCCAGCTCCTTGCAGGGGAATTTAGAGTGTCCAAGATGGTTGTGACATCTCTGAAAAATGTAGACATCACCAGGCAGTTCACCACAGAAAACAGAGCTCCCTTCTGTTTGGTGGAAGCGTTGCCCCAGCCCCTATTAGCCACAGCACAGATTCTGATAGAATCGGTCCAGTTGATTCAACGGGCAAGGACAGGAGCCAAGCCAGACTAACTCCAGTGGATGCCACAGAGGCCTTGCCCAGCTATGTCCCCGCACTGTGGATGCCTCTCTAGGACCCTGGCCTCAGTTTTCTCTTCTGCTGCCCTGCCACTTCCAGCCATGGCCTCTCAGAAGACATGCCCACAACCCCACTGAGGGACAATAGCTTTCCGCTTCCATTTGTAGGGCACATTCAAGGCCAGGCTCTGGTTGGTTGTTCTTGGGTCACGTGTTCATTCCTTCTCCCAGTCACATTTGCAGGGGACTGAGCATGTAAAGCAGCCAGAAGCAGGAGGAGTCCTAGCTAGAGAAGGCCAGTCAGAGAGCGGTCAAGCCTGCCCTTTCCAGAATCCTGAGAGAGTCTTCCCCCTGCTCGTCTGCCCACCCCTAACTGTGAGCTCCCCTAGGCTACCAACTCCACACATCTGCATCTTGGATGGCATTAAGGTGGCCAGCCTGGGCACAGTACAAGGCAGAGTGCACATCTGCCTGTGCCCCAAGACTTCCCCACTTCTTCCCCTTCCTCTTCTTTCCTTTCCCCTCCTCCCTTCCTTCTCTCCTTCCTCCCCTTCGCTCCCTCTCCCCTTTATTAGCCCTCCCACAGAGATCCAGTGGACCTTCACAAAGCGGCTGGGTTGTTTTAGTTGTCCCCCTACACCCCATCCCCACCACCCGAGGGCCTGAGGCTATGGGTTTCCTAGCCCCTCTTTCCCCCATAGTCCTGGAATGGGAGGATACCCTAGGGACTCTGGCTGATCAAAGGGCTTAGGGACACCAGGCCCTGGCAGACACCCTCCCTTCTCTGCCCAGGGGTTGGTACCTCCTTGCAAAGAGCCTTGTTCCTTTCCCTCCCCCTCTTTTTGGTGCTGTTAAAAGAGTAATGTAACTCTCAGATCCCCTCTCATCATGTTAATGTTAAAGTGTAACTAAAAATAAACCTCAGGTTGCCATGGGAACCCCGACTGTTGCTAGGCTCAGCCTGTGGGGATTGGGAGTCTTGCTTTTTCTGGCCCTGCTGGAAGGTGGCCTCTGTGGCCTGGGCCTGCCAAGCACCTGGAAGGGGTCCCCAGGGACTGCCCCTCCTGCAACCCTCTGAAGGTGGGTTGGGAGTCACCTCTGGCTGAGAACTTTGGGGTCTGCCTGGGAGGGGATTTGGTCTCTGCAAAGCCTCAGAATGAAGTTCCAAAGACTCCTGGGGTAGAGGGGGAGGAAACAGAATGCAAAGTCAGTGAAGAGGAAAGAGAGAGAGAAGGCTGGGTGGGGGAGAGGAAGGAGGGGCAGACCTCATCCCTGTGTTGGGACCCAGAGCTGATCCTGAGCTAGTCAGCTTTGTGTCCCTTAGAGAGAAAGTGTAGCAGCCTACAGAACCCAGCTTTCTGACTCGGCCTGAGCTAGGGCCTCAGCGCCCACCCTCTTCCCCTCAGCTGTTCTTGCACAGGACCCCATGGACCCCACATATTTACCGGGCAGGGCCAAGCCTATGTCTCCACCTGGATTTCCAACCTCCCTAAGGTGATTAGGGACCAGCAAAGACCAACCACCTCTCAGGCACTGTGGGAATTGAAGGAGCATTCCCTCTCCAGCACAGTTTGCTAAGCTTGGTGGTCAGGACCAGGGCTGAGACCCAGCCCTGCCCCAGCGTGCTGCCCTGTGACTTTGAGCAGGAGCTTCATGCTTCTGGGCTTCTCAGCACTGTGGAGGCGCAGACACCACCCTGAGGGGGGCGCTGTGAGAATGAGGTGAAATTGCTGGCAGCCTTGTGCTAAGGAAGGAAGGCACAATGGTGAGAATGGTGAGCAGGTGCTGCTGCTGTGGGTTCCTCTCAGGACAGCACACCTGCCACCTGCTGTGGACAAACAGCTGCTCCAGCTGCTGTCCCACGGGGACAGTGTCCCCAGCCAGGAGGCCCAGTGAGGCAAGGGAATGCTTGTGCTTTGTGCCCAGCTGCATAACGGTGGGAGAGGTGGGAGACGCTATACTGGCCTAGTGCTGTCACCTCCCCAAGCAGAACCCTGGCCCCAGGTGGTAACTGTCACAATCATTCTCAAAGTCAAACACTTAGGGTGCCCCATGGTGTCCTGGGCAGAGAAACCTCAGATGGCAGCCGGAAGGGCAGCCATCATGCAGAGCCACAGTTACCAGGAACTACTCCTTCCTCAGGCTTTCCTTAAACCATCAGGTCGGGGCTTCTGAAGATGATTTTAGAGGAAAACACGATGGCAAGGATTCAGAGATGTTGTCTGATTTCCCTAAGGCTACACAGCTTACTACAAAATTTCTAAGCCTGTGCTAACCCTGTTATACACATCACAGGTAGTGTGTGAGAAAGAGTGTGATAGGGGAATCAAGAGAAATGGAAAAAGCATTCACCAAACACCCCATGTGCCATCCTCATTTAACAGGCAGGAAAGGCAAAAACTCAGAGAGGCACTCGAGCCAAGGGGCAAAGACGGCTCGCTCAGTTCCATCTCTAGCACCCACTACAGTCTGGAGTGTGGTCTAGATGACTGTGTATTCTCTGAACTGTGGGACGACTGGGAGCCCACTTCCTGGCCCTAGACAGCACTGGAACCTTCCTGGGATAGAGGAGAGGGCTAATGGCACGATGCTGCAAGCAGGTAGAAGCCCTAGAAGGCACAGAGGTCCCTCCCGAGGTCACTGTCCTGGCCAAATGGTCCTGTGGAGACCAGAAAGCAAAGCCTAGTTCCCACCTCCTCTCTTGCTGCCAGGTGCTGCTCATAGGACCAACCAGTGGGAAGTCACAGGTGGCACCGCCAAAGGTAGGCAGGGCAAGAGGAGCCGGGAGACATAGACAGGCGTCCAAGCCACACCTTCATTGGTGGCCGGGGGTTGGGGGAAGATGCAGGGTGATCAGACCTTGGATTTTGCTTGACACAGATGGTAGAGGACAAACCAAACAGAGAACGTTCCCAACAATCCTAAATTTATCCTTTATTGTAATGAATGACCTTCATAAATAAACAGAGGGTGGCCAAGTCCCAAGCATGCCCAGAAGTTAAGGAAGAGTGTACTGGGTGCCAGGCAGCTGAGAGAAACCCAGACTCTGCTCAGAGCAAGCCCAAACCACCTCCCGGCCAGCCACCAAAGCAGCCTGTTTGCCATGAGCAGCATTTACATATTTCAGTCATTTACATATCTCCAATCACAGTCATGACCTCCAGAATCACAGAACAAGGTGAAAATGCTTAGTGCAATCTCCTACCCATGTTTTCAATATTTACTTTCTTCCTAGAACCTGGCAAAGATCAGGGACTGTATTTTAAACCACACTTTAAAAGACAACACTCCTGGTGAAAGAGAGGTCCCGCCTTGGACCAAACAGAGGCGAATGGAGGGAGGCCTGGGAACAAGGGCTTCTGGGGAGACTTTGAACTAGTGAGCTCCACTGAAGCAGACTGGGGGGGAGGGGTTGGGGGAGTGAGTGTCACTGTCTCCTCAGGGAGCCCCTCTAAGCAAGAGGAACTGGGGAGAAGCAGTGACTACATATTGCAGAGACAGTTCACTGAGCCAGTGAGGGCAAAGAAACAGGGTTGATGTTCTTGCTCCATGTTTATTCATCCTGCTAGTTTTGAGAGGAGCCTTCTGGGAAGCAGGTTTACGGCCAGGTACCTTGGGAAGACAGCAGGCAAGTCACTGTGGCATTAAAAGGCAGCTGGGCTGCCGTGCTCAGACATCATGGCTGCCCACTACCAAAGCGCAACGCTTATCACCTGACCATCCTAATGGGCACTTCCTGCAAGACAGCCTGAGCAGAAGCCCCGCATGGCACTCTGAGGTAAAGCAGGGGCCAGGAGCCCTGCTGCTAAAGAAAAATGCCTGGGTATAATTGTGATACCGCTCTGAGACCATTGTGGGTTGAGGAAGGATAATAGATTGTCACATGTAACCCCAATAAGGGTTCAGCTACTTCTCCCCTGTCGTGTAACAGGAGTGAGCCTAAGATGCCCGGAGTTAATTCAACAGATATTTGTTTGAGCACCTACTGTGTGCCAGGCCCAGGATATGTCATAGCACCAAACGGGAATTTCTTGTCTGAGGAGCTTGTATTTCCAGGGAAAGCCTGTGCCCTGCTGGAGGATTATGGGACAGATCACCCAGCCCCTCCTTCTGGCCACTGCTGAATGGTCTGGAAAGGGACTTCTGATACAGAGAGACCTGATCCAGAACCGAGTTAGGCAAAACTCTGGGTCCAAGTCCTTCCCTACTTACAAGCCAGCCCGTCCTAGGCAAGTTACCAACCATCCTAGCTCCCATTTCCTGATCTATTTTTCTCTGAAGTAAAGATAATGAGAAAACTTGCCTTGCAGGATGACTCCGAGAATCGGATGAGAAAGCGGATATGAATACCTTATATCTGCAGTTCTCAGCCTGTAGGTTGTGACCCTTTTGGGGGGCATCAAATGACCCTTTCTCAGGGGTCATCTAATACCACTGGAAAACACTGATATTTACATTATGATTCCTAACAGTAGCAAAATTACATTTATGAGGTAGCAGTGAAAATAGTTTTATGGTTGGAGGTCACCAGAACATGAGGAACTGCCTGACAGGGTCACAGCGTTAGGAAGGTTGAGAACCACTGCCTCAGACAAGGCTGGACATATCTGGGCCTTGAGGAGCTTGCTGTGTGTTTTATTGGCTGGGAAGACACTGCTTCCATCAGGTGGGCCTGGAGGATCTATAAGGGCTGGAAATAAAAACTACAATTCAGGAGTGGCCATTTGGAGATTGATGAGCAAGCAGAAGGGGGCGATAACCCTAAGAGACACTTCAAGTGGCCATGCTTGCATCTGCTGGCCGGCATCCTGAGTCCAGGAAGCCCCTCCCTTCCACTGTGCTCCCCACTTCCCAGCCACATCACCATCTCCACTAGGCTCAAAAGTGAGTAAGCACTGACCAAACCAAGGAGCCTGCAAGCCCTGTTCCACCATGTGACCATTTAACCAGGAAAAACAAAAGCTGTTGACGGAAACCCAACTTGAAGACAAATGGGATTCTCTGCCCGGGTTCCCCTCCCTGGCTGGGCCTGGTTGCTGAACCTCGTGGTTCTTGGAGTAGGAAAAGGAAAGAGGCGTGGAGAACAGAGAAGAGTCATCTAAGAAGGAGGATCTGAGTTCTCGTTGCTCTGCCAGGGCTGAGGGGAGACATCCAGCACTCATTAGTGGGTCCCAGGGCACTTCCTGCCATTCTTCAAGGCTGAGAAGGTCACCAGAGAAGCAAAAGACACCTGTTGCTTCTTCCCCTGCTGGAAAAGCTCTTCTCAGCTAGATATATTCCAACCCAGCCCCTTCACCTCTTGACTGAGAGGCCTGAGCAGCTTGGAAGTGAGCACGAGGCTCAGACCTGAGGTGCCGGAGCATTGTGGGGGATCTAACATGTCCCAATGCTGTGTCAGGGCTGAGCAGCTAGTGAAGACCTTTAAAGGGCAATGAACGACCTGTGTGCCAGGCCAGTTTGCTAGAAGCAGCCTTATCAGTGACAGGATGCAGCAGGGTCACAAGGACAAGGAGCTGGGTTTGTGTCAAGGCCATGTTGATTCGGATGTGGTGGAGTAGTTGGTCCCAAGGATGGCTAACTCCTTGCCTACCTTCCTGGTGACAGCTTCAGAGCTGATTGGTGGGGTGGTGAGCAAGCCATGCTCGCCGGGAAGGTCAGTGAGGAGATAGGATGGAAGCAGAGATGGCTTCCATCCCAGGCAGATGATTTGTTCAGACAACAGCACTTGCTGTTCTGAACCTTAGCCCCGGCGGTCATCTCAAGCCCTCCCTAAGCTGGGCTTGGGAGCTCTCCTCCCAGTCTCCTGACAGACGGCCCCCTCCTCCCTCCTGCTCCCGGTCCTTTTCTCCTTTCTAATTTAAACTTGGGATCTTTCTGGTATTCAAGGAAGACTCCCTGACTGTATTATCTTCCTGTGGTCTCAAGACTTTTAAAGACTGGGCGTCTTCTTTCTTGGTCAGTATGTGCGAAAAATAATGGTGAGGGGATGAAAAGTGTGTTTAATTAAAGAGAAAAACCAAACATTGAAAACTTGCATCACCCAGAGGGGACCACTCTAACATGCTGAGGCATCTTCTGTGCAAAACCCTGCTGTCTTTGCAACACTGCCGCTATTCAGTCTCAGCCTGGGCACCTGCAGACCTCACCCACTCCCCGCACAGTCCTGTTCCCTGTTCTCCACCCAGCTCAGGCCTTCCCTGGTGCTCCTAGGAGCTCACCTACCAGCCCTTCTGGATGTGAAAAAATGATGGTGATGGGGTGGCTCAGGGGGTGAGGCACCGGCTGCCAAGCCTGGCAGCCTGAGATTGTCCCTGGCACCTATATACTAGAAAGAGAGAACTAACTGCTCCAAGTTGTCCTCTGACCTCTACGCACATGTCATACAAAGCACATGAACACACACACACACGAGCACACACGTGCACACAATAAGTAAATGGAAGAAATTAACAAAAATTATAAGGATGAGTTATAACTACAGCTTGGGGGCCATGGTCACTGGCAGGGCACGTCCCAGAATACATCATGTTCATGTGCATGTTTCACCACCCTGGAAAAACAGTACTTTGGGCTCCACTTTGCAATCAAGGACATAGATTCAGGAATCAATTACCCTGTTCCAGGTCGCGCTAGCATGTTTGAGGATCTGTACCTAAACCCTTCTACTCTCATGAGGCTGCCTAGGGAAGACCTTCCAGGTCCTAATGGGTGTGCACAGGAAACCTTCCAGACGAAAGCAAGGGAAGGGCGTCCAGGTAGAAGGGACAGATGAGGCACAGATGGCCCACCACAGATGCTGCAGTGTGAACACGCAGCAAGGTGTGTGGAGAGGCAAGAAAGATCAGCAGGGTCCTTCAAGAGGCCAAACATTTCCCAGAAAGCAATGGAGAATCCCCAGAAAGAGGGAGGGTTCGTTTGGTCTGAGAGCGGAGGATGGCAGGTGTGGGAGTCTGAACGGAGAGACAGGGCAGGAAGCTGATTGGCTTCTGGGGAAGCTGAAGTATGAACCTGCTCGTCTAAAAGGGAGAGGGGGTATCGTGGACATTACTACAATGTTCTCACTTTCTTGACAAGGGCCCCATGGGTAGCATCTAGCTGCTTGTAAGTCTGGCTCCTCACCATGGAAAGCGTAGGTAGAAGTGGTGTGAAATTCTGGGGGCCAACAGAAAGACTGACAGAGAGGAGCCTGCTGAGGGCAGGCCTTATGCAGGAAGAGTAGCCCAAAGAGAAGGCAGTGTCCTCCTCCTGGTGGGAAGCAGGCTGATGCTTGCCCTCTTCCTTTCTCTGTACCCCAGATCTGCCTCCCTCAACAGTGCCTTGCATCTGTGCCAAGTCTCATGTGCCATGCTGTGCCAGTCCACCAGCAGAGCCTGAAGTCCTGAGTAGCTCCCGGAGGGTGGGCTATTGGTCTCTGGTTTGGACGGCTGAATGAACAGAGCTGTGGCCCCAAGGTAAAAGGGCAGTTCACTCCAGCGGGCCAGCCCAGCCTGGCCTGCAACACCACTGAGTAAAAGGAAATTGGGGAGGGGTGTGACATCATAGGAAGCCACCTCAAGCCTCCCGGAGTTGTGTCAGGAAGAGATGGGCACAGCAGCCCAGGTTCCACTGTAGACTCCCTGGACTCCACGCCTCCCATCACCACTCCAGACAAGGGATGCCTTCCAAACTTCTGGGTTGGGCGGGTCCTACTACCCAGGCTGCCAAGTGTCATTAAGGGCCAGAAGTATCAGAGGAGGAGGACAGGCAGCCCTGTCTCTCTGCTCCCTGCCCCGGCCCGCCCGGCCCTGTACATGGTCTCTGGGGGACCCAGCCTTCCAAGAAGAGGAAAAAACAAGCATTGTTAGTCAGCTTCAGAGTCAGCTTGAGGAGGGACTGCAGGAGGGAAGGAGGTGAAGCTGAGGATTAAATCTGAGCAGCCCGGAGCAGGAGGAACAGTGGTAGTGGGCAGGAAGACACCACCACAGACTGGCAAATACACGCTGTGCAAAACTGGCCTGGCAGTCATTTAAAATGGGCAGATTGGGGGCATTATGAATTTGTATGATCCTCCCTGTTTGGTTCTATGACTTTCCACCAGCTGTGATAGAACCCCACAAGCTGCCCCGACTGGAGATCTACTGTGTCTAAGGTGCTGAGCTGGGTGGGCACTTCACCCTCCTCTGCCCAGTTAGCCTTCACCTGAGCTCTGAAGGACCGCCGCCTCACACGAGTGGAGTAAGACTTGCGTTGTGCCGGGTGGACAGCTCAAGAGGGTCAGGGTGACCATAAGGCTAATGGTCTCAGAGGTGCCAGCCCAAAGGTCTATGTAAGGCTATGTCCTGTTGAGACTAGGCGGCAGAGGAGACTTGTTCCCATGGTGGCCAAAACACAGAGAAAAGAATGTTTGGGACCCTATCATCTCCTTTAAGGACCATCCCCATTCACCTAACTTCCTACTTCCTCAAGGGTCTTTTATTTCCTAGCGTTGTCATTGGCTGTAAACACATAGGACGTTGGGAAAGATTCAAACTGTGGTGTGGAGGACATTGGCCATCTGGGTGTTGACCCCGGTTATTCACTGTAGAGACACCCGGGCCGATTGACACACAGTCACAGAAGTCACGGGTGGGTATCATGAGGATGTCTGATATGCTGGTTGACCAAAGGGATCATTACAGAGACAGGGCCCGACTGTTAGAGCCAAGGAAGGGCGGTGTGCTGCCAGGCTCTTGGATGAAGGATACCCCTGATGAGGCGCTGACAAACGCCTTGTCCTTAGGGGACAGTCCCAGCTGTAGCTCAGCAGAGGCCAAAGAGGAATCCGGAAAACCTGCTGGCCAAGGGCGTGTAGTGGGAAGGTAGTGTCAGGAAGTCCTTTGTGGTCAGCCAAGGGACCGCTGATGGCTTCCAGGAGCCCCAGAAGAACAAACTCTGCAGCCAGTCCCCTTCTAGCAGGGCTCTGAGTCCAAGTGGGGAGTGTTCAGGGCCCTCTGTCTATGCCACCAGTGGCTGACACAGGACTGTTGGGATGGCACCAGCAAGTCCTGTCCATCAGGAAAGCAGGGAAGTTGCCACTGCACACATCTGCTCAGCCCACGCTCCTGTGAAACGGGATTCTCGATACATCTGTCTCCAGCAGCTGTCTATTTTTTGGTTTACTCAGAAACATGGCTGAAAGTTCCTACATCATTCCACCCTCCAACCTTCACAGAGGGGACACAGCACTGCCCATGTGGCTGTGTCTTGTAATAGGAAGGGAGGCCACTTGTTGGTTCCTGGCCGCCCAGCTAGCTTAGACCCAAAATAATCACACAGAAACCATATTAATTAAATCATTGCTTGGCCCATTAGCTCTAACTTCTTATTGGCTAACTCCTACATATTAATTTAACCCATTTTTATTAATCTGTGTATCGCCACGTGGCTGTGGCTTACCAGCTAAAGTTCCCAGCGTCTGTCTCTGGCAGTGGCTCCATGGCTTCTCTCTAACTCTGCCTTTTTCTTCCCGTGCTATAGGCCAAGCCAGTTCTTCCTTCATTAACCAATAAGAGCAACACATAGACAGAAGGACCTCCCACACCAGTGTCTCTGTGGATGTGACCCAGTGGGTATCACCTGGCAGAATCTAGATATTTTGATTGTCTTGATCCAGGGGAGTAGAAGAAGATAGAGGTGCTGTAGGCACCTTTCAAAGAATTTTCCAACTTACCAAATCCCTTACTATGCATAACCCTTTTGTTATTATAAGGTGGACCCTGGGTGGTGGTTAGTGTCAACCTGACAGACTCTAGAATTACCCAAGAGATAGGCCTTTGGGCTCACCTTTGATCTTGATCGTGTTAACTGATGTGAGAAGACCCATCTTGACTGTGTGCAAGACTATTCCCTGTGCTGGGATCCCACACTGAAAAACGTGGAGAAAGCAAGTGTGTGTTTTTCACACTCCACTCCTTGACTGTGGATGCAGTGTGGCCAGCTCCCTCAAGCTCCTGCATTCTGTAGGGTTGCTAAGTGCATTCAAGTAGTACCTAACAGGAGACCCACGAGCCGCTGGTCCTATCCATAGGTGACTCTATGGCACGTGTATTTTGAGAGCTTATTCTGAGTAAGTGCAACCTTATGACCTGAGTTCAGTCCCTGGAACTCACGGTGGAAGGAGTGCACTGACTCCTGAGCAATGTCCTCTGGTCTCTGCATGCACACCACAGTATGCGTGTGTCTAATTACACACACATAATATTAATAGTGCAAGGTTTATTAATGTAAGTGCCGGCTGCCTCCCTCTCTCTTTCCCTTTCTTTTTTCCTGCTCCCTTTGTTCCTTTCTTTTTTCCTGCTCCCTTTCCTCCTTCCTTTCCCCTTCTCTTTCCCTCCCTCTCATCCCCTGCCCTTCCTGAATAAGATCTCACTATCTAGTCTGAGTAGCCTGGAGCCAGAGATCCTCCTGCCTTAGCCGCCTCTATGCTGGTACCCTGGGTATTTGTCCCTTACCCAGCCACCTTGAGACTTTCCTCTCAGAATGCTGAGCAGCAACCACAGGTAAGGGCAGGTGACTGGGGTCCTTGACTCATGAGTGGTGAATATCAGACATTCTTTCAGACATTGTTTCATGGGGACGTCTAGCTACAGCATTAGATGGACACATTAGAATAAAGGTTCCTGTGCTTGTTCCTTCAAAATGGATTCATTTGAGAGAAGTGTTTTGCCTGTGTTTATTCTGGATGCTTTATACCTGCCAGGGTGCCCTTGGCACCGACCTCTTCTAGTGGTCCAATCTTTACCACATTGTATGCATTATACAATCAGAATGGTCTCATTTTGCAACTGTTGTTTGTTTGTTTGTTTGTTTGTTTGTTTGTTTGTTTTTGAGAGAGAGAGAGTACACATGAGCCTGGGCTGCTCTGGCTAAATTTCAAAGCATTTGGTTCCTGAGTCTACATAGCTTCTTCCCACCCACGAGGCAGTCGCATGGTGCTGACTCTAGCCCTGTGGCACTGAACTTCTCGGTCTCCCTGGCAGGACTCCGTGGCTTGTCATCTAGTCCCTTACTCTTTCTCTGCTATTCTGCTGCCTGGACTCCATCCATGCACACATGGGTGCCCAGCCAATGGCTTCCATGAGGGAGAACTTCCTGGGTCTATGGCTAAAGCGGTTGCCAACAACAAATACAGTAGTCACAGAAGCCTGATGTCTGGTTTTGACTGACAAGTAGGCATTCTGGCGGCCCTGGCCAGTTCCCACAGGATCATGACAGGTCTGTGCTGTAGAAGTAGTCTCCCAGGAACCTCTCTTGCATTTTTCCCCATTTGCCAGACCAGCCTGGGCAGATTTTGGATGTACAACTCCTGGTTTTGCTCTTTTTGTGTCAAGGTGTTCCCCATGTGTCCCAAGGTACCGACGGAGCATGGCTTTGTCCCCATGTCTGCCTATGGCTGGCCTGTTTACATTCTCTCCTCCAGTTTTTACTGGTTGCCCACAGCACTCTCTATCCCTTTAAATCTAGAAGAAGAGAGGACAATGCTTTCCTGCTCAGAATCAGCCTCGTGTGGACAGAAGGCAACGATCTACCACCTCTTACATTCTAGGAGGCTTCTGAAGTTTTGTGAGCCCGGATTCGAGGGGCAGGAGTGACAGGTGGGCAGCCACGAGCTGTACTTGGATAGGGCTTGGGCTACAAAGGAGCCTCGGACTGAAAGCCGACTCCCAGGGAAGTGCTATTTTAGGCCAACCTCCAGTCCTTTGATGTGAGTGCCACTTTACAGCCATTGGAGACTTCTGCAGGCACAGAAAGCTGCACCTGGGTGGATGGATTTAGGTCTCTATCTAAGCTCCGTGGTCACATTGCTGTGTGGTGCTGGGTAGACTACTTCACCTCTCTGAGCTCCCCCCCCTCCTGACTTCAGGATCTTCTGAATGCTAGCAGGACTATGCACTCGTGGGTTCAAAAATAAAAGAGGATCCTAGCAGTGAGGAGTCAGAGTGCTTGTCTAGAACGTGTGAAGCCTTGGGTTTGAGTCCCATCAGTCAGAGGGTGGGAAAGGTGAGGGGGTGGGAATGGAGAAGAGGAGAGAGGAAGACCCAGTTCTGTGATCCAATCCCAACTCTGACACTCGATGTCTCTGGTCCACAGTCCCCATTTGGAACAGGATGCTGGGATGCTCCAGTCTGTTAAGGATTCATCTCTGGCAGAGTGGTATTCATTCACCTCCTACCGCTTTCCCCTCTACTGTGGTTAGCCAGCTACACACCAGTATGAATTTGGAGGGACTTACCACACTGAACCAGGGCCACAGTGTCCTCGGGTTGCAAAGGCACAAGGGTCAATGCATCAGAAGGTCTTGGCTAAGACAGCCGGCCCTGGCCCCCACATGGCAATTCACCAGCTTGCAGCCAGCAGGGAGCTTGCCTTCTTGGCACAGCTTCCTTGTCTGCAGAATGAGAGTGACGGTGTCTGTGTCCCTGATGCTTGGCATGTGCTGTGATTCTGCCGTGTTCCCTCCGTGCCGTGCTGGCTGGTGTGGAGAACGGGCAGTCAGTGGCTTTGAGACAGGGTGTCTATTTGCAGAGGCCTTCACTTTGGTCCCGGTTCCCTGGGCAGCAGCCCCCGGACTCTTCTTCGTTCTGATCCCTTTCAGAGCGTGTCCTTCTCTGTCATGGCTGTGTAACCCACAGCAGTGACCAGGGAGCTGTCCCTGATTTCCCAGGCAGTGCTGTGGGTGGTTCTCCCCGCCACCCCATGGCCTCGGGTCAGCATCAAGCTCCCCTTGTGACAGAGAATGACACTGTGGCTCAGAGACAGGCGATTTGTCCTCACCTTTGTAGCAAGCTGGACCAGTCAGGACCACTGCATGGCTCTTTACTACACAAAGGCCCCTGGGTAGGAGCTATCAGGACTGAAGTACGGCCTGCAGTTTCAGGCCAGCAGGAGACATGCCATCAACACAAGTGGTATGGGGGCTTTCAGGCCAGGCCACTTCCCCAACAAGAGTGTAGAGGCAGATATTCTCAGGGAAGAGGGCAGCCCTGGGAAAGGAGACACCTCAAGGACACAGCTGTTCTGGCCAGGGACCACATCTGGGGGGGCTGTAATGGCCCCTCCCCAATGCCAGATGCACCAACAAGACATGATGCTTGCCACACACAGAGGTCTCTGACCTGAGCTGTCTCTCCAGCTTTTCAGACATGTGTGGCTGCCTGCCCCAACCCAGGTCTACAGTGAGTCCTTCAATGATGCCGAGTAGGGTGTGGCTAGGAGATGGGGAGATGAATGAGCCCCAGTTGTGGGTGCTGTCTACAAGGGGTCCATCTTATTTATCACTTTGAGTGTGTGGGCTATGGCTCACACCTTGTTTGTGTCCTCTGAGAAGGTTGGGTGTCCATACTGGCCAGGCTTGGAGCATTTGGTGTGTGGGGACAACCATGTGTCACCTGCTCAGGCCCAGAACAAGTCCCCTCCTCTTGGTCATTTTTCCTTCTCATGGCCAAGAGGAGTCTGTGCTTAGGTTCTCCCCTAGGCGGAAGCTTCTCCAGACCATCATGCAAGGGAAGAGGTCAAGAACAACAGACACAGCCTCGGAGAGGAAGCCTATGGGACTGGTGCTCATGTGTCATTTGCTTGTTTGTGCTTCTTAGGCTCTGACTGTCTCCTAAGCTTACTTGTTGGAGCTAATCCTCAGTATGGTGCTGGTGTGTGGGGCCATCAGGGTTAGTGGATTGATCAAGCCGTTACAGAAGGACTGGGAACAAATGAGAGGATGTGTCACTGTGTGTCTGTGTATGACTGTTGAGTGTCTCTATGTCTCTGTATGTGTGTTCTCTGTGTGTGTGTGTATGTGTCTGTCTGTCTCTGCATTTGTGTGTGTTCTCTCTCTGTGTGTCTGTCTCCATGTGTATGTTCTCTGTGTGTGTGTGTATCTGTCTGTCTGTCTCTTTCTCTCTGTGTTCTCTGTGCATGTCTGTGTGTGTATCTGTTCTCTCTGTGTCTCTCTGTCTCTGTGTGTCTTTCTTTGTCTGTCTCCATGTATGTGTTCTCTGTGTATGTGTATCTGTCTCTCTGTGTGTTCTCTGTGCGTGTCTCTGTGTGTGTCTGCTCTCTCTGTCTCTCTGTCTCTGTGTATGTGTGTTCTCTGTGTGCATGTCTGTCTATATCTGTGTATGTGTGTTTTATATGTGCTTGTATCTGTCTGTCTGTCTCTCTGCCTCTATCTGTGTGTGTCTGTTCTGTTTTTCTGTATCTCTTTGTATGTGTGTGTCTGTTCTCTGTCTCTCTCTCTCTCAGTGTGCGTGTGACATACTGCTCCTGGCTATGTGGTGACACAGCAGAAGGAGCCTCACCAGACTTGTCCCTAAGGCTCTTAACCTCTGGAACAGGGAGAAGTAAACATCTTTTTTGAATTCCCCAGCTTCAGCTACTTTGTTACAGCATCGCATCATGGACTAAGGCAGACCTCAGAACTCTGTGAGGAAAGCCCAAGGGAAGTGAAGGATCCCAGAGTAGCCCTGGGTCTGTAGCCACAGGGAGCAGGTGCCAGACAGGGGAGCTAGGAACAGTGGCAGGATGTGCCAGGCTGTCCCAGAGCCCAGGCCTCCTTTAAACACTGCCAGAGTTGCAGGGGTGGGGGGTGGGAGGGAGTGGAGATGAAACAGCTCCTCCCCCTTCCTCCTCTCCCCTCTTCAGGCATCAAGGACACATCCTGTTGATCAACCTTCCCTGATCAGAGGGCTCAGAGGTCTGGATGATGCCATGGTGACCATGCCCCTTCAGGGCTCAGAGTGACCTGGAGGGAGAGAGATGGAGGTCTAAAGGACAAGCAGATGCCGGACACAGTTACCAGCCTGTCCTTAGGAGGGGACACTGGCACTGGGAAGAGCAAAGCCTGACACTCAAGGTCACCAGCAGAGAGGCCAGGATGGAAGCCTTGCGCTGGAGGCATTGGACCACCCCCTGCAAGTCCCTGAGCTGATTACCATCTTCTTGTCTCAGGATTTCAGGAGCAGAGGGGAGATCCCAGGACCAGAGCAGGGGCCTGTGGGATAGTTGCCAAAAAGATGTTTTGAATGCAGTTGCTGAGGGCAGGTGTGGGAGAACCCAAGTAGTGAGGTAGCGGGAAGTAATGCAGGGAGCTGGAGAAGAGCCCAGAGATGTTCTGTGCTTGCCATAAAGTCACACAGCAGATCTGGACAGAACCTGGTCTGGGAACCCTGTGGAAGGTAGAAGTAACCTCGGGCCTGTGTGTGTGTGTGTTGCAGTCTGAGGTGGAATTAATGTGCTTCTGTCAAGGGAGAGAGGGAACAGGACACACTTCTTAATGGCCTATGAATGCACTGAAAAACCAAAATGGGCCTGTGAGAGAGAGACATCTCTGAGACAGTGAGTGAAGAGCCAACCTGCTCATTAAAAAGAAACTCTGCTCCTCTTCAGCTGGCACACAGTGGGGAGGAGCTAGAGAAAGGGTGTTGAGGCCTGCAGGTGAGGAAGTAATGAGGTAACCCCCCCAGAACCTAACTGACCAGCCCACTCCTAGGTCAAAGTCCACTCCTAAGAGAAAGAAAAAGTGTAAATGTAATTAAAAAAAGAAAGCTTCATAATAGCTGCTGATGCTGAGACAAAATGTAGGGGGCTGGAGAGATGGTTTGATGGTTAAGAGCACTGACTGTTCTTCCAGAGGACGCGGGTTCAACTCCCAGCACTCATGGCAGCTCTCAGCTGTCTGTAACTCCAAGATCTGACACCCTCACACAGGCATGTATGCAGGCAGAACACTAATGCACATAATAAAATAAGAATAAATAAATTATAAAAGAAAGAAAAACTAATAAATAAGCAAAATGTAGAGCCCTCCTAAACGTCGTGAGTGAGGAGAGGTTAATGAAATGTGGTCTGTCCATACACCAGAATACAATTCCGCCACGAGAGGAAAAGCGGCTGAGAGACAGCAGAGCAAGGAAGGTCCCAAAGAAGGTGAGCCAAGTGAGGTCCGTTTGCCAACAGCCATGGGTGGCATGGCTGCTCTAGAGGAGGACTTTATACACAGGAGGCAGGCAGATGGCAGCCCACAAGAGGAGACAGCGGTGAGGGTGAGGGCCGAGAGCTCACATCCACCTTTCCTTTTGCGGTTCTAAGACCGATGCTGGCGACAGTTACGAAACCAATGAGCCTGCCGGCCAACAAGCTGCGCACTTCGAATGGGCAGATTTATGGTATGCAAATTGTACGTCAATAAATCTGGTGTAAAAAAACCGAGCTGTGGGAAGATGGGTACATGTCCGCGGGTATGTGCAGAGCCTGAGACGTCTGGGAAGGTGTCCCTCATACCTGCCTGCTGTGGTGCTCCGGGAGACTCCGCCTCCTGCTGTAAAGGGGCAGTGGGCCAAGTTCTTACTCGCGGTTCCAGTGCGGCAGAAAAGCTGCGTCTGCACCCAGCTCTGACCCTGGATTAGCCTTCCTTTAAGAGGCTCTGCTGCCGTGGGGCCACGGCCCAAGTGTTTCAGAAGCCCAGAAACTTGCAAGGCCAGAAATTGATGTCTGAACACACCAAGGGCGAGTCAGAGGGTACGGGCTTCTGGAGGTCACGTAGGAGCTAGCACTGCAGAGGGGCGGCCATCTTGCCTGCTCCCTCCAGCTAGCGGTATGGACACTGCCTGTGCCATATTTGAGGGAAAGAGGCTGAGAAAGGGGACGTGGTCACTGAGGCTACCGTAGCTGAGGCTATTGTCTGGCCCTCCTATACCACCTGTTAGTCACACACTAGTGACAGAGTAGCATTTGGTGAAGTAATGAAGTCACAAAAGGCTGACACAGGAAGTTTAAGCCAGTCTGGGCTACATAGCAAGACCTTGTCTCAAAAAATTGAACTAACATCCCAAGTTGGGCAAGCACAGACAAGGCTCTGCCCCCTTCTTCAGCGAGGCTCAGGATGGCTGGCTCTCCTTCTTCTGCCCACACCAAGTTTCCACATGGGGTCATGTGACTCTGTCAAGGAGACTGTGGCCTGGACACTTCCAGAAGAACAGTGTGGCCGCCTCAACGCAGCCAGCAGAACCCATACTTCCCGACTGGGGAGGTTGATGCCATGCTTTAGAGCAAACCACTGTGGTCAGGGTTCAGGCCTGCAGACCCCAGAACCCAGCCCAGAGATGGGAGGCCATTAGTCTTGGGGGTAGCAAGGGATGGGACGTGATAACAGTTTACTGGGTGCAGGGGTAGTGAAGATATTTTAAGATTGGCACAGCAGGATTGGGAGATGGGGCAAAGGAGAGTACCAGCAGCACCTGGGAAGGGTGGCGCTACCACCCTGCACCTGAGGGATGCAGCTTTTCCAAACATCCTCTGCTCCTGGCAGATCAGGGCCAGAGAATGGTCACTAGCCACATGCTGAGCCTCACTTCCCAGAGAAGAGGATAGGGGCTCAGGTGGGGCAGAGCTCCATTGTGCTCAGTGAATATTTTCTCCTGCTCTCTCGGATCACTACCTCCCCCCACTAGATTTCCCCACCCTGTCCCCATTCCAGTCTGCTCAGCCTCTCTTCCCAGGCCAGGCCATCCCCAGCAACCAGCCTGGCCTACAAGCCAGGGGCTCCCACCAAGGGGCTGGCCGACCGGCCGTGAACCATCTCTGCCTGCATCCTGCTAGTTCCTTAGAGAGGAACAGGGGATAGGGCACAGGGAGGGGGCAGAGAGGCCAGGCAGACAGTTTCCATGAACGGTTCCCTGCTACTCCCCAAAATAACCACGGTGTATATCCACGGCCTCACACTGTAGACGCTTAGGATAAACCCTCGTAAATCTGCGTGCAGGACCGAAAACCAGAGGCCATACCAGAGGCCAGACCCTCAGAGAGCTCCTGCTCTCTCTCTCTCTCTCTCTCTCTCTCTCTCTCTCTCTCTCTCTCTCTCTCTCTCTCTTCTTCTGCCTCCGCTATCTGTCTGTCTGTCTGCCTCCCTCCCCACCACATCTCCATGGTGCTTTCCCCCATCATGGAGCTGTGAGGCCCCAGCCCAGCTCACGCCCACGGACCACATATTTTAATGCGCCTTCACAGTCTTCCAGAAAAACAGCTACAGCATCTACGACATTCTTCCGCCTCCTTGGAACAGCAGTGAGGGATGGGCCTGGGGGAGGAGGGCCTGGGAGACGTGGGGGAGGAAGAAGCGAGCTTCCTGCCCTCCTCCCCTGAGGAACCACAGAGAAAGCAAGGCTCCTGCCTCCTCCTAGGCCTTCAGACACCTAGAAAGGCACCCAGAGCGCAGGGACCTTGGGGAGAAGCTTCATGAAAACATTACAGTGGGAGCCTCAAGTACAGAGTTCATGAACAAGATTCCTGGTTCTGCTTTTCGGCTCCACATAAACCCAGAAACCTCAAAGCATTCTTAACTCGAAATTAGGAACCCAGAGCCTGGGACTGGGAAGGGGGACATGCCACAGAGGAAACGGTCACTGACCCTCCCTCAGGTGACCCTTGTGGGCTAAGGCAGCTCTGGGTTAAAGGGCACGATGACCTGGCTGAAAAGAGCCGGGAGGAAGATTTGAGCCCTCAGGCACACACTATAGCTGACACACAGGAAGCTGAATGTACACAGAGGACAGGGTGACCATGCGGGTCACAAGTTAGGGCCTTCAGTCAGTGCCCATGGCAAGCCCTCCTCCCCCATCCCTAGATGCAGAGAATCTGGAAGGGAGGTGGCCAACTGTCTTCCTAGTAGCTTTACTCATGACTTCTCTTTGGTGGGTGCATTAGCCAAATGTTGCCTTAGTCATTCAGCCAGTCCATCTTCAGGTTGCACACTGAAGGCAGCCTGCTTCCTGAGTGGTGGAAAGGAACTCACTGGGAAAGGTACAAGGACCAGCTCTCCAGGCTGAGGGGAGTTCTCACTGAGTCCCTGGGTTGTGGTAGGTGAGGGGGTAAGAGGTGATGCCAGAGAGACGGCCAGATCCCGACGGGAAGGGCACGGAAAGAAAGCTGTGCTCCATTTGCTGGTTGATTTTCTTGACATTAGCTTCCCCGGAAAGTGTGTGACTTTCAGTGACTCTGCTGTGGAGCTGAGAGCAGACCTGAGTCATCAGCTTGTGAACAGGGCGGATGTGTGAATGGACGGGTAAGATGGATGACTGCGTGGAAGAGAGAAGAGAGTGGATGAATGAGTAGGGGAGGGTGGTAGATGACAGAGTGATGGACAATGGACGGGTGCTGGAGGGTGGTAGACAGGTGATGACTGGGCGTTGGGGGGGATGCGTGATAAACGGGTGCTGGATAGGTGCTGGATGAATGAACAATGGGTGGGTGATAGTGTGTGGTGAATGAATGAATGAATGGATGGATGGATAGATGGAATGAATGAATGGAAGGCTATATGCTGAAAGCCCCAGGAAGCACCTCAGACCAGGGTTACTGACTGGAGGAAGGACAAGAGGCAGGGGTCCCATAATAATGCTGTCACCATGCACACAAGGGAGAAGGGACCAGAATGTTGGAGAAAACCTGTAACTGTGCTCTGAAAATGAATTGCTGTGTTTGGTCAAACGAAGGGTCTGAAGTGAGAGGTCCCATGGTGGCCAGGGCCATCCTCAAGAAGACCGTTTGGAGCGGGCTATGTGAGGTCTATGGTGACTGCGCTGATCCAAATGGACAGGGGAGGGGAGACCTGGAAGATGAGGTGCAAGGGACCTGTGGCTCAGTGCACTCCCTCAGCGGGCCAGGGATGTGAGGGTTGTCAATTGTGACACACTGTCTTAGTTAGGGATTTTATTGTTGTAAAAAGTCACCATGATCATGACGGTCCTCTCTTACAAAGGGTGGCTGGCTTACACTTTCAGATGCTCAGTCTGTTATCATCATGGCCGGTAGAATGGTGGCGTGCAGGCGGACATGGTATAGAGGAGTAGCTGAGAGTCCTACATCTTGCAGGCAACAGGAAGTTGACTGAAAGTCATACTGAGGGAAGCTTGAGCAAGAGACTGCAAAGTCCACCCCCACAGCTACGCCTACCTCCAACAAGGCCACACCTTCTAATCGTACCACTTCTCTTGGGGGCCATTTTCTTTCAAAGACACTGTACCTTAGGCCATGTGCCAATCACTCGAATCTTACTTGTTCTCCCGTGGGCTGTGCTGCCAGGGGTCCCACCTGTGCCGTTTTTGTAAACAAAGGCTCAGGTAGGTGATCTAACTTGTCTAAGGTCACACAGCTGCTGAGAGCAGACGGGCCTCCTTCTTGCCATGTGGTGTACATGCACATACGGTGTCTGTACTGTACATGTTCACGTTAAAGTGTACATGTGTGAGTGCGTGCCTGCACGTGGGGGCCAGAGGGCAATGCCAGATGTCTTCCTCTATGACTCTTTAGCTTTTCGTTTAGTTTTGTTTTTGAGACACAGTCTCTTATTAAACCTCGTTGAATCGGCTAAGAGGACCAGTCAATGAGCAATAGGAATCCTCCTGCCTCCACCACCCCCGCCCCCACCACCCGAGCACTGGAGTTACAAATGTGCACAGCCATGCCCAGCTACTGGGAAATAGATGGGTACCGGGAATTCGAACTCAGGTCCTCATACTTGAATGACAGTGCTTAACCGGCTGAACCATCTCCCGAGCCACTTCTCCTTTTTGCAGCTGTCAAGCAGTTAGGCCTCTCCCACCTCAGTGGGAGCTCCCAGACAGTGCTACTTCCCACAGCATGCCCAGTGGTTGCAGGGGCCATGCCAGGTGGCGTTGCCTGAGACAAAGGTAGGAGGTTCGTGACGGCACACAGGGTGGGGTGGCCATGACAATAAGGGCTTGAGCAACACAGCCAGGTGGCTTCTGGGAAAAGACAGACACTGTCTCCAGTTTGTTCTCATCAATGAGTGAAGCAGGGCTACAAGCCAGGACTCCCAAATGGCTCCTGGACGGTGTGACCTCAGCGCCTCCATGGACTGAAAGTTCCAGATGGCTTTTTTTTTTTTTCTGCAGCTTAAGTCTTGATGGTGTTTATTCAGAGCAAAAGAACATAGCAGGCAGCTACCGCTGACCGAGGACGCACAGGCGAGCCGCTAGCTGGAGGGTGGGGCAGGATGAGCAGCTGTCATTCCCCCGCAGGCTGATAGCCTGATAGGTGATAGTATCCTCTGAGGCTGGCTGCCGTTCACTCGGCCTCGGGATGTGTTCCTGGGAAGGAAGACAGCACACATTGCCAGACTGCAGCATA
Source organism: Chionomys nivalis (assembly GCF_950005125.1). Classification (NCBI taxonomy): domain Eukaryota; kingdom Metazoa; phylum Chordata; class Mammalia; order Rodentia; family Cricetidae; genus Chionomys; species Chionomys nivalis. The sequence goes on along the minus strand of NC_080092.1, from coordinate 15,613,735 downwards.
GGCGGGGCTTGACGTCCTAAAAGCAGCTCACCTGGATGAGTCAAGACCAAGTTCTACTGAGAATATGTTGGTGGCTTGCAATCAATGCTGGTGTGGGCATGGACACAAGGATCTCAGAAATCCTGGGGGGTCTAGAGCCCCATCACTCATATCTAACCCCGCTGGCTGGCCTTGACCACGGATGACAAACACAACGTGTTCAGTAATCAGATACTGATGCCCGAAAGGGAAGTTCAAACCCAGAGGATTGGGAGTGGCCAGCAGGCAAGCTTGGCCCTGGTCAGCAGCGTGGGGCAACAGTTCTGGGGGAGGCTGCAGAAAAAGAGGGTTTGCAAACACACAGTTGACTGTAAATCTGCCATCATGTGCGCACACACCTGGGTAGTACGACTGAGCCTCTGGACACCTCCACAGGAAGCAGCAGCATGGTGGCATCTGGATAGTGCCTGCGGAAGATGGGGCCTCCTTCCATTGGCCATTCTTGCCTCTCTGGAGACTTTCTTATACTGTGCCTTCTGTGTTTGAGATTAGCTCCTCATGGTCATGTCCCTCCCCGGCAAAGCTTCAGCACAGGAAAGACAGATACACCCAGCTGATGACTGCACTTGACAGCCCTGAAGCCTCAGAAATGCTTGTTCATAGGTTGTCTTAGTCAGTGTTCTATTTCTGTGAAGAAACACCATGATCACAGCAGCTTTTATAAAGGAAAGCACTTAATTGGGGCTGGCTTACCGTTCAGAGGTTTGGTCTATTCTCATCGTGGTAGGGAGCATGGCAGCATGCAGGCAGACATGGTGCTGGAGAAGGAACTGAGAGTTCCGCATCCAGATCTGCATGCATCGGGAAGAGAAAGAGCTGGCCTGGCTTGAGGTTTTGAAATCTCAAAGCCGTCTACGCAGAGGAAGGACCAGGCTGGGCACGAGAGCAAAGGGATGCTGTGCCTCATCAGCGGCACACGTACGCCAAAAACCGAAGGACCACATGTGCACTGGCTCCTCCCAGAAGGCCAGAGGTTCATGTTGTGGAGAAAGGGCAGGCCTCTGTGCTGTCTGAGCACTGAACAGATACACCATGGAGTCAGCCTGCGTGCCTACAGAATACACTCTGCCCTGAAAACAAGGGAACACCCACCATCAGCCACAACACGGATGAGCCCAGAGGACATTATGTCGTGTGAAATAAGCTAGACACGGAGAGATGACTGTGTATCTGGTCTCATGTGTGGGAAAGGCCTGAGAAGGTCAGAGGACTCAGTTCAGCCGACGTGACGTGACTATTATAAAATGTGTGTTTGAAAAGGCAAAGAGGAGACCGTAAGTGTTCCACCAAATAAAACAGTAAGTGTGTGTGGTAACTGGCTGTGGGCCGCCTTGCTTCAGCGGTGCTTCTACGGTGCACATGTCTCTCAGAGCAGCTGACGGACATCACACGTGTATGCAGTATTTTTGATTAATTTTAAAAACTAAAAACTTTAAAAACAAATTTCAACAGATACCCCGCCAACTATGTCTAGAGAAGAAAGTTTCAACGCACGAGACAGCAGAGGGAGGGGGTAAGACTGACTTGGGGAGAAAGGCCTCTGGAGGTGGGGCTTGGTACAGTGGGAGATCACATGACAAGCTGAGCCGGTCCAAGCCCTAGACTAGATCCCCAGCGCACCTCCAAATGCTAATGACCTTGAAGACAGAGGACCAGAAATGAGCTGAAATGAGACACAAAAATAACTCCGTGTGTTTGTTGTGCTGGGGATTAAAGCCGAGGGGATCTGGTACTCTACCACGGAGCTACAGCCCAGACCCTCAAGAGAAATTCGTAAGGACACCAATCTCAGTGACCTTGGGACACATTCAGATGACTCAACACATGTGTAATTATGAGGGCAGCAGCAGGAGGAATGATAACAGAAGAGGAGGAGCCCCAAATCTCCACATCCCCATAGACCATAATGAGAGTTTCTGGGTCCCTCTGCCCCATCCCATCCGCACCTTGACGTCCATCACTTCCTCCAGCTCTCAGGGTCCTACAGGCCACTTGCCCCTCTTGCAGGTACACTTGTCTCATCCCTGGAAGAGTTCTGGGGCTTCACTGATGCTGCTTCCCCAGGGTGGGATTGCAGGATAAAAGCCAAGAAATGAACTGCTCAAAGTTCCCAGCCTCTAGGAAGTCAAATGAGTTTTGACCCCAGGATCCAAGATACAAGAAAGAAAGGGAACATGGGAGAGCCCAAAAGGGCCACAGCTACGTGTAGCCTGTTCACCACACAAACTGCACCAGAGGCATGCCTAAGGAAAAGACCACCAAGAGAAGTTCTACCAGGAACATAGTTGAGACTGTGCCATCAGGGGTGTTCCTGAAGTGAGCATCTTCCAGACTTCCCTGTCTCTCTGTGAAGCAGAGTTACTTCATGAGCTGTGACATTCACAGCAAGGTGGGCAGGAACCCATCTCACGAAGTCTAAAGACATCCATCAGGATTTAGACCTGCTGGTATTGCCATTATAACCTTCATCAAAGCCCGCGTAGAGAGCTGGATGGAAGGAAACTCAGCTTTGGGAGAAGTAAAGTAAAATAGAAATTTAAGAGGAAGAGGATAGGAAGAATAGATGGTTGTCCCAATGAACAGCGTCCCTCAGCCTCCTGCCAGCTGGGATATAAGCCCAGGCTTCTGGGGTGAGCAGGAAGGAGATGCGGTCATGCAGACCTGCCAAAACAGCCATTCCCCAGTTCCAGCAGGCCGTGGGTCCTGTGGCAGGACCTGTTTCCCTTCCCTGGTGTGTGGGCTCAGCATAGGCCTGCTTGATGACCCTCATCCACTCTCCATGTGTACAGAGCCCCCCACAGCTCCCTGTTATCCTCAAAGGATACCCAGAGGAACAGCCAGAGCTCACATGCAGGGCTCTCTCTGAAACCCAGAGCCCACACAAGGGCTCCCTCCCATCGGGTCCCATTCCCTCTCTACAGGTTGGGTTAAGTGACATGTGAGAATCTGTAGGGGACAACCCAAGGCAAGGCGAGCTGTCCTTTCTCTATGGACCATTGGTAGGACCACTCGCTATGTGTCAGGCCTTATTTAGTTCACTGTGTCCCTGTCTCTCCAGCAGCATCTTGGGATGACCTGAGCTGTCTGGGGTCAAGTCATTCCCTAGCAAGAAAGTGTTTCCTCTTGAAACACCTGGACCACGCAGCTGTGCGTGGGCCCCAGGAAGGGCTGGGGTTGGAAGGACTAAATACCATAATAGGTAGGACTGCAAGGAATGGGGCAGCAGGGATCCAGTTTTGCCTCAAGAGAAAGTAAAAAGGCCTGCCAGCCTAGGAGGGGAGGCTTATGTTCAATGGTGGCATGGGGTTGGTTATTTTGTCCCTACCCCGTGACTCACTACTAGACTGTCTTTAACTGCCATTGTATGGGGCAACCATGGGGTCAGGATTAGCTCAAAGCATCCATTTCAGTGTCCCACAGCAGACATCGGGCAGGGTGACATGAGGCGCCGGGCCTCCCCCAGACTTGCAAAATAAGGAGTTCCAAATGCCCAGCCTCTCTGACCCCTTGTGATGCTCACATCCACTGAGGTCCCCGACTCCCAGGGTATTCCATCTGTGTCTCTGATGACTGGCAGGAGGGGATAAGCCCGCCCCTGTTGTGTTTGCAAGAGTTATTCCCAGTCACACACTAGCTAGAGAACTATCTACCGAGTCAATGGGGAGGGGGCATGGCAGGGCTGAATTAGCTACTGGGGAAGATGGACAGTAGGCATGCAGCTGAACGGAAGGTGGCAGTCCGGGTAGAGAGAGCAGCACCATGGAGTGATGGACAGCGTGGAAGCAATGACGTCATCATCGTAGCCCTCACACAGCCTCTACCTCTCAGTGCTTCATTAGTAAGTGAAGCTATGCTGTGGCTCACTTCTCTGAAGCTCGCGGGCCCTCATTCCCAGGTGCCTGAAACCAGGGTGGGCTTCGTGGTGGCAGTGTCTCAGGCCATGGATTTGAGACGGCGGGAGAAGGGATGAATGTAAGGAGAGCTTCCAAATGGAAGGAGCTGCCTTCCATGAGGGCGGACATTTGGAGCTTACTGTGTTCTAGAATGATCCTTCCCTGTTTCTGAGACCTCCGTGATGACAACAATGCCCATCATAACCCGACTTTACAACAAACCAGAGAACTGCTAGTCAGTTGATGGCCCCAATGACACCCTCTTATGGATGTCATTCCTGTCCCATTCTCTGTGGGCTACACTCAAACACCTGTCCTCACTGCACGGTGCCCAACGGCAGCCAGTTAATGATGTTACTCAGCCTCTCCCTGTCTGCCCTGTGAAGGGTGTTCACCATATTCACAGAGGAGAAAAGGGAAGGGTGGGCTCAGTGCTGGGGTACTCCCAGCCCTGAACTCTCATGGGAGGATCCTGACCCTGGGCAAGTCCCTAACCTCTCCGAGCTTCAGCCTTTTCGTCTCTATCTAAGGCAGGCACCAGCTTTGCTGGGAGTTTGAGTTGGGAGGGACTGCTTGTCCACTCATGCAGTGGATATACATCAAAGACCGTGCTGGCAGACAGTGAGGGTGAATGGCCCACCCGTGCATTGTGGGGTTCAGGGGGAAAGGATGGTAGCTAGCCAGCCACCCTGTCAGTGTGACAGAAAGCCTGGTGTGAAAGTGAAGATGAGGGCGGGGAAGGCACCAGGCTCAGGAGAGGATGGAACAGATTGCATCAGCCTAGTCAAGATGGTTAGGACTGTGGAGCTTTTAGAGACAACGCGAGTTAAGACCCCAGTCATGAGGTGAAGCCCTGAGGTTGGGGGAGGGGGCACCTAAGGTGGGGGTCAACAGGTGCAGGTGCCCCGAAGCTACAGGAGGCTCAGTATGCCTGCTGAGCGTAGGCATGGTGGTGGGGGTTATAGGAGTCCCCAGAAGCCAGGCCAGGGAGGGATCTGACGGGCAGGTGGGAAGGCAGGCTCTACCCACCCTGTATGGCCACAGCAGAAGCTGTGGAGAGGGAGTCTGCCTGTGGGCTGAGGATCAGTGGCCTCCAGGCCTCTCTATAACTGACTTTCTTATCCAAAGATTAGGAGAATCTATGCCTGAGGCAGACCACCAGGACTGCAACAGCCTGCACATTCACTGAGCCCGCCCATCACGCCCCCATATCCTGACACCCCAAACAGTGACTCACGGAACAAGACAGCAACCGTGCACTCAGGTTAAAATTATGCAAGCCACGTGCGTGATATTAAAAACCCAGGGAGCGTGTGTTTCTAGTGCGGCAGGGGGCGGGAGGGGGGATGCCAAAATGTAGCTGTTTTATTTAAGGAATTTATTGGGCTAGTGTGAACGGATGTTTGTTGAAGGTTTTTCTCCCAGTGGGGGAGAAGTAGGTACCTGCAGTCTGATTGCTAAAAATAGGGGGAACCTCAGCCTGCTCCATGAGATGAGTACCAAAATACCATGTCTTTCCTTCTTCCCCAGCAGCAGCTCCCCATGCCAGCTCCTGCAAAGTCTGGGCTGGGGACCATCCAAGACCCCAGGGCTTCACTTCAGAGCTCCTTCTCTATTCCCTGAGTCACAGGCTTGGTGTGTGCTCATCCCAGCTGCCTTAGGGAGGCAGGCAGGCAGGCCAGAGTCTATGGCATCAAATCCCTGACTTGACCCTGATTCTGTCTTCCTGTGTAATTGACTTCGGATGCTGGGGACAAGACTGCAACACCCACCTTTGGGGTCTTTGAGAGGCTGCAAGCACAGCTGTGGTGAGAGTGGGGTACAAGGAAGGGTAACAGGGGCCGAGTGCGACCAAAGCTCGTCCATCACAAAGATTACAGAGATGTCCTGTTCCGTGATTATACATGCAACCAGTACACACTATTTTTTATTTATTTTTTTATTGATATAAATTTAATCCACACTATGTTTTAAAGAGAGATCTGCAGAGCCTGGCTCTTCTTGGTTTTCCAGTGGCTCTCCCACGTCCAGGCAACTTCCACCTGTCTGCCTCGGTGGCCCTCAGCCATCCTGCTGCTCCTCATATCTGCTCCTCTCCCACTATACCCAGCAACTGTTCTCAGGGCATTTTGCTGGCCTGAATTAGGCTCTATACTGGAACCTCATTGTACAGGAGACTAGACCTGGGGGCGGGGTGGGGGCTTTGCCCCTTAGATGGACCAGGGACTGACCCAGAGTCACCAGGAGTCAGGGTGGGTCTTGTCTTTACATTGGAAATACTGGCGCACCCTGTGCAGTGCCTCCTGAGCGGATGGCCTCTGCCCTCCAGAGCCATTCAGCTCCTTTTGGGAAGGCATACCAGGCAGTCACTTTAGCTGTGATGCCTCAGAGTCCAGGTCTGGAAGGTCAGAAGGACTAGCTGAAATCTCTTAGCCTGGATGCTGGGCCTGTGTGGCCTTAAGTTGATTTATGGGCCTTTTTGAATTGCTCTTTTCTTTTTTTTTTGGAATACCTGTGTGAGCCAGGCATGGCAGTATAAACAAAGAAGAAAGTGTCCACATGGCTCTCAGACACCGCCACCCTGTGATCCCAGTCCCTGTGAGGCCCTCGCCAGCTCGCACTTGCTCAGACATCCACCTGTCTTCTTTTCCTCCCAGAGCTCAGTCCCTCCCTGTGTGCCCTGGGGCTGCCCACCTGCCCACCGCGCACCCAACTCACTGGCCTAGTGTTACAACGCCTACTTTTTCTGTCAACCCCCTAGCAGGGACAGCTTTAGGAACTTCAGGTCCCCTCCTGGGAGGAGGTAGCGGTCAGTGTGCTCTTGACTCCATCATGAAATGTGGTAAATGTGGGGAAGGCGGGGGGTGCTCACCCCATGGAGAGTCCTGAGGTTGGACATTATTCCTAGCCTCATTAGCAGATGTGGAATGAGGTTCAGAGAGGTAAAGAATCTGTCCATGGTTGCACAGCAGTGTTGAGACACACCTCTAGGTGTCTGTCAAACTCTTGTTCTTTTCTCTAGAATACACAGCCTCTGTGTTTGTGTGTGTGTGTGTGTATCTACTCTTTGTATTGACAATTTTCTGAAGAGGGACATAAGGGAGAAAATGTCCCCATCCTGCTGCAAAAACTTTCCCTGCCAGCCTCTGTTCCCTGGCGATGAGCTAGCCTTCCACCTTCCTCCTGTCCCTGATCATTGAAGGCAGACCTGTGTCACTGGGATAGGCGTGGGCTGCTATGGTGGGGGGGTGCTTTGCCAGACCTTTTCAAGAGGGTAGGTAGCTTTGCACAGTGGGAAACCCGGGACACCTCTTTCTTTGCTTTCTGCCACACCCTGGGCCACCTGTTCCTCAGGGGGCTCCTCCCACTGACTCTTGGACTCTCAAGGTGGTCCCACAGCCCGGGAAGTCCTGCCCTGCTGTCCACTTCTGCAGCAAACATCGCTGCCACCTTTGCCAGGAGGGTTCCCACAGTCTCCAAGACTCGAGGAAACTGCTCCTGACACACACAATTGTAGCAGGATGTGAATGAACTCCTCAGAATAAATGTGACTCATCTCCTGAGCTGTGCAGGATATGTACTTTACACTCACAAACACGCGTGCGTGCACACACACATGCGCGCACACACATATGTATGCACACATGCGCGCACACACATACATGCACACACACATGCGCATATGCGCACACGCACACACACACACACACACACACACATGGGCCCCATGGCTGGCCCAGAAGGTGCCAGCCTGGAGGATCATGTGCTTGGGGCAGCTCTCCTCAGCCCCAGCTCTGACTCGGGGAGACCACCTTGCACCTCTCCGCCATTGTCTGCCTTGGCTGCCAGGAGTCTTTGCTCTCAGAATACTTTCACTGAATATTTCATTCAGCACAGATCCCACAACTCAGCAGAGACTGCAGGGAGTAGCTCTGAGATTTCTCTAGAAAGTAACAAGCTTCCCAGCTCCCACAAGCCCCCTAGGCCTGGCCTTGACCACCATATCATGCCCAGGTGGCCATCACCCGATGCCATCCTCCTCCTCACTCATGTTCTGTCACATGGCTGGCCCTGAGCATGGCTGTGTACACGGAACTGTACATTGGAACTGCTGCATCATGGAGGTAGGCTTAGTTACAATAAATGCTGCTCAACAGGTGTCTAAAAGGTACAGATAAAGAAGAATGCATGCTAAGTAGGTGTAAATAGACACTAGATAGAAACAGTTCAATATATACTAGATACTGCTAAATCATTTTCTAAAGTGTAAGATTTCCTGTTGTCCCACAATCTAGCCAACACTTAGCATTATCAACATTTGAAATTTTAGCCAATCACTTGGGGTGCTGTGGCTATCTCTCTGTAACTTTAATTTTCATTTCTCTAATCACTGTTGAGATTTGGTACCTTCACCCGCCCCTGCATCTGCTGCCATGCTCACGGTTTCACATGGACTCTAGAAATCCAAACTCAGGGCCTCATGCCTGTATGGAAGTCAGTGTGCATAATGAGCCATTGCCACAGTTCTTGGTCAGTTCTTTTTGTTGTTGTTATTGTGTTGAATGCCACATGAACAAGAAGACTTTCAGTAGTGGGTATTTTGAGACAAGGGCTTATGTAGGCTAGGCTGGCCTTGAACTTGGGACAATCCTTCTGCTTCAGCCTCTCTAGTGCTTGGGTTAGAGACCTGAGCCACCATGTCCAGCTATATTTTTCTTTGAAGGATTAATTTTTTGGTTTGGTTTTACTGTTGTTGCTTTTGAACTCCCTATGTAGTTGACTCCTGTTTCTGCCTCCTGAATGTGGGTTTGCAGGTGTGCCCCATGCCTGACACAGATATTCCTTTTGTCTTGGTTTTTTGCTTGTTTGTTTTGTTTTTGCGAGTGGGAAGGGTCAGATCTCATGTAGGCTGACGTCAAACTCCATGTATAATCAAGGATGACCTTGAATTTCTCATCCTCACGTCTCCACTTCCCAAGTGCTGGTGCTGAATTCATGAGGTGTAGGGAATTGAATCAAAGTTTTATGCATGCTAGGCAAGCAGGAACTGACCTGTAACTCCATCTCTGGGTCATTCTTCCCCTTTAATCTAGACCCTTCCACCACCATTGCTGTGATGGTGTGGGGCAGGAGTCTGTTCCTGTATGGATGGTCAACTGGACCAACACCAGTCATTAAAGTCTGTCTTTACCCTGTGTTTGGTACAAACCACATGTCTGTTGGTGTCTGTCTTCTGTCTTCTAATCAGCAGGCCTGCTCATTTATCTACACACAATGCCACAGTGTTTTAGGTAGCTTTATAATTGGCATTAATATCCAGTAAAGCTGGGTAGATGGAGAAGGGGAAGACTCAACCGAAGAAGAGGAGGTACAGAAATTCCATAATGAAACCTGCTACCTTGTATGCTAATTAAAAGAAAATTAAAATAGCACAAAACCAAAAGGTACCCACTAAAGCACCTCCTCCCATTTCATTCTTCCTCTTCTTCCCTGTAAACAGCTGTCTTTCATTCTTCAGTTTCTACAGCTTCTGGGAAAATTAAAATGTGTTTTACACACGCGCGCACACACACACACACACACACACACACACGCCAGAACTTGGTTACGGTTGTTTGCACTGGATCTGTCAATCAACTTGAAGCTGACTTCTTTAAAACACTGAGCCAACCAGGCCATGAAAAGCGTCTGCCCCTCATTTCCTTTAGCTCATTTAGATCCCTCTTAGCATGCTGACAGAGTAGCTCTTGAGTAGCTCTGTTTGATGAAGCGGGGCGGGGGTGGGGGTGGGGCGCGGGGAGGATCTTGCTATAGCACAGCAGTGCCTACCTTTCCATAGAGATGTAGTCCCAGAGCCCTGAAATGGCCTGGCCAATTGCCCAGCCACAAGAGGGCAGAATGAGGACTCGGACCACCTTGCTTGGCCAATCTGGACCTCTCAACAGAGGATGCTGCAACATGCAGGCACATAGTGGCAGGGCCAGGGGTGGCTAGCATCCTGAGGGGTGGCTCTGTGGCTGGTTGATGACCCACTCCTCCAGTACCCAGAGGCATGTGTCCCCTAGCCCCTCCACTGCACAGACTCAGAAACAAGGCATGCGAGCCACACAGGGTCAACCAGTCAGTAAGGACAAAGCTGTGCTTGAAGCTGGACTCTTGAGTGACACACACTCCTCTTGTTTTATTTTTCCTTCAAAAGTCCATATCTCTAGGGCCAGTTTTCCACAACCCCAAGAAGTTGTCCAGACTCTGGCTGTTCCAGGTAGTACAGGCTGGTCCCTCTGCAAACTCTCAGCCACTTTCGGGACCAAGAGAAAGAAAGCAAGGGCTCCGGGTCAAACTGGGTGGGCTCCTAGACCTACCTGTGCCACGGCTGGTTGAGTGATCCTAGATACGTTTCTCTCCCTCTCTGAGCCACCTAACACAGTGCAGAAATTGCAGCCCTTGCCTTGCCGTAGGAGAGGAGGATTAAAGTAAGGGACAGACAAGGAGGCCTCAGAAGCAAGTCCTCTCAAACCTCGGCTCCTTTTCTTACCTCACTGCAAGAATTGCCCTGAGGTTCAACAAACTAGAGCCCAGATGTTCAATGTCTCTTCCCGCATGACCACAAGTGCTACCCATGATTGCAATCTTAGCACATGCAATGTTTTAGGGGGCCCGAGGTTCACTCAGTGTGGGCCTCCTTCGCGTTGTAACTACCGCAGTATTTACACAGCCAATGAGAGCTAGGATCATGGCTTGACTCCAGTCCATTCCAGCTCAGCTTTCTGCCCTGTGCCCACAGAGTGAGTCAGATCACCTCCGCTCTGTCCTTGTATGGTGGAAACACTGAGTCTGGGTACCCATGACCCAGGCCATGGCAGGGCTACCCCCATTGGATTTTAGGTAAATTCCCACCTTGGTGTGTACATCCATCAAACCCGATTGATACATCTTTGGATAATAATGATCTTCTTGTGCCCTTAGGTGAGATCTCTCTACAGCTATCTTCAGGATCAAACGTGCATCTGTAAGCAAACAAGGAAAACCATGGCACAGGCTTCTTTCCCTTTTTATCTTGACTGCCGGGAATGTGATTGCTAGACTCTGTGTCATGTAGAAGTGATTTACTCATTGAGGGCCGTGCAGCCGGAGTAAATCCTGGAATCAGAGAAATTCAGACCCCCTGCTGGCTCCTCTGCTTAGCACTGTGGCAGGGGCATTATCACTCCGAGCCTGCCTCCTCCTCCATAGAGAAATGAGAACCCTGAGTTCTACCTTCTCCCGACTGGGTGAGGCTGACAGTGACCCCTACTTCATCTCTGAGGCTGTTTCCTTTCCTGAGAGGTTCATGGTCACCTTGGCAGGTGGTGGTGAGGACCCAGAGGGTTCTGCCAGGTTCCTGTACCCGGCTGCTGGCACTTTGTAAACAGCAATTGATAAAAGGAAGGGTTATGAGCCTGAGGTTTGCAAACTGAGGCATTTTCCTTCAATGCTGAGAACCAAATCGAGGGCCTTGTGCATGTCAGGCAAGCACTCTGTCTTGGTGTTATGAGGCAAGAGCTTTGCTTTGGAACCCAAGCTGACCAGGAACTCACAGACCTCCTGCATCCTTCCTGTGGCAAGTGTAAAACAGCTCTGTAATCTAATGATAGCCTGGATTCTGGCTTCCGGAGCTGGTGGATGTGTCTGTGGTGGGCATCCCCGGCTCAGGTGCGTCTTTGCAGGTGTTCCTACTGCTTCCAGGGATAGACCTGTCAGAGCTGGCCCTGCGGGTGCAGAGCCAGGGTCAGGCCTCCCACTGCCCATTGTGTAACCACAGTGCTGCTTACCCAGAGCCTACAGCCCATGTGATGCTGATACCAAAGAAGGGCTGCCGCCTCACTGTGTGCTGGGTGGGGCAGGAGGCTGTGTGTTGAAGAGTAGCCAGACTGGAGGCGTGGCCAAAGCCATGATATTCCACATGCCCCGCCTCCTGGGCCCTGTGGGGATGCTTCTGACCTGTCACTCATTCCCGTATCTCCAGTGCCTGGCCTCTGATAAAGATGTCTTCTCTCACTTTCGAGGCACACTGGAGCCAGTCTGACCTGGGCAGCCATGCCCACTCCTCTTAGCAGCTTAATGCCTGAGGCGAGAGCCTCCACTTTCTGAGGCTCTGTGTCTGAGACTGAGTTTGCAGGCTGTCCTTTTTGGTGTGGTACCACCCATCTAACTGGAGAGGCGGGAGAGGTCACAGGATGCAGCTATGGTCACAGAGCCCCAGGCGCAGCACATGAGCGGGGCCCTACATCCCTCCTATCCTTTCATGCTTCTGCCCCAGGTCCCGTCCTGGGTTTCCTAACCCAGCAGACAGAGGTTCCACACTTCCTCAGCTGGCCCTGCTGAGGCCCGGGATTGGCAGGGACTACAGAAGCAGGGCCATAGGGGATCAGCATGAATCTGTGATTTTTCTAGTGTGGCCCACCATGATGAATTTTGCTAACCTGTAGAACATAGAGACCCTTCACGCAAAGCTCCTAGCTGTTTCTCACCTCCTGCCACAAAGGTATCTCTACCTGGCCAAGCCACTGGCCCCACTCTCATGCAGCAGCTTTGCTTTACTTACTTGTTTTTCAGGGGTGGGCTCCAGAGCGAAAGCAAATTCTAGAATGAGCAAATCAGCCTGTGTGAGTGTGGCCATGCCCTTGGCTACAAGACTACATTTGTATTTTAATGCCTTGCTTATTTTGCTTGCTTACTTTGTCCACACCTGTCACTCTAGACGAGTGGGTGGGACTACTGTCACTGCCGCTCTCCCCCTTTGTGGATTTTTTTCTTCCTCTCCCTTCTCTCTCTTTGCCCTCCCTTCCTTCTTTTCTGCCTTCTCCCAGCAAAGCCAGACCTCTGTACACTGAGTGGGGGCCAGCTCTGTGAAGGAGCTGGGGATGCATTTGTGTCTGGGTGGCAGAGGAAAGGGCAGGAAGGCAGCACCTGCTGTGAGCGGGTAGCTGAAGCAAGCCAAGGTGCAGAGGGACCTCAGTGAATGGGCAATTACTGTGCATATCCAAATATAAGACAGTCTATACTCTATCTAGACTCTAGTAGAGGGCCACCTCCATTCTCCCCAATAGCCCATGCATGTAAAGCTGAATAGTCCAAAAACCAACAGGGAAGCCGGATGGTCAGATGTCCACTTACAGGGTCAGGGTCTCACTTACACATCCATATTTTAAGTTCATGTTATTGAGCACATTAATATGGAATTCGAAATCTTTAAGAAATTCTTTGATCCAGTGCTTTCCTGTGGGGTTTGTTGCTGTGTCACCATCATGGCGGGGGCAGTATTTCCCAAAGGACATCTTCACGGGCTGGAGAGGCTCACTCAGTCTGTGCCTTTCAGACCCATGAATGCCATGTGGACACCTCCTGCACTGCACTGGGTCAGAAAGAGGCTCGGTGGCTGCAGATGACACACAGCCACTCGTTGGAGCACTCTGAAAGCGGTCTTTAAAAGGCTGGTCAAGAGCTCCCTCCCTCTCTGCCATCATGGAGTCCTTTTGCCTTGAGTCCTTTTATCTGAGTGAAATTCCTCAAGTCCTTTTATAGCAATGGCAGCCTCTATAAGCACCCCAGGCTCACAGAGAATGAAAGCCCACCCAGCCAATGTACCTTTCCCCCATCAGAGTTTGGGGTGAAAAACATAAAGAATTCAGAGCACTTGTAATTGAGAAAAAGAAACTCAGTACAGAGTAGGTCTGGATGCACTTCCTGGAGGGGATGGGGTGGGGACGTCTGAGAAGCCAAGGAACAGGCTCTCCTCGGAACACCCAGGTTCTTGGCACAGTTTCTGAAGGAGCTTGCCCTCAGACACTGGAAGATAGGTTTGGGCATCTCTTCTACTCACGGGGCCTCAGTTTACCCTATCTGTGACCTGGAGACGATAACCCTGCTTTGACGGCGGCGCTAGGAATACACAGCATAGGAGAAACTAGAGCAAAGGTTAGAGACTGGGTCTCCTAACACAGTTACATCTTCCCCACCTTGGTGTTCCAGCCTACGAGTCTGGACCAGAGAGGCACAGGCTAGCTGACTTAGGTGTAAGAGAGTAGCCAAGGCTGAAAGGTTCTGAGAAAGAAAACCTATGAGGTGGCCTAATTCACGAGAATTCCCCCCCCACACACATACATTACCCACCTCTCACACAACCCCATTCTCCCCCAAACCTCCTACCTAACACCCTCCATGTTGTTGCTGACTTTGATCATTGTGTGATCTTTATGGCTAATCTTTCCTATACCAACCACTACTGTTTCTTCCTTAAGAGCAGAGACTGTATCTTGGAGCTCCTCACAGGGCCTCGTACATAGGCTGTAGCCGGTATTTTGATGAAGGGGGGGATAGTGAGCTAATGACTGAGTCGACACCCCTCCCTATCCTTGCATGCCACCGAAGTCTCTCCTAGGTATGTGGCCCAGAGAATGGAGAAGTTCCCAGGCTCCACAGCTCACCCTGGCTGGACTGCCATGGAGTCCTTGACACTGTCCTGCGCGACCTGCCCGTGTGACCATCACCCTTGGAGTCGGCGCACGGCCCAGAGTGGCCCAGCGCCCGGCAGCCCCTCCCAAGGGGCAGAAAGAACCCGCGCAACCCGTGCGGGAACGGCAAGGACGGGAGGCCAGCCCCGCCTCTCCCACGCCCTGCCGGTGCAAACTTTCAAAAGACGCGGCGGTGGCGGCGGCCCCGCCCCGGCACGGTTGGCGGCGGGCGCGGGGGCGGGGCGGGCGCGCCCGGGCCGGTGGCTCCGCCTCCTCTCGCTGCCGCCCGCGCCGCCCATCTGCCGCCCGCCGGTCGCCCGTACAGCGGCAATGCCCCGCAGCCCGGCCTCGGCCCCCGGCCCGCCCAGCTAGCCCCGCGCCGGGACTCTCGGAGCAGCGATGGGCAACACGGTGCACCGGACCCTGCCAGGTACGCGCAAAGCCGCGCCCCGAGGTGGCGCGGAGCGCTCGGTCCTCCCCGGGCAGCCCCAGCCTTGGAGCCCCGGGTGCACGCGGGAGTCTGGCTGCCTGAGCCTGATGCCCGGAGCCGCACCCCAGACAGGCCGTGCAGACCCCGCCTGGTTCTCCTGGCCTTGGCCGTGCGCCCTGCGCCTTTGTTCCAGCCCGAGGTCGCTGAGGAGCAAGCCGGGGGCCATCGGGGCTTCCCACGGCCGGAGCCTCCAGGGGGTCTTGCGGGTCGCGGGTGTCCCGGGTCCCCGCACGCAACCCGCAGGCGCCCCCACCACACGTGCTACTTCTTGGCGGCGTTCCCACGCGCGCCCGGCTGCGCCCAGCTCGGGTGTCCGCTCAGCTGGGGGTTCTCCAGCCCCATCTGAGCCACTGCTGCGGAGCGCATCGCCCCCTAGTTAAAGGAGCCCTAGAATTTCCCAGACTGGAGAAAGACGGTGGGCGAGGGGCGTGGGGCGGGCGTGCGGAGGCTGGGGACACCACACCTCGCTGAAAATACCTAGTGATGGTAGAACAGGTCAGCTCGCCGAGGCTCTGGGCCACTGCCTGTCTGCAAAGAAGCGTCCTCGTAAGGAAGGGCACCCAGATTTTACACATGAAGAAGTTGAAGCTCAGAACATGAGAAATGACCCGATACCAGGCAGTGGTGGGAGACTATAAGGGCCCTGTCAGCCGTTTGCCACCCACCCACCCCCACCGCCTCAAATCGTCGGAAGTATTTGGGTATAAACCTGGGGCAAATTTTGGGGCAAAGGCTGAGTGTGTGTGTGTTTGGTGGCGGGTAGCTCAGAGAAGCAGCAGGTTGGCTGTAGGTCGGATTCAGGGCAGCCCAGCTGACACCCCCACAGCCCTTCCTCCAGCAGCTATAAGAAAAGAGTTGTCCCCTGCTCTGGAAAGGATGGTCTGCATAGGGCGAGCCTGAGGTCCAAGGGCTGTTGAGGAGAGAGACAGCCCCTTCTACTAGTAAGCCCTGAGCAGCTTTCTCTGGACGGTTCCTACTGTCAGCCAGGTCCCAGACTTGTCTGCCCCAGAGGTGGCATTAGAACCTGGGTCTGTACTAGAGTGCAGCTGCTTCTTGTGCACATGGCAGCTGCTAGGATGGGGAGACCCAGCCCCCCATCCCCAGGGACCCGAGGTGTCATCAGCGATGGCACACAAGTCCACGGGAGAGAGACACCACTGCACTGCTCTCTACTCAGCTTCTTAATCCAGAATGTCTGTGTTAGTCTAGTCAGTTTTGTAAAAGCCATTCTGCCACCTGTGGGTCACACTTGGAGTACAGGAAGGGACAGGCAAGTCTCACCAGGTGACCACATATTGCTCGAGACTGGTACTGTGTCGTTTCCTCTGGGGCCTGGTGCTGTGAGTGAGCCCCAGACTGGGGGCTCAGGTCAAGGCAGGTCATACCATGCTGTATGTAAGTGTGGGAGCCCCCTAGTGTCGGAGGGACCAAGTGAGGGAAGAGGAGGCACCTCAGAGAGCAGATGCCAAGAAACATGAAGGGCTGTGTATTTTCTCCAGTCTACCTGCCATTGGCTTCTTGCACCTCTATACCCAGCCCCTCACACCTGAAATGCTCTTGCTTGGCCATGCAGTGGCTCACCGTCAAGCTCCGTGGACGTCTTTTGCAGGAACCCTTCTGCAGCTACACTCTCTGCTTCCAAGACTGCTTGTTCATAGGACCGTGCTGTTCTGTCACTGCTGTGACTCTGTGTGGGGTTCCGTGAGGACAGGTCCTTGATCGTCTTGTACCCCTCCCTGGCTTGTCCATCTCGGAGCCCAGTGCCTGGCACAGGCTCAGAACCGAGTGGTGGAGCGCAAACGGAGCCTGAATCTTTGGCTGAAGGAACGCTTGGCTCAGGCTTGCCCCGAGGAAGCTGTGCTTTCCTTCTCAGGCAAGGGACACGTGCGTGGGGCTCATTCCACAGCACTGGAAATAGGGAGCTGGCATTTGCTGAGCACCTGGATTCCGTGCCAGGCTCCCTACATGTGTGGCTGCAGTCACACACCAACACACTGCTCAAGGCGGCTACACTCCCATCAGGTGGCCTGGCAGCCTCAGTCTGATTTCCATGTGACACCCCCTTCCCTTGCCTCAGGCCCTTGCTCTAGACTGGTTCTAGGTATTGTCATTCCTCCCAGCCCTCTACCCCTTTTTTTGCTTTATGGTTCTCCTGGGCGTATGTCATCATGTGACACCAAGTTTGATCGCTGCTATATGTTGAGTTTCTGGAGCAGAGGCTGGGGTGGTTAGCGAGTGAACAAATGGGTTTAATTCTCCCAGCAACCCTGAGCAGCAGGATCACCACTCCCATTTAATGGGTGAAAAATCGAGGCTCAGAGAGGTCAAATGATGTCTCTTTGTCTACAGTGCTCCTCTAGTTGACAGCGCCAGAATTGAAAGCCAGGTTTGTTTAGCTCCAAAGTCTTCAGTTCTTCCTGACAGGCATTATCCCTTCAACCCAGGCCTAGATAACACTTACTAAGTGCCCCCGTGGTTTAGATAACATTTATTGGGTATTCCACCTTGCACATGACTTGCTACAGGGCACAATAAGGAAATGCCAAAGGAAGGGAGGTGCCCTTTGATGGTGGGAACCCCCTTGGCAGCTCTCTCAAACTGCACCAACATGTTCCGATATATACCCTAGACCCAGGAGTGAGCACGGGTCAGCAGGAGACCGTGCATCTGCTAAGGTCCTACTGTGAGCTTCACCCTCCTTTCCAGATGCATCTCCATCCTGCAATGTAAGTATCAGCTCCCTGCAGTTTAGAGGACATAGGACTGAGTGAGTCCGGCTCACACAGGCTTCAACCAAGCTGGGCCTTAGCAGACTGAGATCCATGAGGTTCCTAATGCCATACGGTAGTATTCTTCAGTTCGCCGGCCTTCCCTGGGCTTTATAAGGGGAGAATAAGCATATAACAGGTAGAAATGGGGAGAGCAGCTTTCCAGGATGGGAAGGGTAAGAGGAAGAGTTCTCTCCTTTCTCCTGACCAGCACATTCTAGACCTTTCCCTGTGCACCTCTGGGGTTCACCCAGCACTGGTTGGAGGAGATGCTGAATTCAAACTATAAACTTGGTTTAGTCATTAAGTTGTCCACTGCTTAGCCAAGCCAACAGCTTTCAGAGTCTGCTCAATGGCCAGCTGTTTGGGAGTTTTAGCTAGGAGGTATGCTGAGTCTATCTGGGCCACCATGGGCAGGCTGGACCAGACCTTCACTGTGTGTGTTCCAAAGGGCCATCTTTGATTTTATAGGCAACAGATGAAGGCTCAGAGAGGTCAAGGGCAGAGTCACTGCTATAGGAGTGAGAGAGACAGACAAGAGACAGACAGGCGTCTTAACCTACCACATAGCTTGCAGGTGCTAAGTCTCGAAGGGATGTACTCCTACCTGCCTTAGATGATCCTTCCCACAGAGCCCCTGTCCCCATCCTCCTAGACAAGACCGTCTTGGACCAAGTGCACCCCAGAAAGACCCTCCTAGACAAAGCAAACCTGTAGCTGCTTGGCCCTCTGCTGCCTAACACCCTGTCTGGTCACTGAGATCATGTTCCCTGAACAAGCAGCCACTGGTATCCCTGAACCATGGCTTTCTCAAGCCCTGGGAAGATAACGGTCTTGTTCACTATGCAGTAGCCAGCCAACAAGTGACAGTGGCCCTTCTATTCACACCCCCTGCCTTCTCTCAGCTGAAGTTCGGAGCTGCGTTACCTTTGTCCCCTTGACCATGTATACCCCCTCAAGTTATTAGAATTTCTTTTGTAGTGCAGCTGAGCCCCTCAGAGCCACGGCAGCTCCTTTGATGTCCCTGAGACCTACATGTTGCCGACTAATGTCCAGGCAGGCTGGGCTAGGCCCCTTGGGGAGGTCCTGTAAGGGTGCTGTGGGTTGGGCTATGCACAGAGTGATTGTGGGAAGAGGAACTGGGGTCTGTTTTGTGTGAGCGAATGGTAGAGAAGACTGTGGTCTGGATGGAACAGGTGGACTTCGGTTTCATCCTCCCCCTCCCCCACCATGAGAGCTCAAGCTGGCTTCCTGGAAGAAATTACATCGGAAAGGAAGTCCGGCTGAGTATCTGCTTGCCCTTAGGGTCTTATGTGGCTTTGTGTGGTTTGGTTATTCTGTGGCCAGCAACACCTGTCTTGTTCCAGGCATGGGGTACAATCTTGAATGCCACAGTCAGAAGGTCTGCATGTTCCCATGGTGTGCATCCAGCTTACTGCCACCCTATCCCCAAACCGAGCTGGGCCACCAAAGCACCTGTCCACTGTGGGTTAGCACCAGCTACTAAATGCTCTTTAATGATACAGCATAGAAAAGGTACTGACTTGCACTCGTTATAAAAGGATTATTATTATTGGCGGTGGTGGTGGTGGTTTTTCAAGACAGAGTTTCTCTCTGTAACAGCCCTAGCTGTCCTGGAACTAACTCTTGTAAAACAGGCTGTCCCTTGAACTCACAGAGATCTCCTACCTCTGCTTTGCACGTGTTAGAATTAAAGGCGTGTGCCACCCCGCCTGGCAAAAGGATTATTTTTTCAAGGTATGTCTTATTATTTTAATTACGTACTTGCATGTGTGTGAGATAGAGCACATGAATGTAGGTGTCCTCGGAGGCCAGAGATCTGAGATTCCCTGGAACTGGAATTACTGCGGTTGTAAACCATCTGATGTGGGTGCTGGGAACCAAGTTCAGGCCCTCTAGGAGAGCGCCAAGTGCTCTAAAATGTTGGAAAGTCTCTCCAGCCCTAACGATTTGTGTGTGTGTGTGTACTACATGTGTGCAGTGCCTGCAGAGGCCAGAAGGACTTTCAGATCCTTTGGAGCTGAAGTTATACAGACTTAATAAGCCACCCATTATGGGTCCTAGGAACCAAACACTGGTCCTCTGCAAGACCACAGAGCCATCTCTACAGTCCCAGCAGATTCTTTTGAGATAGGGATTCACTGTGTATGGTCTAGACTGGTCTTGAACTCAGCAGCCCTCCTGCCTCTGCTTCCTAAATGCTAGGGTATCCCCACCACCTGCTAGGTTCATGCTCATGTCCATGTGACAGGTCAAACATAACTCTCTGATGGACACAGTCTGTGTTGACAGAGGCCGCTTGGCTGAATGGGAGACTAGGCCAGAGCCCAGGTCTTAGAATAAGGTGTGCCCCAGATCCTCAGCAGGGAACAGGAATGGAAGGGACGGCTCCCAGCCTGGCGGGGTCACCCGAGTAGTGTGCTGGGAGTGGTAAACAAGAAAGAACACCATGATTGTGGTTGTCATTGTGGAAGGGCGTTCCCAGTCCTGCTCCTGAGGCCTATAAAGATTGGCTGGCCTGAGGCTGGCCAGGTGACCCTCTGTCTCATATCCAGGACTGGATTGGAGGTCTCCCTCCAACCCTGGGGTTCTTAGGCGCTTCCCAGAATACCAGCCTCTGGGAGAGAAAGCTGCCCATTGGGCAGTTGGCACACTCGGTTAGGACAAGGACCTGGTCTTAAGGAGCTGGGTTTTAGTGGTAGAAACCAGCAAAGTCACCACAGCGATGGTGACAGAGGAGACCCACAGAAGATGCAGGAGCATTTCCTGGAGAAAGCACACTCTATCCAAGGAAAAGAGGCTTTGTTGGGAAAGAGGGAATGGCTGGTGAAGGCAGGGCACCTCAAGGTCAAAGACCCGGGCACGGGGAGAAGATGGGAGCCGAGCTGCAGAGTTCTGGGAGCTAGTACTAGCTGGGGACAGGAAGTCTTGTGACGGCAGGACAGGTTTGCAGACAGGTACAATCTGCTCGCTAGCTTCCCAGCAGGGTCAGGGCAAGGCTATTTAATCCTCCACGGTGAAACGAGGCGGCTCTGTACCCCGTATCTGTATTTAGTGCTGTGCTTTGAGGGTATAAAATAGAAGACGAGAGGCTGGCAGTGGCAATGTTTGAAGCAGAGGGTAAGGGGGCAAGATGAGGAAAGAATCTCAGAGCAGTAATGAGACCTGCCCTGGGTCAGGTGGCTGAGAAGTGGCAGGTGATCCACCCAATCCCAGGCCTGTCCTCAGGAACCTTTGCCTCATCAAGTGGCTGACCCTTGTCCTCATCCTAAGCATCCTGGGACACGCCTTTTCTGTCATCTGAAGTTACCTATGGTAAAAATATCCCCTCCCAGCACCCTTGGCTCTGCATCTACAGAGGTGGGTGTGGTTCTGCACCAGTCAGTCTCTTTGAAGGTGCATGTGCCTGCCCAGTGGAACCCGAACACCCAGGTGATGGGGGACACCACTGGCCCACATTTGCTCACCTGAGGTCTGTGAGCAAAGCTGAGAGGCTGGCTGCCAGGTAAGAGTAGCCTGTCCCCACACTGGCCAGGGTCCTTGATTGTCTACCTGAATCTGTGGCCCACCTGCCCTTTGGCCAGCCAAGTAGGACGACCTTCCAAGCCTCAACCCCTTCCTGGCACATTGAGGTGATGATACTTCCATTCAGGTGTGTCAAATTCTGGACCAATAGAGTGCTCACCTGGCTTCTGAGAATTGTGAATCCTCTAGCCAGCAAGCTGCTCCATGCTGAGCCGGAATCAGGTGCTCTCGAAGGAGACAGACGAGTAATCAGAGCTGCTAGCGTGTCCCATAGCCTGCTGGTGCCAAACACTATTCTAAGCCAGTACACTTGTTTAACCCTCAGCTCAGGCCCCGGTAGCCGCTGCGGTTAGCTCCATATAACTGCTGAGAAACAGGTACCAAGAGGGGCAGAGGAGGGCGCCCCCTGCAAGTTAAGATCAGCGTTCTTTGGTTGTTTGTCCTGAATCATCAGATATCCCTCCCACCCTTACTCTGCTGCAGGAAAGGTGTGTTGGGCATGCTCCAGGTGACCTGTGGGTTCACCTCGTGGAACCTGCCTGAGAATCCCCCAGGTCTGATGTACATATCTCCAGCCCTTGCCAAAGCCAGTCAGGGGTGTGGAAAGCACAGCTGGGAGGAGGCCTGCACCATCCTATTGGAAGTGTCGCCATTGGCAGCTTGGGCCTCCCAGACCTGTGGTCTGTTTTCAGACACGATGGGCGGAGCAGCGTGGGCAGAGGTCCACTGTGTCCAGAGAGACAGATTTTAGTGCCAGAAGACTTCCTCATGTCAGGGCCCCCAGGGCAAAGGTGAGGGAGTGCTTGTCACCGGAGTGGCTTGGCCTAGTCATATGTCACACAGATCCTGGGAGGATAGTTTACTCTCAAGCCTTGGGAAGAAATTCCCTGGTGAGGTAGGGATGCCTTCTGTGGCCCTCCCAGCCATGAATCTGTGCCCCCCTAATAGTCTTCAGGAGTTAGACCTATTTTACAGATCTGGACACTGAGGCGATGGGAAGCTACCAGCTTTAGCTAATACAGCCAGCCTCTCGTTCAACTCAGTGGTTCATGTGTTTGTGAGCCTGTCCTGGAACCTGCACCCAGGACAGCTGCCAAGCTCCCTAATCCTTCCTCATTCCTTCTTCTCACAGGGACTCCACTGGCCTAGTGATACCCTACCTCAGGCCTGGCCTCCCACTGG
This sequence comes from Chionomys nivalis, assembly GCF_950005125.1. NCBI lineage: Eukaryota > Metazoa > Chordata > Mammalia > Rodentia > Cricetidae > Chionomys > Chionomys nivalis. The sequence continues at coordinate 15,591,324 of NC_080092.1, read as the reverse complement.
TGGGGAAAGCTTTTTAATGAGTAAGCCATTTGGGGAAGTGGAAGGGCGGGGGCATTTGGCTGTGGGCTGGCCAAGTGCCCAGGGTATTTTGTTTACACCCCCGGCACCACCCAGTTTATACCACAGTATGGCCCTTGGGCATTTGCCTTTCTCCCCTTGGCCCCCCAGGATGATGGATTTATGAGATGGGTAGGCACACTTCCACCTTGTGCCTCCAAAGCTGGGCTCAGTAACTTTCCACTGTAGGCCACAGGCTCCTTGGCCCTCTGGAGAGCTTCCTTTCCCTCAAGGTTCTTGGTGTTCAAGGGCAGGAGATGGCAGAGTGGAATTTCCATGTGTCTGGGTTTTGGCGTAGGATTGCATCCTGGACGGCGGGGGCTTTGTTCTCAGAACCAGGGAGCTCTTCACCACCTTGCCCTGTCTCCCACTTGTCAGAATGGGCCACTGAGGTCTGGAACCTGACCCAGGGTCTCCGAGCAATCACAACTGGACTTTGATTAGAACCCAGGAGAGGTGTTTGAAAGAGCCCTGGTCTTAGAGGCAGTACTGAGTTCAGACCTCTGTCTGTGTGTCCTGAGGCAAGACAGTTGCCCACTCTGAGCCTCCATCCCCTCGTTATCTTTAGGGTGAGAAAAATGACGGCACCACCCTCCTTTTCAGGGTTCGGAAATGGATACCAGGTGGCAGTCAGAGCCCTGCACACAGTAGGTCTCCACGAGTGTCCTTTATTCTTGGACACGAAGAATCTGCACTCCCGAAATTGCTGATGAGGGACTGAGATCAAGTTGCCATGTCACACCCAACATCTCATGTCCTGTCCCATGGAAACAAGCGTGGGCTTTCACTGAGGTGTGGTTTACCTGTGCCCTGGCCATGGCCAGCCCCTCTCTATCTCTGGAAATGGGCTTCGAGCTATACAGTGGCCGCAGGGAGCCAGTACCCCGTAGGAAGGAGACTTGCACGGGGCCAGCATGGGTCATGGCCTTGTAGGGAAGCAGGCTGTCCTCAGCAGCCTGTGAGACACTGGAAGATCCAGCCTGGGGTGCAAAACCAAGCACACCCCTGCCCACAGTCACGGCATCTTGACCCCAGCTTTAGCTGACTGCTCAGAACCTCACTGTCAGTCCATCTCAGCCTGCTGACCCTGGGCACTTTCCTTGCCTCTCCAAGCCCCTGCTCTTAAATCACCTCTATCTCGGGGGGGGGGGGGGGGCAGGCGCTAGGTCTCAGCCCCAGGATCTGCCTTCCAGCAGGCTCCCCTCTGGTTCTTCCCCCACCCCCACCTCAGGGTTGCAGGCCCTTAGGAGCTCCCCTCCCCCACAGTCACCGCTTTCCCTTTTTAGAAACTTTGCCTTTGTTCATCCCAAGTTCCGCCAAACTGTGACCTTTTTTGAGGCTGTGAACCGGCTGATTGATGGCTCTCACTGCCACCCCGCCGCCCCAGCCAGAATCCCTTATCTGTGCCAAGCTTCACAATGGCCTCGCTTCCATCTGCAGCCTTCTCCTTGCAGGTTGGGATGTTAGGAAGACCTGGGGTGAGCATGTTGCGCGATGTGAGTCTAGGGAAAGGGGCGGCCTTGATGGAGAGCCTGTTCCACTCCCTGCTCCATTTTCACCCTCCAAGGTGGTGAGGGCATCTGTGGCCACAAACACCCAACTCTTAGAAGGACCTGCAGGTGCTCACCTGGCAGGGTGTTACAATGCCTCTGTTCGGGGCACCACTCAGGTTGGGGGAGTGGCTGTCTGCAAGGCAAAGGAGAGAGAGAGAGAGAGAGGAGAGAGAGAGAGAGAGAGAGAGAGAGAGAGAGAGAGAGAGAGAGAGAGAGAGAGAGAGAGAGAGATTGAGAGAGAGCGCTAACACAGGCTGGGGCAGCTCTAGCCAGCTATCAGTGAGTGCTGCCAGGGCTGCCTGGTGAAGCGCCACTGGGGGTGGGGGTGGGGGGCTGGACCAGGCAGGAGTGTGTGGCAGTTAGACACGATGTTCAAAATCTTGGCTGTCTTTCTCATGGCCTGTCCTACTGGGCCATTTTGACAGGCAGGGAAGGAAGGTAAGTTCACAGTTTGAACCTCATTCTGCAGAGAGGTAGATCCAGTGGGGGCGTGGTCCGGCCTCAAACTCTTCAGCACTCAGAAGCTTTCTGGAAGACCCCCTTTGCCTGGCCTTTAAGACCTTTTGTGATGCAGTCCTTGACCCCCTCCGCATCCTCCTGCTCCCGTCCACCCTGTGCTTCTGGAAGGTTCCCAGTGCAGACTGCTTATTCTCCCCTCTAGACCTTCCCTGGTGCCCTTCCCCCCACCCGAACACATTTCCCCTGTCCCTTTTGTCTGCGAAGTGGCTCTTTCCGACTTCCCTGTGCGTTTTGTCTGTGTGTCCTTCCTGCTGCTTTCAGCTCTAATTCTATCTCCTGGGGGAAAAGAGGTGGCAGGGGAGTCCCGCGTGTGACTCACTGGGACATGGACCCCACAACCCACACAGGCGCTGGCACAGAGATGCTCCAGAGCTGTCAGATGGAGGAGGAAGTGACATACTGGGGAAGGAATGAGGGACATTCCCTCTGGCCCTCACAGCACTGAGGCCCTAACCCTGAAGCTGGCGCCTGTGAGACTGGAGTTTCCTGGGCCCTTTCATCAAGAAGCAACCTGGCCCAAGGGCCCGTGCAGTTGGAGGGACAGTGAGCTGACACTCTGCCTGGGCTCCCATCCGAGCCAGCGCATCAGAGGGGGCTGGTACACTGAACAATCCCTAGAGAATAGACAAGACTTTCTCCCCGGTTGCCCGGAGAGACCCCCAGCTCCCCACAGCTGTTGACTGTTGACAGTTGTTTGCTCAGCAAAGGGCCAGTGGCGGTTTCCAGCGCGGGCTGGCCCTCTTCCACACAGGGTGCTGGCCAGCCAGGCCTCTGAGGCCAAGAACAAAGTCCCTTGCGCGCCTGTTGCTGTGTTTGGCAGGGGAGCCAGGGCCGGTTTGTCTTTTTCTAGCTACTTCAAACCCACCAATGGAAAGGTCCCGTCTGCTGCCAAGGACAGCCAAGTCCTTGCCCTTTTGGTATGGCGGGAAACCTTGTTTTTCTTATCTCTGAAGCTTGCCCTACACACACCTACCCACGCGCACACCCCGTGTTGTTTTGTGCTGCTTGCAGCGCTGCTTTGCATTTTGACTGTGAGCAAGTATTTCTTGAACCAGATATTTCTCCCTCAAGGTCTGCAATCTAAGGATTGATGATCCAAGGGTCCAGGAAGCCTCTGAAGTTGAATGTCAGGTTCTGTGCATGGGGCGTGGGTATGTTTCTGGGGAGAGAAGGTCATTGCTCTCAGCCTGTGACTCTGCCATATCCTTACCCAAATGTTTCAGCCAGCAGAGGGCCAAGTGGGAGCAGAGCCCTGAGCCTGTCCACACAGCCTAACTTCTCCCCAGTGGAAACAGAAGGTAGTGAAAACGGACTGCTGGGGTCTTTCCAGCTAAAGCCCCAGCATGAAGGTCTGTGTCCAGCACATCTCAGGAGCTCAGCAGGGATTCCCAGCCAAGGGCATGCGCTTGTTAAAGGTGGTGCCCTGCTCCTGGGTAGAACCAGAATGCTGTCACTACCAGCACTGAGAAAATGCTCACCATGCCTGGCAGTGGGCGTGTTTCCTCATCATAGATCAAAGACTCAGTGGCATGAGGATTGGGATGATTGACATAGCACACCTGTGCCTGAATAGGCCTCTGTCTGTGGACAAGAGAAGAGGTAAGGGTCTAGGGTAGCATTTCCTGGACAAAGCCATGGGCCCCTCTGGGAGAAACTCTGTCCCTAGTCCACTGATTTAAAAAAAGGACCAAGTTTTTTACAGCTACCCGCTGAGCCTGTGCCATCCTCGAGACAACCTTAGAAGGTAGACATAACGGCCACTAGCCTTGTAGGTCTGCTTGAAGCTCAGAGATGTTAAGCATGGAGCTTAAGGTCACACAGCAAGCACACAACACAGCCTGGTTTGAGCTGGGTCTGTATGGATGCAGGCCCGTGCTCTCTGGAGCTACTTCCACATCAACACCTGGTTGGAGGTGAGGCTTGATCGCTGGTCACACTTTGATGGAGGGCGTGACTGTTTAGGACCTTTCTACCAAGTGCCAGAACGTTAGAAGCCATATGTGTGTGTTCTCATCAGCCCTGCCAGCCACCTCAAGGTAGAGATCCAAGGTCACCACCATCTGCAGGTGACAGAGCCACATCTGTCAGAAGCAAAGGGGTTTGCTTAAGGGCCCTCAGGCAGATTAGCAACAAGGCACAGGCTGAACCCAGAGCCACTGCAGGAACCGCCCAAGGAGCGGTCATAGGCTTGCCCAGGCCTGGGTAGAGGAGATGTCCAGTATGCCCACCCTAGCCTTGAAGATGCATGGTTTAGTGTCAGGCATTGTTCCTCTGACCCACACTCTAGGCAGGGCCAGAGCTACTGGCTGTGAGGTTCAAGCAGGGACTGTCCCTGGTGTTAGCTACATGGATGACTTCAGAGGTCCGTTCTGTTCCACCTCCCAGGAATCTTTCTGACTGGGTCTCACAGTTCCTAGACGGGCCTCACTAACCAGGGACCTTGGCTGTGTGGGGGAGGGAAGGGACATGGGTTTGTCCCTGGTGTGATTTGGGAGACTCATCCTAGCCAAGTGCTCTTGTCCTGGTGGCAGCAGCTGAGACACCTGTGTTCTCAGCTGCAGCTCAGAAGCTGTAACAGGACGGTTCACAGGGAAGTGCCAGGAACCCGGGGCAGGATGGGGTGTATGCCAGCAGACCCTTAGCAAAGGTGGTGAGTGACCAGGTCCCTGGCCGCTATAGAGAAGGAGTCTGCTAACTGGGGCTCGAATATCAGCACTGAGGTGTGCCATGTGGGGTGATGGCCACCCTGAGCCTGCTTATCTACTGGAAGTGGGGACAGTAAGGTGCGGATTCATCTTAAAAGCCAGCTGCCGTCATGCTGAGACACCTCCATTGTGGGGTGTGTGGAGTGGGGGACTGCGGCTTGCCAGGGGACCAGCACAGAGATGAACAGTTTGGGACTGACAGGATTCATCTTTTCCTCCGATTTTCTGTTGTTGATTGCCCCTGCTGAAGTGACTGAGTTCATTTTCCTGCTGACATGCTTAGAGCCTTGACTCTCCTAGCTCCAGCAAGGCAGGTGCGGGAGGCCCATCAGGACACCGGTTGGCCTTTCTTGTAAGTGTCTCCACTTTGTGTCAAGAACACATCCATCCTACCCACAACCACTCTGGTTGTCTTTGCCTCTCATCGAGTCTCTGGCCTGGGGATTGAGGAGGATGGAGTGTTTATCCCTCATTCACTGAAGGAAGTTGAGTTGTGTAATCAAAATTAGACAGATATGTCCACTGGGGCCTAGAGTGCTCTCTGAAAGCACAGCGGTGTCTGCGGGGAACTTACCCTAAAGTTGTAGAGGCTGGATCTCCCCATCTGTCTGCCCACCCCTGCCTGCACACATCATCCGACTGCGCTCTGAAAACACCTGTGGAGGCTCCTGGGATGTTTGACAAAAACACACGATGAAGAGATAGGACTGGTGCCCAGAGAGGAGCAGGAGAGAAGTCACCCAAGGTCACAGTACATTTGGATGCTCTGAAGGCTTTGATCTGTGGTCCTGTTAATGCTTCCTGGAGAACGCGGCAGATGCAGGGGTCCTTGGTCTTTAGGAAGCTGTAACCCGTGTTCATTGACCTGCACAAGGCTGCACGTGCATGCTGCCCCTGCGAATGCTCACACTGGGGATCCCGCTTGCTTGGATTTCATTCTCTAAACTCTATAGGTCTCTGATTGATTGTTATCACATCAGTTCCAAAGATGGCTGCCTCTTCAAAGCCACCCCTCTCTGCAGGCAATATTGGCTGGCGAAAGGACTGGTCTGTTGGAAACCTGTGCATAGCCTCTTCTCACCTTGGGTTATGTCATCTGGTCTGAGCCTCCTGCCTTGGCCTTTAGGACCATCCAGCTGAGTCCCGGGACATGGACAGCAGCACATATACCAACACTTCACCCAGCAACTGCCCAGCCTTGGCACCCTAAGCCACCACTACTGCGGTCCTCTGCGTCCCCCACAGCAACCAGCTCCCTGCTCTGCCCACAGCACTCCCCTCTGACCTTTCATGACCCATCTCTGTGGACATGGCTACCACCCACTGCCACCCTGGGTGCTGGGGCATGTGCTGGCCTTCATATGCTCCTTGCTGGAGTGAATTCAGCTGTGACAGTGGAGAGATGCCAGTCACCCTGTGGGGTCACAGAGAGTATGAGCGGGTGAAGACAAGTCTGAGTGAGCAGTGGACGGAACACTGCCTGGTACTCTCCTGGCACTCTCCAGAGCCTCCTAGGGGCACTCCCTGCAGCCCTCCCGCCAGGCCCTTGTTGCTTTATTGTGAGAACAGGAGGGAGGATGGAGGATGGAGGACAGGCACTGCAGAGTAAGCGGCCCTGGGGTGTTTGCTGGATGCATGGTGACTGCCCAGTTTGTAAGTAAAAGCCTGTCCCAAGCAGAAAGGTCTGTCTTGGCTAACCACCAGAATTGCACCCCAGCTTCTGGATTTGAGTGCAGTCACCCTAGTAGCTGGACGTGATAATGGGGAAGAGAAAGGAAGGACCATTGTGGGTAGGCAGAACAGCAGATAACGTGTGTGTGTGTGTGTGTGTGTGTGTAAGGATGGGGTCTTACTGCAGCCCAGACCTGGAAGGCGTGCCTGACCAACCTGAGGTAACAGTGGCCCTCACACTCCTGTGGCTGCACTGGCATCACCTGCTAGAGTCCACAGAAGGGAGTTATACCCTGACCTGACCCATCTGAGTTTGGGGCTTGTAGTCTCTCCCTTGGCCCATTCCACTATCTGCATATGGGCTCCTGGAGGAAGCCAACGTCTAGGCTGGCAGGCAGTAGCTAGCCTTTATCAAGGACCTAATTTGGCCAGGCCTTTGATGGGCTGGTGTGATTAAAGCCCTGCCCCCGAGTCCACTCCTGCTACAACCTTACCCTTACCCTTCTCTCCGCTGCCCTTCAGGCACACTCCATAGAATCGAGACACCTCTAAAAAGCAGGTTCTGTTTGTTGAGTATTGCTTTAATGTTGAAAGCAAACATACCAAGTGTTTTTATTTCTGTGTGGAAAATTTCTTAGGCCCTTTATATCTCCTCTGTCTTAAGACATACTGACCCCTTCTCTCCCCCTGCTGGCCCCTCTCCCATCTGAGCATGGTATTCCCACGGGCCTGTCCAAACTGTGGCTCTCCCAGCTGCCCATCCTGCCCTGGCATCAGGGTGTCTTCCTCTCTAGGCTCCGAGCTTGCAATAATGAAGCTCCCTCATAGTTGTTGTTGTTTTTTTTTTCTTTTAAGGCAAAGATCTATAAGCCCCCACTCCCCCAGCTCTGAGCCCACCCAGAACCTAGTCCCTCAGCTTGTCCTCACTGGCTCCTTGTTGCTCAATCTCATCAGTACTTCTTCCCGGGGTATTTGCACCGTGGTCCCTGCCTGGAACTCTCCTCCCTACACTCCTCGTTCCTTCAGTTCCTTTGGTGTTTTCTGTTCCAGTCACCCATCACAGAGACTCTCCATGCAAATCCCAGGGCAGGCAGGCTCTCAACACATTGCTCTCTGCAGCACACTCCCACCAGCGCGCCCCCACCCGCAGAGAACACTCTTTTTGTTGTTGGGTTCATCAGGAGGGGACCGTTGTCCATCTTGGGACAGTTGTATCCCCCATTGCCTAGCATGTTGTCTGCCTCATAGTAGACCTTAACTTTAGCTAAGCAATTAGTTGACGGCAGCCCTTGAAGTTTATTCCCTAACGAAGGTTTCTGTTTTGGTCCTTGTCCGGCATCATCTTGGGCGGCTGGGTGCCTTCTGTCTGAAGAGGGCTGCTTCCCTTCTCAGCCTTTAGAGGGACCATGATGTTTTTTTCCCCCTTGCTCTGCCTCCTGTCAGCCTCAGGGTTAACCAAACCCTCCACCTACCTCCATCCCCCCATCCCCGAGAGGACCACAGCACAGTGCACTCTGGGTTGAGCGTGGGAGGAGTGTCCCCACGGTGGCCTGTCATTCTTCTCAGAATGTACTGTGGTGGCCTGCTTTGAAAATGCCCTCTGCTCCTGTGGTAAGTGCAGGATTCCTCCCTGCAGTGACCACCCACCTGCAGCCTCCCTCGGAGTAGAAAGAGGAGGGAGGCAGAGACGACTCCCACTCCATTCTGGGCCGCCTGGGTTGTGACCAATGCCTGGGTTCTCTGAAAAGGCCCTCAGAGCCAGTCCCCTTAGACATGAACCCCCAGAAGGTACATTCTAGAAAAGCTAACCGCCTGACCATCAGAGAAGGGGGAAGGTCAGAGCCCTAGCTGGGACTGCTTTGGGGACTCAGAGAGATGGTGAGGTCACCAGTGGCCATCACAGACTCTACGTGTCCCGCCATATGTAGGCATTTGGTCCACAGGGCCTTCCAGCAGTAATGGAAGTTTTTGCACCCATTTGGAGACAAGGAGATCAGGTGGGGAGCCTGAGATGGCAGGCTGCTTTAGTGATCCCAGAACAATGTGTGCGCCCCAGATCCCTACCTCACTGTGAATATAAATTTTGAGGCAAGCAGCCAGACATCCCCACCTCAAGAATCCAGGCGCTCTACAGCTCAGATGTAGTCCTGGGGGGAAGCTTCTTGATTTAGGGGCTGTGGGTTGCTAGGGATGAAGAGGTCACCTGACCTCAGGCCAGGAGGTGATAAGCTGGGTGTGGTCCTCAGGTCACACCCAGCATTAAACCTTGGTTTGCTCATCTGTGAAGTGTCTGCAGTGACTTGCCAAGGTTAGGGACGGGAAAGAGGAGCTCCTTAGGTCTAGGCCGGAACTTTCTAGAATGTATCCATGTCCAGTCTAAAGTGGATATTGTGGAAATGGTTAATAAAATCCCTGGCCACTGGAGTTCCAAGCGCTGACTTGCTTTCTCTCTGTTCATAGACTCCAGCCCTCCTGCCCGCCTCCTGGCCACCCGCCCTTGCTACGGCCCTGGCCCCGAGAGGCGTGCTGTCCTGGGTGAGGCACCACGCTTCCACGCGCAGGCCAAGGGCAAGAACGTGCGTCTGGACGGCCACTCGCGCAGGGCTACAAGGCGCAACAGCTTCTGCAACGGCGTCACCTTCACGCAGCGGCCCATCCGCCTGTATGAGCAGGTACGGCTGCGCCTGGTGGCCGTGCGTCCTGGCTGGAGCGGTGCCCTGCGCTTTGGCTTCACTGCGCATGATCCGTCTCTCATGAGCGCGCAGGACATCCCCAAGTACGCCTGCCCGGATCTCGTCACAAGGCCTGGATACTGGGCCAAGGCGCTGCCTGAGAACCTAGCGCTTCGGGACACGGTGTTGGCATACTGGGCCGATCGCCATGGCCGCGTCTTCTACAGCGTTAACGATGGTGAGCCGGTGCTGTTCCACTGTGGAGTGGCCGTGGGGGGCCCACTCTGGGCACTAATCGACGTCTACGGCATCACCGACGAGGTGCAGCTGCTGGGTAGGTCGGTTGGCACAGCCTGTGCGTTCACAGTCCCGGGGGCTCGGCTCACCTGAGGGCTCCCAGAGGCCCAGTGTGTCCCCATGTGTCATGATTCTCACGACAGCAATGACGATCAATTTCCACGGGAGCAAACTGAGGCACAGAGAGTTACTTTGTCACAGAACTGGGAGGGAACCCACGTGGGCAGGGCCCAGAGCCCATTGGCTATGCATCTTGTCAGTCTTAGACCGCTACCCCCTCGTCCGCTCACCACTCTTTCTCCCCTTTGGTCATTTGTTCATATGCCACCTCCCGAAGGCCAACATGCATTTCTTTTGCTGGTTCTTACTCATCCAGCAGATGAACCTATGCCAGTGGGCAGTCAGGTGCAGCCTCCAGAGCCAGGCTAACTACGGATTGGGTTAGGGAGGCCCTCACAGCGCTGAAATTCTGACTGTGGGTGCTCCCAATGTAAAAATTTTTTCCTATTATCTTGAGGCATTGTATGTGGTCTCATATGTGTATGTGTGTATATATGTATGTGTGTATATGTGTATACATATAGATGGCCCACCCCACCACTGAGCATGGAGGAAAGACAAAAGACAAACACATACACACACACACACACACCATCTCCTGAGCATTCAGGACTTCACAAATATTCCCATCTCAACCTGGTCATACTGCCTAACATGTGTGTGTTGCTTTTTTTAAAAAATGATGCTTAAAAAAATTGATGTAGAATTTGGCCAGAAATAGGGTGGTGCGTACCTTTAATTCCAACATTTGGGAGGCAGAAGCAGGTGGGTCTTCTGAGTGAGTTCCGTGCCAGCCAGACTATATATAAGACCCTTTCTCAAAAAGAAAAATGATGTAGAATCAACGCCAACAGGAAAGTGGCCATTCTAAAAGGCCTAGTTGGGTGGCCTTGAGTTGGTGCCCATGACCTCCGTTTCCCTCTTAGCTACTCGTATGAAAGGACACCAGATCCCTGAGGTCATTGTCTGTTCTCTCCTCCCACAATGGATGGTGGTCACTTGTCTTCTTCTGAGGCTGCAGCCCGCATTTGAAACAACCCAGACTGGTACACCGGGAGAGTAGGTTTCTCAGGGAAGCTGAACAGAGCCCTGTGTGTAATTTACCTGCAAGGAAATATGCAGGGGTAAAGTGAGTGGGCAGTCGGGTGGACAGATTTACCCCCCTCTGTTTGTAGCCGGAAGCTTCCACCTCCTGAGGGTCTTCTTCACTCTTTAGTCTTTCTGCATAGCCTGTTTCTTAACGCCCTGTGAATGGGCTGGTGCACACCAGAGATTGCTGCTGATTGCTTCTCTTTTGGTTTTTGAGACAGGGTTTCTCTGTGTAGCTTCGGAGCCTGTCCTGGAACTTGCTGTGTAGACCAGGCTGTCCTCGTACTCATGGAGATCTACCTGCCTGTAGATGGAGCAGCAGGCTGCATTCATGCCACCCAGCTCCCAGCCACCTGGCTAGCTTATGCACCGAAATAATTACACGGAAACTGTATTCTTTTAAACACTGCTTGGCCCATTAGCTCAAGCCTCTTACTGGCTAACTCTCACATCTTGATTAACCCATTTCTAATAATCTGTGTAGCACCATGAGGTGGTGGCTTACTGGGAAGGATCTTAATATGCATCCATCTTGGAGAGGAGAGCTATAGCGTCTGCCTTCACTGCCTTATACCCAGCATCCTGTTCTGTTTACTCCGCCTACCTAATTTTCTGTCCTATCAAAGGGCCAAGGCAGTTACTTTATTAACCAATAGAAGTAACACATAGACAGATGACCCTCCTCCATCACCTGCCTCTGCCTCCCAAGTGCTGGGCACCACCACTGCCCAGCGATTGTTTTTTTTCCCCCGTGGGAAGCTGGTTTATTTTTCCATAATAAATGTTTGGGCTGTTTCTGCCCCCACCCCACTGGGCATGGGAGGCAGATTCAGTGTCCAGGAGCTAACTCTCCTCTCTCCCCAGAAATAATGAAGTCGAAGAAGTTCTGTGTAGTTAAAGCATTCGGGGAAGTGAGAGCCACGGAGACTTGTGCCTAGTCCCGGCTCTCACGTGCCATCTGTGTGGAATCGACACAGAGACAGACCCTCTCTGAGCCTCGATTCTTTTCTCCTGTAAAGCGGGTGCATGATGGCACCCACCTCATGGGGTATCGGCAGGGTTATAGGACATGGTGTCGGGCCTGAGACACTGAGGGCACTTGGCCAGCAGCTGACAGACAAGGACCTCTGCTAACTTACATGTGGGCAGGGCCTGTGTCCCAGGTCTGGGCAGATCAAACTGGAAAGCTCCACTCTGGGGCCTCACTTGGGTATTCTGACCACACCCCTGCCTGACCTTACCCCTTAAAGGTTTTCCGTGAAGGCGCCAGAAATGGCAGCTTGCCTAAACCTCACCAGTCTCTCACCACTGTCCCTGTAGAGCTGGGAAGCAATCACGCCTGGTTTCCCAGCCCACGTCTGTGTGAGCAGGCAAGAAACCACAGCCACACATGAGCAGTGCAAATGGGCTAGGAATTTTTGAAAGTACAGATTGGAGGCTGTCCTCGATGACTCAGTGAGGCTGAAAACACCCGGTGGGGGGGGGGACACGGATCCCTCCTTTCATTTTCTCACTCAGTAAACTTGCATGGAAACCCCTCCACCACCACAGTGTTCTGTGACCCTTGTTGGGGCGGGGGGGAAGAGCCCATCATGAGGTAACAGGGCAAACCTGAGCCTCACTTTCCTTATTTGCAAGTCATCCCTGAGCTGCGCTAATTGACATGACGTGCATGGCACAGAACGGTGTTCACACACACACATGTAATAGGGGCAGTGAGAGCGAGAGAAACTCCATCTCTGGGTTATGGGGCCACAGGTAAACTTCCCTTCCTCCTGGTATCTCTAAGAGTCACTTAAAGTATGTGCATGTGTTCAGTTGTGTTGCTTGTTTCATATGTATGAGTGCATGCCTAAGTGTATATGCATCAGGTGTGTGTATGTGGTAGAGGCCAGAAGTGTGTGTCAGAGCACCAGGGACTGGGGCTACAGGCAGTTGTGGGTCACTGTGTGGGTGCCAGGAACTGAACCTGGTCCTCTGCGAGAGCAGTAAGTGCTCTTAACCCCTGAGCCATCTCTCCAGCCCTAGCCACATTTACAATTAGAAAAAACATCAAAACCATTTCTTGGCTATATGATGGAACCTTCTGGCTCTGTCGGTGTTTCTTTCCTTCCCGTGGAAAAGGCAAGTTGACACTGAGTGCATCTGAGACAATGGAATGGAGCTTTTAGAGATCCACCATTTCTGAGGGTCACAGACTGTCCAGCTGAGGCCCCAGGGTGGCCAGTGGGTTACTAGCAATGTGTAATGTTTTTCTTTTCTCCTCCAAAGTCAAGGTTTTCAGGTCTTTTGCAGGGCTAATGAAAATAAGAAGAGAAGCCTGGCATGGTGGCACACGCCTTTAGCTCCAGCACTCAGGAGGTAGAGGAGGTGGATCTCTGTGACTTTGAGGCCAGCCTGATGCACATAGGAAGTTCCAGGCCAGCCAGAACTACATAGTAAAACTCTGTCTCAAAAATATCACAAGAAAGAAAGAAAGAAGAAAAAAGGAATTGTGGTTCTAGCCCGGGACAGGTGCTCCCCAGCATGTGAGGTTTTGGGTGTGACTCCCCAACATGTGAGGTTTTAGGTGTGACTCCCCAGCATGTGAGGTTTTTTTAGGTGTGACTCCCCAGCATGTGAGGTTTTATATGTGACTCCCCAGCATGTGAGGTTTTATATGTGACTCCTCAGCATGGGAGGTTTTAGGTGTGACTCCCCAGCATTTGAGGTTCTAGGTGTGATTCCCCAGCATTTGAGGTTCTAGGTGTGACTCCCAGCATGGGAGGTTCTAGGTGTGACTCCCAGCATGGGAGGTCTTAGGTGTGACTCCTCAGCATGGGAGGTCTTAGGTGTGACTCCTCAGCATGTGAGGTTTTAGGTGTGACTCCTCAGCACTGAATAAAAGGTTTTCAATTACAGTAAATAAACGGATGTTAGGCCATCATGACTTAATATTAAGAATGGGCAGTGGGTCAGAAATGATGTAATGTACAATCCTGAGAGATCCCTGGGAAAACTTGGATTGGGGAGGTACCCCAGGATCCACCAGTGGGTACGTCACAATGTCCGATTTGCCCTGTGCACCCTAGACTTCTGAGGAGACAGTAGAATTACTTTAAAATTCTCAGCTATAAAATCCCAGAACAGAAACAACAAAACCAACAGTACCCTTCATCTCCCCCTCACGTCTCATACCATACGGAATAAACCTGCGAAATAAAACCCAAAGATGACGTCAGGGTAGGGCTGTCAAAGGGGGAATTAAATATAGTATGTCTAGTTAAATTTGAATTTAAGATAAACAAAAGAAAAAATTTAGTACTGATTGCCTGTGCCAGTATTTGAAACATGCTCATAACCCTGCCCCCTCCAAAAAATTGTTTATCTAAAATTTAAACGAACCCAACCTTTATTTCAGCCAGCTCCACAGGCCTCGGAAACACAGTCCTCGTCTTTGGGGACTGTGCCTTCAATGTCCCAGAACTTGAGCCAAGTCAGAAAGGGTCTATAGGCTGCACACAGCTTTTGGCCAGGTGGAAGTGTGTGCCCTGCCTGTGTCTTCCTGTAGTGGGTCTGACTACCACACCGGTGTGGCCAGGCCCATGGTGCGGTTCCCTGCTTAGGGAAGAATCTGGGTTCTGAGAAGGAAAGTGCCCAGCCCTGGAGTTCCTGTCCTGCAAGGCTGGATTTGTGTGTTTTGGGCTCTGTAGCTCTCAGCCCTGGCTGTACACTGAGTCCCCTGGAAGACCTGGAAAGTCTCTGCTCAGGCTGCACCTAAGCCAATGACAGCGCGTCTGGCTCCCAGCACCAGGCTGACCCAAGGCTCTCAGGTGGCACAGCCTGCAGCCGGGACTATAATTCCAAGGAAGCCCTTCGCTCCCCCTCCCTCCTAGCCATCCTTACTTTGAGGTGGAACTCCTTTAGATCTCATGTCCCCCGTTTGTATTTGTGGCCATGTCACATACTGGGCCTGCCTCATCAATCAGCACACCCCGGGACAGCCTGCAGATGAGGAAAACGACGCTCACATCTGCTAAGGCACACTGACATTCCAGCTGTCCTCTTCCCTCAGAACGTTGTAGGGGGTCCCAAGGATGAAGCACAAAGGGTCTGGCTCCGAATGGATCCCATCCTCCCTCTGCCCCGTGACTTGTCAGATTAAACAAACATCATGCCAAGGCTATAGCATCGCAGGCTAGACAGTCTGAAATATTTGGTTGCTTCAATATCATTTAAGTGGGATAAAAAAGGACACAGTGCCTTGCAGCTACCTGGTAAAAGCCAGTGCCTGGGGTGGCTCTTCACTTCTTGCTCTGATGTTATTTTATAAACTTCTTCCTCAGTCTGGCTATCCTGTGGGGCAAACGAAGGGCCACCCACCTGCTATGACAGTCCTGTGTCCTACCAACTGCTTATCTAGGTCTCAAGACATAAAGGCCTCATTGACCCATTAGGGTTCAAACCCCATCTCTTGACTTGTGGCCATAGGCAGGGGGTGGGTAGTAGTGACTGGCCATATTGAAGAACCCCGGACTCCTCGGGTTATAATTATGAGGGTGGGTTGTTCTTTCTGAGGGAAAATCTGGGTGTGGATACAGAAGCCCCAGCTGCAGTCCTGCCTGGGCCTTGCGTGGCACCATGTACCTGACTGAAAAGGCTGCATGCCCTCTGCTGAGACAGAGGCCCTAGATTATATGCTAGCCGCACTCATTTTCTTAAATTATATATCACAGCACACATAAAACACATGTAAACCAGTACATATGGGGCTCTTAAGCAGCTAAGAGCACCTGCTACTCTTCCAGAGGACTCAGTTCTATTCCAAGTACCCACATGGTAGCCCGCAAACATCTGTAACTTCAGTTTCAGGGATCCAGTGCCCTCTTCTGGTTTCCGTGGCAGCAGCCATGCAAGTGGCACACATACATATATACAAACACACATAAACAAAAATATGCAAAAATGTTTTAAAAGTTCATACAAACATATCTTAAGTATATATTCAGCTCTTAGAGTCACCCAGAGTACAGAGGTGTGTGTGTGTGTGTGTGTGTGTGTGTGTATGTAACAACATGAAGATAGGTATGTGTATAAACAGCTATAGGCTCGAACAAGCGTTCAGAAAGCGAGACCATTTCTCCTTACCTGCTAGTCTGAGGACATGGGCAGGCCTTGAAAGCCATCTCTACACCATCGACTTCCATGTTAGTCACTCTTCTGTCTGCTGGAACAGAATACCTGAATTTTTGTTGGGAAGTTGAATTAGCATGCTGTGGTGGTTGAAAGAGCCTATAGGGCTGCCTTCCTGATCTGGCCTCTGGCAGGGCCCCTGGGAGCTGCCATCAGGGTGGCGGACACAAGCAGAAGAGATCACCTAGTGAGACAGAAGCTAGAGGGAATCGGGGCTCAGGTTTGTTCCCTTACAAAAACCCATCCTCACAGGGCAGAGTTGCTCCTCAGCCCAGCTTTCACCCTCTGGGACCAGCACGTCCAGTAGCGTGTACTGAGCCCTGGCTCTCAGAACTTACGCTTCCTCTTAATCATCCAGGCCCTAGCTCCCATCACAGAAAACCCAGAGGACTTAGCAAACTAGAGTTCCCAGAAGCACACCTCACCCTGCCCGCTGTCCACCTGCCGCTTGTGACACCTCAGCCTTACACTGAACCTGCTAGAAGGAGCTCTTGACTCTCCCCACCTCTTGCTCTTCCAATCCCCTCAGTCATCAGAGGTACCTCTCACTGCAGACACTGGCATCCACACTTCCTCTTCCCTCCCCGGTCTATCACGTGCTCTGTCGTTTCTGTTCCCAGAGTTACTGTATTGAAGAGTCCTGAATCTAGACAAGACAGCTTGGATTCTGTGCCAAGTCATGCCCCCTACACTGTATGTCTCAGCTCCCGTCTTTGCCAAATGGCAGTAGCAATAGTTCATACCTATCAATCACATTATTTAAATGAGATACATGAGTTCAGATTAACCTGCCACACGTAGGACCCAATATAGGATTTCAGCTCTTTAAGTTGCTATTATGTTCTAGCTAGGGAAACAATAATGCCCAGACGTACAAATGTATGACAACCTTGGAGAGTGAGAGAGACAAGGACAGAAGAAGGCAAAAAGTTGGGCTTGGTGCATGAACCCCAGGACTTGAGAAACTAACATGGAAGCTCATAGGTTCAAGAACAAGCTGGTCAGGGGGTGAAAAAAGAGGAAGCAAGATAGAGAAGGAAGAGAAAGCCCTTTGTTTGTTTGTTTGTTTTTTCATTTTTTGTTTTTTTGAGACAGGGTTTCTATGTGTAACAGCCCTAGTCGTCCTGGAACTAGCTCTGTAGATCAGGCTGACCTCGAACTCACAGAGATCCACCTACCTCTGCCTCCCTAGTGCTGGAGGCAAGTGCTATCACCACCGGGCCAAGAAAGCCCTTTTTAAAGCAATTGGAAGTCAGGTACAGCAAAGACGGAGGCTCAGGTAGCATGCAATCCAGTCAGACCACCTGCAGAACAAGGTCAGAGGATCTGGGGGCCAGAGTCTGAGGTCACGCGAGGATCTGGGATGAGATCCGAGGGAGCTGAGGTCATTAGGTCTAGGAGTTCAGGAGTGGGGCCTGAAGTCTGGGATGAGATGTGGAAGAGCTGGGGTCTGCAGCCTCATGTCTGAGATTGGGGTGGGGGCTGCTATCTAAGATCCATGTTCTGAGGTTTGGGGGTTAAGAAGTGTGGAGTCAGAGGTCAAGAGAACCCAGGGTCCAGGGTCTGAGGCCTGAAGTTGGGGTCTGGGGCTTCAGGGACACGGGTATGGGGTCCAGGGTGCCCGCGGGCCTCCTGATGCTACTCCTCTGTCCCGCAGAGAGCACCTTCGCGGACACACTGACACCCCTGCGCCTGGGCCAGGCCCGCCTCAGTGCCTGCCCTCCTCCCGGCAGCCACGACACCGCCAACTTCGACAACAATGAGCTGGAGAACAACCAGGTGGTGGCCAAGCTGGGTCACCTGGCTCTCGGCCGTCAGGACGCCGCTGTCCCGTGCGTGGCCCGCGATCGCTCGCGGCCCGCGTCGTCTCCCGCGCTGCTGGATGCGGAGCTACGCTTCCATGCCACGCGCGGCCCCGACGTGAGCCTGTCCGCCGATCGCAGGCTGGCCTGCGCGTCCCGGCCCGACGGCGGCCGCACGCTGGTGTTCTCCGAGCGGCCACTGCGGCCGGGGGAGAGCCTGTGCGTGGAGGTGGGCCGGCCGGGACTGGCGGCACCCGCGGCTGTGGCCTTCGGCATCACGTCGTGCGATCCCGGCGCGCTGCGGCCATCCGAGCTGCCCGCCGACCCCGCCGCGCTGCTGGACCGCAAGGAATACTGGGTGGTGGCGCGCGCCGGGCCGGTCCCCAGCGGCGGCGACGCGCTCAGCTTCACCCTGCGGCCGGGCGGCGACGTACTGCTCGCGGTGAACGGGCGCCCGCGGGGACGCCTGCTGTGCGTGGACACCTCGCAGGCGCTCTGGGCATTCTTCGCGGTGCGCGGCGGAGCGGCAGGCCAGCTGCGCCTTCTGGGTGAGTAACCCAGGGTCCTCGACAAGAGCTCCCCCTAGCACCGGGCTGCTGTCGGGGCTTGGCTGGCCGGCCGATGGGTGTAGTTTTTATTTCCCTTATGATTAATTTTATTAGGATTTTTAAAAGAAAATGCATAATGGATATTAATTGTGTGAGAGAGAAAATCATTAGCATATGCAAGAGAAGCAGCACCCCAACACGTCCAGAAACCGAAGGGAAAGCAGAGCAGTTCTGTTTTGAGATGATTCTTGCCTGTGCTGTCTGGTCAGCAAAGAGACAAGACACCCACCCACTGTATGTGAGACGCCGACAGGGACAGCTGCACAGTATGACATTTGCTGCAGCAGAGGGGGTAGCGAAGGGTCCGGAGAGCACAGTGCCATCCTCACAGCCCAGCTCAGAGCAGATACAGCTGCCTTACCACCACGTTGCCCTGGATGCTCCCAGTGACCTATGAATCCCCATTTACACACAGGGCAACGATCCATGGGTCACACAGCCCTGAAGTGCAGGGCAGATATCATTCTCCTGAGTTCTCAGTATCCTGGGTGGAAGAGAGTGCTGTGTCCAAGGTGAGGTTACCATAGGGATGAAATGATGGACCGCTCTTCAGGCCCCTAGCTGGTGCCTGACACAGAATTGTCATAGGTAGCTACAACCTGGGTGTCTGAAGGAGGGCAGAAGAGGCGCAGGGTGCCTGTGGCTGTTGGCCAGGATTATTTTGCTTTTATTTTTGTTTTTTATTTTATTGATATTTATTGAGCTCTACATTTTTTCTCTGCTCCCCTCCCTGCCTCTCCCCTCCTCCCTTCAATCCTCCCCCAAGATCCCCATGCTCCCAATTTACTCAGGAGATCTTGTATTTTCTACTTTCTACTTCCCATGTTGATTAGATCTATGTAAGTCTCTCTAGTGTCCGCATTGTTGTCTAAGTTCTCTGGGATTGTGGTTTGTAGGCTGGCTTTCTTTGATTTATGTTTAAAAACCACCTATGAGTGAGTACATGTGATAATTGTCTTTCTGTGTCTCGGTTACCTCACTCAAAATAATGTTTTCTAGCTCCATCCATTTTCTTGCAAAATTCAAGCTGTTGTTATTTTTTTCTGCTGTGTAGTATTTCATTGTGTAAATGTACCACATTTTTCTTATCTATTCTTCAATCGAGGGGCATTTAGGTTGTTTCCAGGTTCTGGATATGACAAACAAAGCTGCTATGACCATAGTTGAGCACATGTCCTTGTGGCACGATTGAGCATCCTTTGTATATATACCCAAAAGTGGTATTACTGGATCTTGAGGAAGGTTGTTTTCTAATTTTCTGAGAAATTACCACACTGACATCCAAAGGTGTTATACCAGCTTGCATTCCCACCAGCAATGCAGAAGTGTTTCCTTTTCCCCACAACCTCTCCAGCATAAGTTGTCATCAGTGTTTTTGATCTTGGCCATTCTTACAGGTGTAAGATGGAATCTCAGAGTTGTTTTGATTTGCATTCCTCTGATGACTAAGGATGTTAAATATTTCCTTAAGTGTCTTTCAGCCATTTTAGATTTCTCTTTTGAGAGGTCTCTGTTTAGGTCTGTACTTCATTTTTTTTTTTTATTGGTTATGTGATCTTTTGGTGTCGAATTTCTTGAGTTCTTTGTATATTTTGGAGATCAGACCTCTGTCTGATGTGGGGTTAGTGAAGATCTTTTCCCATTCTGTAGGCTGTCGTTTTGTCTTGTTGACCATGTCCTTTGCGTTACAGAAACTTTTCAGTTTCAGAAGGTCCCATTTATTAATTGTTTCTCTCGGTGTCTGTGCTGCTGGGGTTATATTTAGGAAGTGTCAATGAGTTCAAGTGTACTTCCCACTTTCTCTTCTATAAGGTTCAGTGTGGCTGGCTTTATGTTGAGATCTTTGATCCATTTGGACTTCAGTTTTGTGCATGGTGATAAATATGGGTCCATTTTCATTTTTCTACATGTTGATATCCAGTTATGCCAGCACCACTTCTTAAATATGCTTTATTTTTCCATTTGATATTTTTTGCTTCTTTATCAAAGATCAGGTGCTTGAAGATGTGTGGATTGATATCCCGGTCTTCTATTCCGTTCCATTGTTCCTCCTGTCTGTTCTTATGCCAATACCAGGCTGTTTTCAGTACTGTAGCTCTGTAGTAGAGTTTAAAGTAAGGGATTGTGATGCCTCCAAAAGTTCTTTTATTGCACAGGATTGTTTTGGCTATCCTGGGTTTTTTTGCTTTTCCAAATGAAGTTGAGTACCGTTCTTTTGAGGTCTCTGAAGAATTTTGCTGGGATTTTAATGGGTATTATTTTTGTTCTTGTTGAATCACCTAATATTTCAGCCTGAGACAAGTCGTCCAAGTTCCTGCTATGTTAGCTGACTTTCCATCAAGCGGAGTAAAGGAGGTTCACTCTTCTTCCCAAGGAGGGACATATTTTCTGAATTAGCACTGAGCTTTGGCAGAGAGAATTAGTCACAGCCCAGGATCCTGTAGCTGTGACAAAACCCCATTCTATGTGCCCCATGCAACAAAGGGTAGTGTAACTCGGAAGCGCAGGAGTCTGTCGGACGGATTTGGGAAAGCTAGGTCTAGATAATGCGTGAGTGCCATCAGGACAAGCCTTGTCCTGGCTCCTCTCTCAGTGGCACAAACCTTTCCTTTACAAAAAGTTCTAATGGCAGTGTCAGGGTGGCCTTGCTTGGCTTGTGTGCCCTTCCTTGAGTCACAGTGGGATTGGAGAATGGAAGGTTCTCTGGACCTGACCTGGTTATCCTAAGGCTATTTCTGATTAGGGGTAAAGTTGTAGCTGTACCCCTGTGAATGCCCCAAGGTAGGGATGGCGGCTGGGCAGGCAAAACACAGGCATCCACCACATTGATGGAACCCTGGTCGGTCACTCTAATCTGCTTCCCAGACAGAAGGGCTGCAGAGAGGGCTGCAGAGGGATGAGGAGCAGGGACTGGCAGAGCCTGTGCCACCCGCACACCCCTAATGGAGTCTCTTCGGCTCCCAGGTACCCTGCAGTCCAGCCCTGAGACCACAACCCCATCGGGATCCTTCAGCGGCTCCCAGGATGACAGTGATTCAGACATGACCTTTGGTGTCAACCAGTCTTCCTCGGCATCAGAGTCATCTCTGGGTAAGGAAATGTAAACCTCCAAGGGCGCAGGGGTTCCTGATGGCGTGGGTTCTTTAGCTGTGCCGGTGGCCTTGGCCTCTGCTGGCTGAGCAGGTCTGCTGTGTTTTCCATTGCATCTGCTCCTTCCTTCTGGTGTGCTCAGTGGGAGCATAAATATGGAGGTTCAGAGGCCCAAAAGCTGCTGAGGAAGCCAGTTAACCTTTGTGCAAAAGAACGGCAATATCAAAAATGTGTAAAACTGAAGAGGTAGACGAAGATGGGACTCTCCACACTGTGCCCCGTTTCTACCATGGGAACACTGCGTTCTTGGGGTTGCCCAGCACAGCCCCCTGAGAGCCATGTCACTAATGATGTCCTACCTTCCTTCTGGCAGTGACCGCCCCCAGCTCCCCGCTGAGCCCCCCAATGTCCCCAGTCTTCTCTGCACCTGAACCAGTGGGCAGCAGGAACGGAGAGTGTACAGTGTGCTTCGACAGCGAGGTGGACACGGTCATCTATACGTGTGGACACATGTGCCTCTGCCACAGCTGCGGCCTGCGGCTCCGAAGGCAGGCACGGGCCTGCTGCCCCATCTGCCGGCGGCCCATCAAGGATGTCATCAAGATCTACAGGCCGTAGCGGGGTGCCGCTGGCTCAGCCAAGGCAAGGTCACCTTTCGGAAGCCCCTGTCAGGTGGGCGACACCATGGCTACCAGGGAGCCCAAAGTCAGAAGCCATCTCTCATCTGCCACTCGCAGTGATGAGCAAGGCAGGACAGGTGTGGTGATGAGGCCCTGGGGGCCAGAGCCCAGGCAAGCATTGCTTCTGGCTCAGACACACGCTGCCCCCAAAAGCCTGTCCCAAGATTCAGCTCAGGAACTGCCTGTCAGATCACCTGCCTCTTGGTGACCTTCCGCTGGGAAAGGGTGCCCTCTGTCTGTGCAATGCTTCTTCGGGGTTGGGTTGAGTGTGTGTGTCGGGGTGGGGGGGGAGATAGCACAGGGAATGAGTGCGAGCGAGCGGGTGAGGGCATGTGTGCGGGTGTTCTGTCGTCTCCCGGAGGGTATTTAACACTAAGGGATGTGCAATCCGGGCCCAGATGTTAATGTGATGGTTGTCCACTTTCTGGGGGTGTGGGTTTCTGCAACGAGCTAGCTTTGAACACATGAGGCCTGAACCTACCTACACAGAACTCCTTCGACGGTATAGAAAGAGGCACTCACATTTCCTAAGGGAAAGCAAAAATAACTTCACTGTTTACAGCTCCCAGAAACAGCTCTTACTGAGGGGGAAGGTGGGCGGGGACAGAAGAGCACAGGTGACTTACGCAGACTAGGAGCTACCTTCCCATGGCGACTGAGGATTCATCCCTAGCCAGTAGAACAGTAAGCGCCTCGCCCCTCGGCCCCGCCCCTACATGCCCTGGAGTTTTATAATGCCCCTCCTGTTCTCTGGGGTGACTCCGTAACTCCAGTGGTAGAATTAAGGAGAGATGTGGGCATGTCCCAGCCACCAGCTGGCAGAAGCTAGAAGACCCAGACTCCCTATCTGGACCGTGTCCTGATCCTCTCCTTTTCCTCTTGACTATTAAGGTGTTAACTAATACACTTGTTAGATACTTGTGAAGAGCTGACTGAGATGCTCCCCACTCCTGGACCTGTTTGCTGACATTTCCCAGGACCCTGGCCCTGGCCCTGGTCCCCTCTCACTGGGCCAGACCTGTTTCTGTAGGCTCCCAGACCTTGCCATTGCTGATGTTCTAGCCAGGCATACCCCTCTCTTCTGAAGAGCTGCCGTTCTGGCATTCCATCTGCCCGCTGGGAGCTGTATGTACCTTTAGAAGGGTTCCTTGGCCCCTCTGTTTCTTGGTTCCTACTTGGAAGCCTGGTGCCAGGGCACTTGGGAGACCCACACGTTCTGAGGAAGCTTGAGGCAGCTTGTGAGGAGCAGCTTTTTCTCACAGCATCTCTTGCCATGAGGGAGGAAGGGAGAAAAGAAGCATTTAAGAAGTGAGGCTCATGGGACAGGCTTTGACAGGAGCCATGGACCACCTGACAGAGGCCCAAGCCACAGTCAGTGTGACTGGGTGGCGGAGCTCCGGGCCTGCGTAGCTTCTCTGCTTGGGAGTGTCTGGGTCTGACTCAGTCACAGCTTCCCCATTCCTGTCCCCAGCAAGAACCTCTGGCTTTTCCCTTAGGGACTGCAGGGCTCATGTTCACCCTTTCTCTTTGCAGTTTTTTTGTTTGTTTTTTGAGAAAGGGTTTCTCTGTGTATCCCTGGCTGTCCTGGAACTCTTTCTGTACATCAGGCTGGCCTCAAACTCATAGAAATCTGCCTGCCTCTGCCTACAGAGTGTTGGAACTAAGGGCGCGCACCATGCCTATCTGGATGCAGTTAAATGTTTTAAAGAGCTACAGGAACCCCTGTCTGCCTGGGTTAGAGTCGGAGAAGCAGGCACATTGGGTACCCAGCTCAATTTATGCAGCCAAGTTTTTGGCTTCTCCATGTGGTGGGCATGGGCAGAGTCACCTCATCACCAGCGGTGGTGACTTGGTTTTCAGGCAGCCATGGCCCTATCTGATCATAGTCTCTAACTGCCCCGTCTCGTGGCCTTGGAGAGTCACTTCCCCTTTGCCTCTTGCTCTCCCAGCTGGACCCTGGCGTTGCAGCAGGGGTCACCCACGGCCACTACCAGGAAATGAACAGCTGAGGTCCTAGAGCCAGGGGTGGACCAGGTATGCTCCTGATGACCCCTGCCAGGGCAGAAAGGCTCCAGAGGCCTGTTTAGCCCGCTCTGCAGCCGCTAGAAATAGCTGCCGTGTTTCCCACAGAGCAAAGGGGGCTGCTTCTGTTCTAAAAGCCGGGCATTTGCCAGGGCTCTGAATAAATGGAGCCAGGCCCTAGAGGCAGTGTGTGTGTCTCATCTCAACAAGGAGCAGGGGAGCAAGGAGTCCGTGTCTGTCCTTCTCACCTCTTCCATGCCTGCACACTGAGTTTGAGAGACACCTTTGGCAGGACCCTGCATATAGGTTTCGGTGCCATCTTGAGTCGCATCTGAGACCTGACTAATTAGAAGGCATACCGTCTTACGGGGAATTGTGAAAACCACACACACCATAGCCCCAGGATACTGACATGCAGCTTCTAGGTCCAAGACCTTCAGCTGCAGGAAATGGGTACTCAGGATCTAGGAAACACAGTATTGTCCTCATTTGGCGGGTGAGATGTGAGATCCTGTGAGGATTCTTAAGGCTCACACAACAGGAAGTGGCATGGCCAGAATCCCATCCATCCTCCCCCCCCCCCCCCCCCCCCGCATCTAGTCCTGGCTGGCCTGCCTCACTTCTCAGGAAGCTCAATACTGCCCAAGTCTTCTTTCCCTCAACTCACCTGGAAAGCCTGAGCTTCCGCATCTGTGTAGAAGGTTCTGGGCCACAGTCCCTCTGCTGCCCACACCCTAGAGGGGACAAGTGTCCTCTAAGGCTCTTGTATTTGCTACCCTTCTGCACTGGAGTGTCACGTGGGGCTGCTCTGGAGAGGGACCTTAGGCCACCACTTTCTGGGATCTTGTGGCCACACCCCTCTCGGGCAGCACCCCGCCCCCATTTTCCAGGCTCACTGCCCATTTTGTGCCCTGTGAGCCTCAAAAGCCAAGAGTATGATGGGGGGAGGCCAGGTGACACCCCCCCATTTGTGGCAGCCGTATCCTGTCCACTAGAACTTCCTGGAAAATGGTTGTTTCCCAAGCAACGTGGACTTCTCCACTTCCTTCCTGCATCGTCGGCGCCGTCTTGGGGTTGGCTTCTTGGGCAGCTGTCCTGCAGGGGCTGTGACACGGGTTTTTACTTGTCCAACATCCGCTCACCAATGTGGCTCATGATCAGGACATGAGGTTGAGAACCGGGGCCAGAGGCAGAACGTGTGAGCAGCTCTCAGACCGGAGGCTGGAGGCCAGATTAGACACTGATCTCTCGCTCTGGAGTTGCGTCCTGTGCTAGCACATAGTAGGTACTCAGGAAAAGACTGCAGATGAGTTCAGGGGCCAGGTTATGTGTAGTCAGGAGTTTAGTGAAGTAGCATCACATATATATGGATGCAAAGTCATTCAACAGACGTTTGCTGAGTACCTCAGGATGTGAGCAGCTGTGCTGAGGGAACAGAGAGGGTGTGCCCAGCCCTGATGCCAGAATGGTGCCATCAACAAGGTAAGACAGGGCAGAACACGTGGACTTTCTTGACCATTCTGTTGCCTTGGGTCCATTTAATTACAATGCCCACAAAGCTTCCCACACCTGCACTAGGTATGTGGGGGTACCTTGTGGTGAGCTCTTGCCAAACAGCAGGACCCCACCAGTCAATGGCCACCTTCGGGTTCTACAGGGAGTCTCTGGGGAGACCTCTTCCGGCTACTTCCAGGAGCTGGGAACCAGAGGAGCCCCAAATCCCAGCTGAGAGTGGCATTGTGTAGCCTCGGAGCCTGGGAAGCAGTAACTGCACTGCACCCTCCGTCCCGCCCTGGCTGGGGCCATGGCTCAGGAACACACAGCCTCCCAGCTCTTCTCAGTACTTCAGTGTCTCACCCGGGTCCCTAATGGAACTGCCCATGCGACAATCTGTCTGTGCCTTATGGAGGTGTGTGTGCGTGCACTTTTTATCCTTTACAATGCAACCCTTCAAAGTGGACAAGAAGCTAGCAGATGTAGGGCTCCAGATGCTGGCGGGGAGTCCCCAAGACCCTCCTGTGGTTTGCTGGTGGACTGATAATGTTCATCCCCACCCCACTCCCACTACCTGGGTACAGACCCCCTGAAACATGTCTGTCCTTTCTGATTCAATACTGTGACTCTCCAGCCCTGTCTAATCTTTGGGGAGCGTACTAAAGGCCTGAGAGCTTGGGGAGCGAGCCGGGAAGGGTTTGCGTTGATCTTCGTGTGTTGTGTGTTCTGATATTTGTCTGTTTTTATCTGTTTTGTATTAACATAACTTTCCTGTTTGAAAAACAAATACAACTCTGGCTTGATTTAAAAAAAAAAAAAGTCTCATCAGATTTCTTTTTAATTGTGCTGAATGTTGTATTGGTGAGTGGAGGGAGGGCTCCAAATTCTGTCTGCCTTTAAAACAGGTGAGGTCACGTCCTAAGAACCTCGACGGTCCTTAGTCCTGACCATGTCACTGTACAGTTGCAAAACTGCCGCAGAGAAATCCTTTCATAAGGGTGAACACTGATCGTGGCGATGTGAGTAGCAGTATCGGTTAGCGAGGCAGGAAGAGCCCGAAGTGTGCAGCGAAAGGGGTGCTTCCTGAAACTCTGGAAGTATCAAACTGCCTAAGGTGGGAAGAACAGAACGCAGCCTCCGCCCCTGAGTCGATTGCTCTGCATCCTGCCCTCCTTTATTCGCCCTCCCTCCCCAGGTGTGTTCTCCAAACCACATGACTGCTCAGCCTGCATCCTGCCCTCCACCGTCCCTTAGGGGACCAACCTGTGCGGCATCCCTTCCTGAACCAATCCCTGACACCAGGGTGATGCGAGCCCTGATTGCCTAGACCCAGGACTTGCATTGGCCTTTTCCTGGGAATATTGGAGCAGCCTGGATAGACAAACTGACAGACGTCTCTGTAGGAATGGCTGAGTGAGCCATGAGAGGGTACTAGGAAGCTGTCATGTGAAGCCAGGGCAACCTGACTCTGGTACCCTGGTTTGGCCTCTGCACATTGAGAGACCTTTGATTTCAGGGTGGGTGTGACTGCTGTTGTGGTCGTGCTTGGAGATGCTCTGGGCACTAGTGTCCAGCACTCCCAACAGGCAACAAATGTTAGGCTTTACAGCACAGGAATGTGTAATGTTAACAAGCCATGGGGACAGAGCTTGGAGGACTGAAGCCAGTTCAAGGCCACCCTGATCACATAGCAAGTTCCAGGTTGGGATGGGAGGCAGTCTAAAATCACACACACAGGCTGACCTGATATGGATGTGAGGAAGCCATGCATCACAACCAGCACAGAGAAGTAATCAGAGTGGGCTGCCCTGAGCTCATGGTGACTCCCTGCCAGATCCACATCTTTTTCCTCTCCTCTCCTCTCCTCTCCTCTCCTCTCCTCTCCTCTCCTCTCCTCTCCTCTCCTCTCCTCTCCTCTCCCCTTCCCTCCCCTTCCCTCTTCTCTCCTCTCTTCCCCTCTCCTTCCCTTCCTCCCTCCCTCCCTTTCTCCCTCCCTCCCTTCCTTTCATTTCACTATGTAGACCAGGCTGGCCTCAAACTCACAGATCCACCTGTCTCTGCCTCCTGAGTGCTGAGATTAAAGACGTGCTCCACCACCACCCAGCTGGTGCTAAACAGCTATAGCAAGCGGGTATGATTTCATTAAAGCTTGAGGTTAGAATGAAAATCACCTCTCGGTTCTGCAAACCCCACAAAGAGTGGCTGACCCCAGCTGGAATTTATTGGAATTTGCCTGGAATTCTCAGGCAGCCGGTGTGAGTTTAGGATCCGCATTTAGTCATGGTGAGATAAGGCCAGGTTGGCTGGCTTGTTTGGCTTCCTGTCGTCCAGGGTTCCAGGCCCAGGTGACTGGGGTGGGCTTGCAGCAGCCCCTGGAATGCAAGCGGGAAGGTGAGGGGAGCCCCAGCCTGTCAGAACATCCCAGCTGGACCACTGCGTTAGGAATGATAGGGCAAGAGAGATGCACCAGCCTTTCGTTAGCCTTAGCCATGGAAACCACCATATCCACAGGATGTCTACAAGGGCTCTTCGAAGTTCCCACTTACAAAGGAAGAGACCAAGGACTCCCAGAGGAAGAAGTAGATCCTGTCAAAGCAGAACTGTTCACAGTTATGTTTGCTCTCCTTTCAGAACCCAGGCCGCTCCCTTTCCCCATGATACCATGTTTCTTTGGTACTGGGTGACATTTTCATGAATATTATCTAATAACCAGGACCTTTTTAATAAAGAAAAATTGTTACATTAAGCTGTGTTCTTTGGACCTGGAATACATTGTGAGATCTTGTAAAAAAAAAAAAAAAAAAAAAAACCCTAGATAGATAGATGATAGATGAAGGAGGGAGGGAGAGAATGGGAAGGAAAGCCAACTTAAGAGCAAAAAGTAGGGAGGGAAAATGTATTGAATGAACACGTTGAACCTGTCAGTTCTGTAGTGATGAGCTGTGGGCAGGCCTGCTTTTCATCCCGGCCGGCTCCCACATGGTTAGCTTTACACCCGAAATAACAACACACAAATTGTATTCATTTAAACACTGCCTGACCCATTATATCTAACCTCTTCTTGGCTAACTCTCATAACTTGATTAACCCATTTCTAATAATCTGTGTAGCACCATGAGGTGGTGGCTTATCGGGAAGGATTCTAGCCTATGTCCATCTTGGGCTGGAGCTTCATCACGTCTGACCTGGAGAGGAGAGGCATGGCGTCTGAGTCACTTCCCTTCTTCCCAGAATTCTGTTATGTCTACTCCACCCACCTAAGGGCTGACCTATCAAATGGCCAAGGCAGTTTCTTTATTAACCAATGAAATCAACACAAAACAGAAGACCCTCCCACATCACGGTTCTAACTTCTAACTGCTTCCCGGACAGCTGGACCCAGGTACTCGTTATACAACTGCCTCTGTTTCTCTAGTCTTCTTTCTTCTAGGTTAGTGCCATGCTAGGCAGGTTTGCCTGTGGCAATTAAGGTGCCCCAGTGGCACCTAACATGTCATGCCAACTAGTAAACGTGTTAGAAATCTGCCCTATTGTGGAGACAAAAACCTGACCAAAGCAATTGAAGGGAGGGATGGTTGGCTTTAGCTCACGGTTTCTGGTGATGAAGACGCTATAGAGGCAGGAGCAAGAGAGGGCCGGTCATAACCAGCTCTGCAGTCAGGAAGCAGAGAGTGGTGAATGCTGGTGCATGACTTGCTCTCTCATTTTTTATTCTGGCAGGTAAGGTGGAACTTCCCACCTCAATTATCCTAATTAAAAATCCTCTCATAGACACAGCCAAAGATTTGTCTCCAAAGTGATCTACATCCCAAATTCTCTCCTGTCTATTTGATACCCAAGTAGGACATTTTTAAGCCTCAGTCTTCAGCCCTTCTTCCTGTATGCACATGAACATCTTATAACACACATTCAGTCCAACTTCAGAAGTCCCTATGGTCTTTAATGGTCCCTTTGTTTGTCTGGGCCGCCCAGCTAGCTTACACCAAAATAACCTCACAGAAATTATATTATTTAAACTCTGTCTGGCCCATTAGCTCTAACTTCTTATTGGATAATTCTTACATCTTAATTTAACCCATTTCTATTAATCTGGGTATTGTCACATGACTGTGGCTTACCGGCAAGATTCTAACCAGTGTCCGTCTTAGGCAGGAGATCCATGGCGTCTGCCACTCTGCTCTTCTTCCCAGCATTCAGTTCAGTCTACTCCGCCTGCCTAAGTTTTAGGCCAAGGCAGGTTTCTTTATTCATTATCCAATGAAAGCAACACACAAACAGAAGGAACTTCTACACCCGTGCAATGCTACTTAAAAGCTGAAATCTCATTCGAGACCTAAGATAATCACTTCACTATGAGCACCTATAAAAATAAGTAAATTAAACAAATAAATAGAAACGCATCACATATTCCAACACGCAATGGAACAAAATAGACATTCCTGCTTCAAAAGGGAAAATTGAGACATAACAAGGAATAACTGAACCCAAGCAAGACCAAAACCCATCAGAGTAAACACCAAATCCTGCAGCTGCACTTCTGTCATCTGGGACACATGATGGAGCCATCTGAACTCCAAAGGGGTTAGGTAGACACACTTCCAGCTTTGCTCCTTGCAGTATGCACACTTTTCCTTTTGAGCTGTCTCTAATCCATGCCTTCATCTTTCTTCAGTGGACAGTCCATGGTTCTAGCATCTCTAGTATCCTGAGGTCTCCACTGTAGTTTAGATTTCACCTTCACAGCTTCATGCAAAGTCTTCTTGGGGCCTCTTTGCAGGGACTCCAACCCTAACACACATTATCTGGTCTCAGCAGCTCTCTGGAACCCCAGTACAGGACACCATGACCCCCACAATCTTAAATCTTCCCTGTGTGCAAAACCATATGAATGCTGCTGCCAAACGCTGCCACTAGCCGGGGATGGAGCTGTTATAGAAAGGCTACAACTGGAAAATCCCAAACTTGTGCAAAGGCTTGGGGAAAAACAGAAGAAAATCTAGCCAGCAGGGCAATGCCTCTGGTAGGATTAGATAGAAAAGAAGAGATGATGTGGGATGTCCTTCTGTATATGACAGAAAAGGGAAGATATGTGAGATGTTCTTTTGTATATGTGTTGCCTTTATTGGTTGATGAATAAAGCTGTCTCAACCAATGACTTAGCAGAGTAAAGCCAGGCAGGAAATCTGAAGAGAGAGAGAGAGAGAGAGAGAGAGAGAGAGAGAGAGAGAGAGAATAGGCAGAGTCAAGGAGGCACCATATAGCTGCCTGAAGGATGCCAGATCATTGAGGTAAACCACAGCCTCGTGGTGATACATAGATTAATACAAATAAGTTTTTAAGATGTAAGAGTGAGCTAGGAATATGTCTGAGTCATTGGTCAAACAGTGTTGTAATTAATATAGTTTCTGTGTGATTATTCGGGTCTGGGTACCTGGGAAACGAGAGCTCAGGCTCCATGTACATCCTGTCTGCATGCTGCCCCTGGGCATCTCCATGGGCATTTGCTTTCCAGGAGCAGGATTCCCCTTCAGCATACTCAGGTAGGTAGGCTTTGCCCTCTCAAATGAAGTTACATTTTCACAGTGTAGAACATTTGGTGGTGAGGTCTAGCCATCAGGGCACCTTTTCTATTGTCCTGGCTCAGCCGCAAGTTCCTTTAATAGTTACAGCCCCTTCTGCAGTCCGCGCCTAGGCTGCAACTTTAAACTTGCCCAAGATCTTTTCTTCAACAAACTGAACTTTTAAATGTCTTTCCTACCCCTGTTGCTCTTTTTCCCCCCCCCCGACTGTAGACCTGCATAAGAGTGCTGAGCAATAACCACTCCACAGCCTGAATGCTGCCCTGCTTTGGAACCGCCTTCACCAAACAAATGACTCTTGTGTTCAGATTCACTGAAGTACCTCTCAGTTTATAGGGATGATACAACCAGATTCTTTGTCAAACAAATGACCTCTAGCCCAGTCGTCAATAAAAGCCATGTTCCTCACGAGCAGGGCCTTCACTGCTAGCATTTCTTTAGCTTCCCAGTCTTCCAAACTCTCACGGGAACAGCCCATGGAGTTCTGCTGATAGCACCCAAGGGCTTTCTAGATCAAAGTCCCAAATGTTTCCACACTGTTCCTACAGAACACTTCCAAAGGCCGAAGAGCGGCACAGTCAGGTTCTTTACAGCAACAACCCCACTTCTGAGCACCAATGTCTCACTTCTATGACAAAAGACTTGACAAGGAAAAGGAAGGGAGTGTTGTTTTGGTTTATAGTTCCAGATGACAGCCCATCGTGTCAGGGACAGTATGGTGGCAGGATCAGGAGGCGACTAGCCAGCCTGGGTCCACATCAGAAAGCAGGAAGGAATGAATGCTGGGACTCAGCCCGCTTTCCTCTTTTTATTCTGTGTGTCAGTTAGGGTCTTCCCACGTCAGCGGCTAATCCAGAAAATCTCTCGCTGGTGTATCTGGAGTGTTATCTCCATTGTAATTCTAGATCAAGTTGGCAGTTAATATTAACCATCGCAGTGACTCTATAGAAGTTTCTGGATAAGTCTCAAAGTGTTTTTCTCTTCGATCCAAAGGGTCAAAAGCCCAGTCCCTGAGCCAGTCTCTGTCACATGCCCTCACCTGACACAAAGCCAGGGTCCTTTCTCTCTAAAGCTCCACCTCCCAGGAGGGGCAAGCAGACCCAGAAACAGACCAGTCTGAGCCAGCATGCTACTGAGACTGAGGGACAGGTCCATCCAGATACAAAGGCCATGGATCATTTAGTGACATGCTGGTTGTTGTTGTTGTTGTTAACTTGGCACAAGCCAGAGTCATCTCTAAGGAGGGAGCTGCAATTGAGAAAATGCCTCCAGCAGGTTGGGCTGTAAGCAAATCTTTGGGACATTTTCCTGGCTAATGACTGACTGGGAAGGGTTCAGCCCACTGTGAGCAGCGCCACCCCTGGACGTGCGGTTTTAGGGTGTATAAGAAAGCAGGCTGAGCGAGCCATGGGAGAAAGCCAGTGAGCAGTGTCCTTTATTGTCTCTGGTTCAGTTCCTTCCTCCAGGTTTCTGCCTTGAGTTCCTGCTCCAATTCCCCTTCATGGCGGACTGTGAAATGTAAGATGAAATAAACCCTTTCCTCCCCAAGTTGTTTTTGGACCCAGTGGCTTTATCACAGCAATACAGATAAGAACTCATCAGTGTCCTCCTTTCTCCCCATCAGGCACACTTCTCCCGGCCCACTCCTACTGATGTGAGAGTCCAGACCACCCCCCCACTCCCCGCTGCAGCCAGAAGCTGAGCCTACCTCAAGTTTGCCCATAACACATGCGTACAAGTTTTTCTTTCCCTCACTCCTGGAGTCCTGCACACCGAGCTAATAATAAGGGGTCGTTTAGTGAGCACTTTCTGCAAGAGAAAGACTTTCATTTCACCCACAGGGCCTCACAGAATCTCTGGAGCAGGCTTTATCACCGCTTGCATTTGACAGACAGGGTAGCTCTATGCCTTACTGTGCATCCCAAAGGTTTGTCCTCTGGCGGCGTAATTATGCCCTGGGTTCTAGTCCCAGAGGTTTATCCAAGGCATCTATCACACCTCTGTAGTGCAGAGGAAGGAGAGGAGGCTCCTGGAGGGCAGGAACTGTAGGAGAACTGTGAGGTGAGATTTGAACAGGCTGCCTCTTTCCCTGAAGCCCAACTGGCCAGTGGGTAAATCTCAGTAGAGAAGAAGGGAGAGGAGAGAGAGGGAGGAAAAAAGGGGAGAAGAGCAAAAAGAATCCCAACCACTCTGGAATACAGATGGGCAAAGAGCAGCAGTGTGTGGACCACAGGGTACCATTGTACCCCCAGAGCCAGGGTCCCTCACCTAGGTTTTCTACAGTTCAGCCTGCTCCTGGAAGTTGTTTTGGCTCCTATATGGGGTGTGGAAAATAGAGTATTTTTAGACATCTAGTTCTGGGAATAGCGTCTGACCATAGCTATTAAATGTACACAGGGAGAAGTTTCCAGAAATCCGAGGGAGGAGGCAGCAGCCATGGTTCCCTTTCTCTTCCTGCTGTCCCAGACATGGCCTGCCTAGGCCTAGACATCTTTCCCCAGACTGTGGCTGAGGCCCTTTCCTGCAACCCCAGCTGCTCGGGCAACAGGCTCAGCTCTGGAGTTGCTAGTCAGGCCTGAAACCCATACACCTGCTCTACCTGGCGAGAGACCTCTTCAGGGGTCTCAAAACCACTCTGCGTGTGACTGTGTCCTGGAGCCATTCACGGAGGGGAGACTCCTCACTAAAGTCCGTCTTCCCATCCTCTCACCTCTGGGTGGGCATGCAGCCTAAGCTCTTAGTGTCCCGGCTAGCGCATGTGCTCTGAGGATCTGATGGCATCCAGCATGGTGGATGAGGGAGCATGGACACACACATGGGCCCCTGTCAGTTTCTGGGTGAGACTCTGGACAAGTTACTTCCCTCTCTGAGCCTGCTGGATCTCTGAGGAGGAAGGGCATCCCCCACCTTTGGGTTACGTCATGGTGACGTCATATAGTCAGTGCTAAGTACAAGGCTCTATTTTATCCGGCTTTCCTTTCTATGGTTTCAGTTGCCCACGGTCAGCATTAGTCTGAATACCAAATGGGACACTCTGGTAATAAATAATCCATAAGTTTAAACTGTACATTCTTCTGAGTGTCCACAGTGTATAGGCTACCCAGCCTGCAATCACTGTGACTTGAACTGGCTAGCCTGAGCCACTGTCCGTTTAGGTCAGGACTCAGTAAATCTTACATACTTCATAATTTCCCATAGTGGGAGCAGTTAGGTGAAGGCTGTGCCGGGACAGGAACCTTGGAGGGCAAGTGGCTGCTGTTCCCAATGCTGCAGGATCGGGCAGAAGGGTTCCGCAGTACATATGCATCCGTGTGTGCGGGGGGGTGTCAGAAGATGTCTCTTGTGGATAAAGGCCACTAGACTTGCTCACCCAACCCTCTGCCAACGACAAGCCTGCTGGGCTTCCCTTCAGGTAGGTTCTATGGCAGGATTATGTGCAACTCCGCTCCCAGCAGAGTCGGCCACACGGTGGAGCTATTGCGTTCCATCCCATCCCCACCAAATGGAGTCCCTGAATTTAGCGCAGCTCCTTGTCACAAGGAATGAAAACGGGGTGTTGAGACAGGGGCTTACCGGGCCTGCTTCTGAGCTTGCCATGGCCCTGTGCCCTATGTTTATTTTGGCTCCTGGTCAAGAATGCTGGTCCAGGCTTGGGAGGCTGACCTTCTGACTCCAGAGGGAAAATCACACTTTCGCTCAACTCCCAGGAGCAGTTCTGCATTCCAGGAGAGGCGTGGGAATGGCCAGGCCTTCCCCAGCGAAGGCAATGGAACTGCCTGCGCCCCAGTCGTTGCTTCCAGCCTCTACACTGCCCTTGGGGATAGCCAGCCCACCGCAGCGGAGAGGAGATGCCCCCCCCGGGGGGGTGGTTCTAAGCCAACATAGGACAGACATCAGAAGTCGCTAGAAGGGAACCATCCAGACACATCCCTTGCTCGCTCTCACTCTCCTCCCTCTCCGTGCCGATCTTGCCTCCACATGGGCCCCATTTGGCTGTCCCCTGGCAAATGGGCCTGGCAAGGGATGCCTTTCCACAGGTGTGTTGTTTTAGCTGCTGTGGAGGCTGTACAGATACTGGCACTTGCAGGGAGACTCCCCTAGGACTTCAAGAAAAGCCAGGCACTGGAGGCAGGGCAGTTGTTGGCCAGCAGAGAGACCATCCTGAGTCCCGCCGGCAGAAAGGGGATGCCAGGCCAAGGAGCAGAGGGCAGCAGGTTGGCACGCCGCTGGGGCTGGGGCAGTAGTCCAAGTTGACATTCTCCTGCCTTGGTTCACCAGGCTCTTCTCCAAGACGTCCCCAGATGCCATTACCTGATAGCGCTTGAACAGGCTTCCTCCATGGGGCTACACAAGGTTCCTCCTCAGGGACAACCCGCATGAACCTGAAGTTGGAAGGGGCTTTAAGCAGTTGGAAGGAACTGACCCTTTCTTTTCAGAAGATGAGGAATTATCGCCCTCTTGCGGTCATGATGAGATATGGCATCTCCTCTGGCTCGCATCCAGGTAACACCCAGCAACCAGGAAAGTAAAAACCTGTGACTGACTTTGCAGGTCTGTGTTAACACGAGGTGGGAATGTCAGGGTGACATTGGGACTGGTTTTGGATGGCTTAGCGCTGGCCTGGAAGCTTACTAGAGGAGCTGAGACCAATACAGGATCCCGGGATTGCCATACCCTGAGGGACCAGCAAGTGGTGCTGTGTCAGGTCATGGTTGTCGTTGTCCCCTTCCGGGTCGTGTCCCCCACTCCCCCATTCCCCCCCCACCCCCACCCCGGTCTCTGACTCATTTTAATTCACCCAGACAACGTATGCCAGGAACCATGAAGAAAGACAGTGGAAAACAGAGACACCGATAGTCGTGGTAAGGATGCTAAAACCTTAACTTTGGCTATGGGAACATGAATGTCTCAGAATTTGAGGAACTGGTGACCCAGTGACTCAAAGGTCTGCCTTGAGTGTGTGGCAAGTCGCTGGGTGATAAAGCAAACTACTTTTCAAGGTGGCAATTGAAACCCAGCATGTATGGTTTGAACGGTGACCTCTGCACATCCCGGGATTGAGGCTGCAAAATACTGAGTCAGGTTGGATGGCAGCAGCATTGGCAGTGCCAGCCTGCTCTCTCAGGGGCACAGTGGCCCTCTGAAGATCGGCCAAGGCCCCTCCTCCAGCTATACAGTGGCAGGTCTGAGATTCGCTCTCGTGGGGCTAGTTCTGGTATGCTGTCACGAAAGCATCTGTGCAATGTGATGTAATTAAAATAAATATTGTATTAATCAGAAAACAAAATAAAATAGATAAATAGAGGCTGGAGGTATAGCGTGAGGGGAGGGAACGCATGTGCTCAGCACACTGGAATGCCCCAGTTTAATCCCCAGTATTGCAGCAATACAATAAAGAAATGTGTTTCTCATGGGGAGGAAGCTGAAGGCAGACCAGCAAGATGGCTCAGCAGGTAAAGGTACTCGCTACCAAGGCTGAAAACCCGGGCTCAGTTCCTGAAACTGCATGGTAGAGGTAGAGATCTGACTCCTGCAAGCTGTCCTCTGACCTCTACGTGATGTGTGCAGGTACACCACACACACACACACACAACACAAACACAAACACACACACCACACACACACACACCACAAACACAAACACACACACCACACACACACACCACACATATACACACCACACTCCACACATGCCACACACACACATGCCACACACACATCACACACACCACACACATCACACATACCACACACACACCACACACACATACCACACATACACACCACATTACACACATGCCACACACACACATCACACACACCACACACATCACACATACCACACACACACCACACACACCACACACACATACCACACACACCACACACACCACAACACCACACACACACATCACACACCACACACACATACCACACATACACACACCACACACACATCACACACACCACACACACATACCACACACACACACCACATAGTACACACACACCACACACATACCACACATACACACACCACACATACCACACACACACCACACATACCACACACACACCACACACACATCACACATACCACACACACATCACACACATCATGCACACCACACACACCACACATACCACACACACCACACATACCACACACACCACACATACCACACGCCACACACACACATACGTAATAATGCTAAGGTATTTACTGACATGTTAACAAAGGTGGTCTTGATAGATGAACAGTGAAAATAAGTGAGGAGAAATTTTATTTTCTTAGTTTGTTTTTCTGCATGAACATAGCAATACATTTGTAATTGTATATGGACCAAACCCTGTTGTCATAATATGAAAATTATGATTATTTAATTCAGGAATTTTTAGGCAGGGACATAAAGAGACAATTGACAAGAGGAGATCTCTTCTAAAGAAAAAGATCCAAGGGGCACTGAGGGACAGGGCATGTGGCTCAGAGTAGAACACTCGCCTAATTCCTATGGGGGCCCAGGTTCCATCTCCAGCACCTCACGCAACAGTGAGTTGGATAATTAACACAACTCCACTCTGCCCTT
This sequence comes from Chionomys nivalis, assembly GCF_950005125.1. Lineage (NCBI taxonomy): Eukaryota > Metazoa > Chordata > Mammalia > Rodentia > Cricetidae > Chionomys > Chionomys nivalis. The sequence continues at coordinate 15,553,667 of NC_080092.1, read as the reverse complement.
GAACCTCTCTGGCCTGGGCAAGGATGGAAGTGGAGCAGATACAGCAAGAGAAGCTGGTGCAGGGGCTCGGGTAAGCCTAGGGCTGGAGTGGCAGACTTGAAGAGCTTCTTAAAATGTGCACAATTGGTCCGCAGGCTGAGACAAACAGGCAGGGTGAGCCAGACAGATGGAACAGCACGTGCAAAGGTTCGGAGGCAGCTTCCTCCTGCCTGGACCCATCAGGCCTCATCCCCTCCTTGAAAACAATCTAAGAACAGATTGCTGTGGAGAAAAAGTTGATGCTCCTGGGAATGGATTTGGATGCTTCATTTTAAATAATCCCTTTCGCTTACTCCCCTCTTTACCCTAAACAACAACAACAAAAACGCTTGGACCCACCAACGAGGCCTCTCCCTTGAGCAGTGCCTGCTAATGCTAAGACAAACTGAAGAAGAGAGACTTCCCGAGGGCCGTTCACACATCCCCACTTGTCCACAGGGGAAGAAGGAGCGTGCCCTGGGATGTGGGTAAGATACGGGCACTGGAATCTACACGGTGCCAGCGGTCACAGCACCTCCTACCCTCGGGGTCTCCAGCAGTGGAGCAGCAAGACACCTAGACCACCTCTCAATGTATGGTCTGGTTACAGTGTAATTGTGAGGATCCCCAGCTGGAAAAGAACCTGTCCCTTATTCCATGGGTAGAAAAGAGTAGGGGATGGGGGAGGTGGCTGTGAGAAGTCCGTACGCAGCATCTCTTATGACTTTCGGCTATTTTTTAAGTGTTGACGGCCACCTTTGGAGGTGAAAGCCGGGTTCCCATGCACAGGTCATTCAGATTCTGTAGCCTGATGCTCCGACTTCCCGTGTGCTCCTCTGTTCCTAGCCCCAGGCTGTGTTTCCCTGTGCCCATCTGGAATGAGCCACCATTAAATGTTGAAGGTGGTCGTTTCCTCCTTGCCTGGAATTGTTGCCGCTCAGTTCCACAGAAAGACGCCCCAGGGCAGGAAGCAAATAGGAAATGGGAGACCACTAGTCTGAATTGCCATGGCAACAGGCGGACTAGAAAATGGGCTCCTGGGTTCTCTGTTTCTCATCAATACATTGGTACTATCTAAGCCCCTAGCTGTGACCTTGTGATGAGGAGGAGAACCCAGGGGGATGGGGAGGGAGTCTCAGGACAGGCAGTAACTTGAAGACAAAAGTCTATGTCATGCGTGCCTGGGTTTGTAGATCAAGATCATATGCTGTTTTTGGAGGCTGCTCGTTCGTCCCTGGCTGCCCAGACCCAAAATAATCACTTAGAAACTATATTATTTGCAATACTATTTGGCCAATAGCTTAAGCATATTTCTAGCTAGCTCTTAACATCTTAAATTATTATTTTATATTTTACCATGAGGTTCGTGGCCTACCGGCAAGGTTCTAGCTCACAACTTGCATCTTTCTCCTCTGGCGGCTACATGGCATCCCTCGGACTCCGCCTGCTCTCTCTCTATATCTCTTTCAGCCTGACTTTACTCTGTTAAGCCATTGGCTGAAAGCAACTTCTTTATTAACCAATGACAATAAAGCATAGTCACAGCAGACATCACCTTCCACATCACCTCTCCTTTTCTGTCTAAATAAAAAGGAAAGTTTAACTTTAACATAGCAAGATTACATATAACAAAACAGGTATCAAACAAGAATTACAGTTATACTATTTATATATACTTTATCTTTTACCATAACTAAGGAAAATTATAACTATTTCTCAACTCCATCAAATACTCCAGAAGGATATAACATTACCTAAGTAATCATTTTGCCCACATGCTCCTCTCTGTCTGGAATGTCCTCACCCACTCCAGGCATATTCTCTCTCTCTCTCTCTCTCTCTCTCTCTCTCTCTCTCTCTCTCTCTCTCTCTCTCTCGCACACACACACCCTGCCTGGATCACCTCCACTCATTCACTTCTATGAACCCCATTTCCATAAGATTTCTTCCAGAAGCTCTCCCTGGCCGGCTCCACTCCATCAGGCTGAGTTCATCTGTTGTCATCCAATATTCCACTCCTCAAGGGCCATATCTCATTTGCTACTGAGACTCTGGTGTGCAAAGAGTGTGTGGCTCTCAGCAGACAGCACACAAACATCCCCCTCGCTTACATAGATGACTATCCCATGGGTGAGGAAGGCAGAGATAGGGACGGGAATTCCAAGAAGGGCTTTAGTCTCGTGGTCACAGAAACTGATTTCAGGCCTTGTGATGTGGAAGTGCGGTCTCTACCACTTGCCTCTGTCCTGTTTCTTCTTCTCCTCCAGAAGGGTTCTGGGGAAGAAAAGCAGGCAGGAAGCATGGAGGCGTGCTAGCTGAGCCCAAGGGAAAGACTTTTCTGAGTCTAAAAGTCTTTACGGACAGGAGACAGAGGTTAGGGTCCTTTGTGCGTCTGACTCCCTATTCCACAGAGGCTTCTCTGATGGGGCCGTGTGGAGAACACCTTTATAAGTATTCGAGCCTAGAGAACCCCTTACAGATCGCTCCTGCCTCTTAGCGCACAGCTCCTGAATCCCGAAAGGGATTCCCATGTTAGCTCTCATTCAATAAGCATCCCAGTGTCCACAGCCCTTGGTCAATCGTTCTAAGACAAACACCCCTGGGATCTTGGAAGAAAAGCGGCACCAGGAATTCTGGGGACATCAAAGTGCCAGAATAGTGTTTACACACCTGCCTCTATGTCTGCAGTCAACGCTAGAACTCTTCAGTGGTGATCGCTCCTCGTCTACAGTTTAACTGCCCCGCTTTCAGTTGCCCACAGTAAACACAAATTCAAAACAGCACTCAGTGTTCTGAGGTGAGCTGCCTCCCAGTCCTGCCCAGGACTCGTGCAGACAGGTCCCATTCCCCGGACCATAGCTGAACATATAGCCTGACCAGATAGTGCTTCTTGAATCTGCTGAGTCCTTCCTAAGTCTAGCAGCGGGAAGAAATTTCTTCAAATGTAAACCAGATTACCTAATTCCTACATCTGCCATCTTTCCCAGATTCTCATACTCAACCAGAAGCTCCCAGGGCCTGGGAAGCCTGTACTATTTGTGTTAACGCCTCAGTCTCGATAGAGCCGCTCCGGAGTCACCATGCATGACCATGTCAGCAGTCTCACGTCCTTCACATTCATCTCATACCACTGGGTCTTCCAACCTGCTCCGTTAGAAGAGGGAAGGCAGGGACCGGTGGGTCTCATCCACACGCTCTGCCCAGCGCCTGGCCCCATAGGTGTTTGGTCAGTCTTTGGAGAAGACGCTCGTGGGGTTTATGGCACGGGCTGGAGGGCTACACTCAGAGGCAGGAGTAGGCAAAAGAAGCTGCAGTCGCTTCTGGTGGATGGCAGAAGAAGGTTGCTCTCCTCTGCATTTGTGGTTCCTCACGCATGGGATCAACCAGCTGTGGGCTGGGATCATTGAGAAGAAAATTGTATCTCTACTGGACATTCGAAGATTCTTCCCCCTTTTTATTTTATCAAGTTGCCCCCTGAAAACTGCAGTCTGGCAACGGTGTGAAGCGTTTGCGTTGTATTAGGGGTGCTCTACAAAGATGAGCCGGCGTTCAGGAGGGTGGATGTAGGCCATACACAAATCGTTCTCTGTAAAAGGGGTGTGAGTAGCTAGGGTTTGGGCATCTTCCAGAGTCCTGGAATAATCCCCCCCACAGACTGAGGAGTGAGGGTTCTCTGACCTGTGTGGCTTACCAACCACAGAAGTCACTTCTTACAGCTCTGGGGTTAGGAAATCCAGGACTGAGGGACCTGCAGACCCCCTGCTGTGTCCTCACTTGCTAGAGGGCATGGGAATTCTCACTTGAAGTCCTTTAATAAAGCATTGATCCCATCCTTGAAGGCCCCATCTTCACAGCAGAAGCAGCCTACAAAGGGCCCGTGGTGTAAAATTCTCTTCCTTGGGGGCACTGAATTTCTAGATGTGAGTGTGTGTGTGTGGGGGGGGGAGATACAGATCTCAGGTAAGAGCCAGGAATTTGTGCTTTGAGACAGAGATAACATAATGCACTGGGAGGACTAGATGGGGAAGGAATCAAATATGAGCCTTAAATGTTCAACCCGAGACCCTGAGGAGGTAGTCATGCCAGTAGCCGGGATGTGGCAGAGAGACCTGAGATGCCCCTGAGACTCTCACTATTACTATGGGTCTGGAGCCAGGAAGAAAGTTTCAGAGGCAAGATATAGAGATGAGGGCACCGCCATATGGGAGTTATTTAGAAATCATGGATTTTGTGAGGTCAAAGGCAGGGGTTAGCAGAGAGAAGAGATGAAGCAGACCCGCAGCATCCATGAGACAAGAGAGAATGGCCTCTCCAGGACAGAGAAGCCTATAGCAAAGATGCCTTTGCCGAGGGAAGCTGGACTGTGACGCCAGCAAGGACAAGGGCTCTAGGGAGTGACCCAAGTGCCAGCTTGATGCATAAATGCCCTACGGAGTGGCCGGGGGAGCTAAGATAAAAACAGACATTCTCTCCCCAAGGTTGCTCAAAGGAGATTGGAGAGACAGGTCGTGGCCGTGTCTGGAGACTCTCTGGGTGAGTGGCTGATGACTGACAGGAGAAACTGGTGTTTGGGGTAAGGAGAGTCAACACAGTGACTTTCTGTATAGTGTCAGGTATTTAAGACACATGGCTCCTCCCGATAAATGCACACAGAACCCTAAGAACAAAGACAGCCAGGAGTCACTCCCATCCCCAAATTCATGGGCACTCTCAAAGTGTCCCCAACAACTAATGCTCCGTATCGAAGCCAATAAGCTTTGAGAGGCAAGGGTCAGCAGACATTATTTTGACATTTTTCTTGATATTTAGAACCAGCATAGAGTGATGGGTTTCGTGTGACATCTTTACCTATGGTGAACCCACAAGTATGATACAGTAAATGTACAGCTGACATATCTACTGAACTAACCCACAGCGGGTGTATACACATACATGTCCACGTGGAGTAACCGGTTTTTGCAGGGCTATGGGAACACCTGTCTTTTGGCTAAGTCACTGTCGATTCTGTAGAAATCTTGTGAAATCATGGCATTCATCCCTTCTATAGTACCTATAGCAGTGTATAAACCTGATTTTTCCTGTAAGGGCAACTGGATACCTTCCCCACAGAGTGAAGACCTGGTGTGAAAGGATCGACTCAGCCAAACCTTTGTTCTTATAGCCAAAATCCACATAAAACTAGGCGCCCCCACAACTTTCTTTATTGACAGGACTCACTAATAAGAAAGGAGCCCCAAACAGGAGGTGGTATGTCTGCTCGAACAGCAGACTCGGGAAGGTGTAATCCCCTGATCTGCTCTAACTAGCTACCAATATTCTGTATTTACCCCTTGCCTTGGTTTCTGCTAACATACGATCATAGCCCAGGAAATTAACTGTTTATACAGGAAAAGGGCCTGAGTCGCTAAAACTAGCTTCAGAGAGAAAACCTTTCACCTGGGCACCCCGCTGGAGTCAGAAGCAGGGTTCTCAGAAGAGACTCCTTTTAACTCAACCAGCTGGGCGCTAATGCAAATCAAGCCCCCAGGTTTGTAGAGCAGCCACCACTGTGTTCCCAGTTGCCTGGGAACTTCACAGTCACGCCCCCTCTGAGACACAAGGTGCCTTCTTACCAGACAGATCCACCGTTTTTTTTGTGACTCTGTGAAAATGCGTGTTTTCTACTATTGCTTTCGTCTGTGGGACTGCGAACTTGACTGTATGCCTATACACACTGGAAACTTTGTGGAGATTGCCCCTTAGGCTTCTTCTTACTGCTTCTTCCATCCAAGGAATAAAGAACATGTAGCGGTAATGTATGTGAGTTGATTTATTTTGTTTTACCCTCAGATACAATTAGCCAGGTTTTTGCCTGCCATAGTGAATCTTTCTAGACCCTAAGAGGTTTAATGGGCTTGACCCCCACATAAACCTCAATATTTACCTGTCTATATAACACACTTTGTGTTCACTCCTATTTCCCTCCCTTAGCCCTTACACACACACACACACACACACACACACATTTTTCCTCTCCCCAAATAGTCCAGCTCCAACTTTTATCTCTTCCTCCTGATTCCACACATGAGAGAAAACAGCATGCAGCGTGGTTACTCTCATCCCACTCTGAACTGGACTTGGAATCACCTAGGAGACACACCTCTGCATGTGTCTGTGAGGTGTTCCCCAGAGGCTTGACTGAGTGGGGAGACCCGAGTGTGCAGGGCACCGTTCCACAGGCTGGAGGCAGGAGGCTCAACTGAATGAAAAGGGAAGGGGAGCAGCATTCATCTCTCTCTGTTTGCCAGCTGCAGAAGGTGTGACAAGCCGCCTCCCACTCCTGATCTCATCACCCCACTTTCCCCATCAGGACAGGTTGCACCCTCAAACTGTGAGCCAGAATAAACCCTTCCTTCCTACTGTATGTGATGTCCGCCTTTGGGGGTCTGGCTGGTTTGTCTTAGCGTGTTCTCTAGTCCCACACACTTGACATATCATCTTCAATAATATGTGTTGTTATTGATCGTGGAGTGAGACCCCACTGTACCTTCTTTCTAGTATTTTTCTTTTCTTTCTTTCTTTTTTTGGTGAGTTTGGTTTGGTTGTTGTTGGCTAATCGTGTTTGTTGGTTTGTTTTGTTTTGGGTTTTTTGTATATGTATAAGTGGTCTGTATGCAGGTAAGTACACCACATGTGTGCCTGGTGCCTGAAGAGGCCAGAAGAGGGCACCAGATCCCTGGGAAATGGAGTTACAGAGAGTTGTGAGTCACCACGTGGGTGCTGGGAACCGAATCTGGGTCCTCTGCAAGAACAGCAAGTGCACTTGACCTCTGAGACATCTCTTCAACCCCTTGGTTTGCTATTTTTTCAGGCAAGATCTTACTCTGTAGCCTAGGTTGCCCTGGAATACACTATGTAACCCAGGCTAACCTCAAATTTGTAACAATCCTCCTGACTCGACACCCCCACCCCATGGGCTTGCGTCACAGACCTGAGCCACCATGCCAGCACACACACCACACTTTCTTTAGCCACTTGGGCAGCCGCGCTGAATCCGTAACTTTGGCACAGTGACTGGTACCGCAGCACCATGGGCATGGGGTTCTCTGCTACAGTCTAACCTCATTTCTTGAGGTTGTTCTCCTGAGTGATAAGGATGGATCACATGAGAACTCCAGCTTTAACTGTAGAGAAAATTCTATTCTGGTTTGCATGGTGGTGAAATTAACTTATGTTTTCACAAGCCATATAAGCCACATCTGGGTCCTGCAGCCTCTCCAGTATTTCTTGTTTTCTTGATGGTGGCCTCGCTGATGCATGGGAGATGGGCTTCTGATGTAGTTTGCTCTGCATTTCCTTCATGGCTAGAGATGCTTAATTCTTTCTTCATGTTTTTATTTGCCATCTATATCTCTTCTCCTCCCCTCTTTTTAAAAACAAGGTTTATCTCTATATATAGCCCTGGCTATCCTGAAACTGACTATATAGACCAGGCTAGCCTCAAATTCAAGAGATCCTCTTGCCTCTGCCTTTCAAGTGCTGGGATTAAAGGCGTGCGCCACCACACCTGATTATATTTCTTCTTTTTAAAGTGTTTCTTTAGTCTATTTATCCATGTATTGGTTCTATTACCTGTTCGCTTGTGTTTTATTTCTATATGTATTTTAGATATTAGTCTGCTGCCAGATAAATAGTTAGAAAAATTTTCTCTATTTTACTGACTGGCTCTTCCCTCTGGACAGTGTTTCTTGTGCCAGACAAAAACTTTTAATTTAATGTGACCTCATTTGTCAGTTCCTGTTTCTCTCTGGCCGCTGGACAGGGTCGTTGCTGTGACTGTGTCCCGCGGAGTTTTTCTACTAGTTTAAAAATGTCAGGTCTTCTATTAAAGTTTTGAGCCACTTTGAATTGTTCTTTATAGAAAGCAGGAAGGAGGATCCTGGTTTTTCTACATGTGGAGATCCAGGTTTCCCACATCACCTGCTAAAGGATTTTTTTCCCTATAATGTGTGTTTTGGGCAACTTTTAAAAAAGAAAAGACAATTTTAGCCATGTGGGTTTATTTGTGCAGGCTCTGCTCTGTTTCACTGATCTGCATGTCTAATTTTCTGCCCTCCTGTGTTGTCTTTGTTACCATAGCTCTGCAGTGTGATTTGAAATCAAGTTATTTTGACACATACAACATAGCACCCCCACCCCCAGATCATCTTGACTGATTTGGGTCTTTTATGCTTCCATTTGCATTTTGGAATTATTTTTTCTAGTTCTGTGAGCAATTTCTTCATAATTTTGATGGAGATTACAGTGAATCTGCTGATGCCTTTAATTTTTTGAAAACTATTTTAGAGAGGGTTACGTATGTTCATTTTCATGCGATTATATACTGTACTTTGCCTGTTCAGCTTAAACACACCCTACCCCCATTCCCCATTACTCTCCTTCTCAGAAGCCCGTCCCCTCCCATGTTATCCATACATACATCATCCTATGTATCTGTGAACTCTAGGACCCACAAACGAGAGAAAACAGATGATATCTGTCTTGCTGAATCTGACTCAGCTCACTCATGACTCTCTCCAGCTGTATCCATTCCCCTGCAAATGATACAACTCCACTCTTCTTTTCGTCTGAAAACTGTCATTATGAAACTGGGGGATGCCTCCGATGGCAAAGTGTTTGCCTCACAAGCATAATAGCCTGAGTTTGAATCCCCAGCACCCACACAAACACTGGATACGGCGGCACATGCCTGTAATCCCAGCTCTGAGAAGGTAGAGACCAGAGGATACCTTGAGCTTGCAGGCAAGACTACTCAAATAGATAGGCTCTAGGTTCAATGATATACCCCATCTAAAACATAAGATAAAGAGTGATCAAGAAAGACTTATAACATGAACCTCTTGTTTCTACACACACATGCATATGTGTGCGCACATGTGTGCACACAAATACACACACAAGATTCCATTATATGTATACAACACTTTATCCATTTCTGTGTTGTTGGACATCTAGGTTCCTTCTATAACTGATCTGTTCTGAATAACGCAGCATCAACACCAATGTCTCTGCGATGCATTGAGTTGAGGGCCTTTGGAGTGGCATAGTTAGGTCATGGAGTAGATCTCATTGTAGGTTCTTGAGTTACCCCTGTGCGTATTTCCTAATGGATGAACTGGTTTCTGTTCTCACCAGCAATGTATGACGGTTCTCATGAGGTGTCAAAGGTGAGGTAGATTCTGAGGACAGGGACCCTGTGTGTGCAACAGTAGAGCGGTGTCTGCTGAAGAGGAAAGAACCTGAAGGTCATGGGGAGGAGACCAAAAGAGAGGCAGCATTTTGTAAAACCAGCTCAGATAAGGGAGAACTATCTGCCATTCTAAGAGACAGAGGATACCAAGGCAGTCCTCAGAAAGCTAGGGCTCAAATGGACTTCTCAGAGGATCTACTTGGAGAAGGTGGGTTGCTAGCTGCTTGTCTGTGAGAGCAGAAGGCTCAGGGGAGAGCCTGGGGATAAGATGGGATTGAGATGAGTATATGGAGATGTGAATTATGGGTAAGGGTGGGGTGACAGTGTATGATGGGGATGAGAGTTGTGGGTGTGTAAACGGAGGGTGAGCATGTGTGAGTGTGACAGAAAGTAGCTAAGTCAGTCATTTAAGCGAAGAGTGTGTAAGTGACAGAGTACACACTCATAAGTGTGTGTAGTGAGAGGCAGCTGCTTGTTGTTTCCTGGCTGCTCAGCAGTTCAGACCTGAAATAACCACACAGAAACTGTATTGATTAAACCACTGCTTGGGCCATTAGCTCTAGCTTCTTATTGACTAACTTGTACTACTAATATTAACCTACTTGTAGATTAATATCAATTTAACCTATCTCCATTAATCTGTGTATTGCCATGTGGCAGTGGCTTACTGGCAAAGTTTCAGCATGTCTGACTCTGGTGGCTGCTCCATGGCTTCTCTCTGATCCCGCCTCCTTTCTCCCAGCATTCACCTTAGTTTTCCCCGCTTAGCTCTGTTCTTTTGCCCTATCACAGCATACAGAGGGAAATCCACATTACAGTCCCATGTTGGGTGCCAGGTGAAGGCCGAAGTCACAAAATAATTCCACACTATTTCAGAATTATGAATAATGAATGGTCATTTATTTAGGGGAAACTTACAAATCACTGTCCTAGATAATAGTCCTCTGCACAAATGGGGAACAAGAACAGAGTCTAGCAGCCAGAAGAGAGAGCCGGAATCAAGAGAGTTAGTACATGCTTTACAGCTGCATTTACAGTATAAGAGACCATGCCCAAGTGTGCTGGTATCTTAAATGCTATTGGCTGAAGAAGTGGAATGTGCTCCCACAGCAAGTGTGGAGCACGTATATATGGGTTTTCATACAATATACTGTGTGTGTGTGTGTGTGTGTGAGAGAGAGAGAGAGAGAGAGGAGAGAGAGAGAGAGAGAGAGAGAGAGAGAGAGAGAGAGAGGTGTCACTTAAGTGAGCACAGCAGGTGTGAGAGTTTATGAGTGGGTTTGGAGTATGTCTATATGTGATTGAGTGAACATGAGATGTCTATGTGTGTGTAAGTAGAGTGTGACTATGGTGTGTGTTTCTGTATGAGTGACTTGGGGCGCAAGTGAGGAGTGTGAGACAGAGTGTGTAAGTCAGTTGGTGTGTATATGTGTGTAACTGAGGTTATGTGTGTAACTGTGTGATGACTTTTTATAGGCAAGAGAGTAAAGAGAGAGGGAGAGAACAGGGCAGGCCAACTGAGTTTCCAGCACAGAGCAACATGCTGAGCATCTGGAAGACTCTGGAAGATGGTACAGCTAAGAGGTGAGATGAGATTCCCCAGGTGTGAAATGATTACTTATATTGTTCTATTATTAAATAAAATTCAGTAGTCAGATATTGGGGTAAAACCCTGAGAGATACAAAGAGGAATGGAGGAACAATCAGCTGATCTAGCATCTCTACACTTCCAGATCCAAAAGCCAGGGCATCTTTGTAAGCTCCTCCTTACTACTTCCTGTACCCTCCTATCTTGGTTCTCCAAAACCTCTATGGCTAATTCTGGCCAGCTGAACATTGACTCTGCCCTCTGATTTAAGATTTAACTTTATTGGCAGTCTCAGAGTGTCGGTGTGAACAAATCTCCCACATTTCTCCCTTTTTATCTAAATAAAAAGGAAAGTTTTTAATTCTAACACAGTAATACTATATACAATAAAAAAGTTGACTAAAAATTATCTTCAAAGGGGGATGTTTCAAACTTAACAAATTAAAACTATGTACAATAAGAACAATTATCAAGTAATAATTACATAAACAATGTCCAATCTATTTGCATTTGGCAAATTCAGAGAAAATACTCCATATCTATCCTGTCTTAGTGAGTCCAAAGTCTTATACAGAATTTATTTTCTATAATAACTTAATATTACCATCCTAAGACTATTTCTTTAGACTTTAAAATATTTTTAGATAAACAATAAACAACTTAAGCTTTTATGTTTTTTAACTTTATAAATTTTACATCCTAACTGTGAGTTTCTCTTTCCTTTTCTTTTCTTTTTTCTTTTTCTTTCTTTCTTTTTTTTTTTTTTTTTTTTTTTTTTTTTTTTTTTTTGGTTTTTTAAGATAGGATTTCTCTGTGTAACAGTCCTAGCTGTCCTGGAACTTGCTTTGTAGACCAGGCTAACCTTGAACTAACAGAGATTCACCTGCCTCTGCCTTCTAAGTGCCAGGATTAAAGATGTGCACCACTACCACCTGGGCAAATTTTTTTGTGTATGTGAATTTGGTTACAAGTGTAAAACTCTAATTATCTAGTCTTTAATCCCATCAGAGACCCACAAAGGATATAATATTACCTGAGTAAACAGAAAGTGTACAGCAAACTACTTTCCAAACTATAGAAATGACAGACACATCTGGCTACCTGGACAGTCACCTCAAGTTTCCTCTGCAACATTGGAGCATCCATTTTTGGCCTACAGCCCTAGAATATCTGACAGACTTTTTTGTGAAGCAGGAATTTGAAGAACTGACCTACCTTGACTTAGCAAAGTTCAGCAGTTGCTTTCTTTTATGTCCTGCTTCTCCAATTTGGGCAGCATACTGTCAGCAGTTGAGGCAAGGGCAGTTTCTGGCCCAGGGGATAACTTTGCCACAAAGAAAGCAAACTCCATATGAAGGTTATTTGATGCCTATTATCTCTTTTTGAAGAAAATTGGTGCTGCCAAGAGCAGATGTGTCTCACTGTCATAAAAAGCCTTAGGTTATTAAAACATCTTAAATGCCATAGTCTGTAGATCTCTGAAGTGTTTGAAGACTTTCTATCTACCTAAAATATATACCTGTTTGACCTTGAAAACATACCTAACATGGTCATAAATTTGATGGTTATAGATTAACTAACTACTAACCTGCCTTTATTATTAACCTAAATAGCTTTCAAGGATTAGAACTTTACATTACATTTAAAAATGACCTGTACAGGTATAATACCTTAAACAAGAGTAGAAACATATATGCAGTATTTTTTTTTTAACAAAAATACCCTTAAATTTGTATCAATATACAAAAATACCTTAAACAAGAGTAGAAAAATATACAGTATGGTCTAACAAATATAACTTTAAACTTGTATCAATACACAAAAATCCATACCAATGCAAACTCCGAGATTAATAGTTATTTTTTAGTTTAAAAGTAAATTCAGTAATCTACCCTTCTATCTTGTCATTCCTATACCCCTATTTCTTTTCAGAAAGAGATCCCTGAATCTAAACTCCTTTGTTTAGCTTTTATTTCTGACTTTGACCAGTAACAACTTGCCACCAACTCCCCTAAACAGAGACAAACATCCACAATCCACCGAATGACTGAAAACTACCCACCCCTTGGGAATGCAGGCATTGTGTTTTTAAAATTACCTTTTGCTGTCTGGGGGCAATGGCATTTCTAGGGGACACTGAGAAAATTGAGATAATGGTCAAGTCCTGGGACAGCTAGCTATTGTTTGGTCTTGGTATGGAGGGAAAGTGCAGGGTTTATCTGAAGTCCTGGCTGCTGTAGTCTGTAAGGCTGGGCCATCTTAATTAGAGCTTTGAAGTCGTCCTGAGCAGTCAGTACTCTGAAGCTGATCTTTAGGTCGTGTTTTTCAGCTTAGTGGCATTAAGGCCCCACTCCAGGGCCCCATCATGTTCTTAGAGACCTCGAAGGTCACTGTAGGAATGGTCACCGTTCACTGAAGAAAAGTTAAACATTTAAAAGTCATAACCTCTCTGAGAGGTTAAAGGATCACAATTTGTTAAGTATGTCCAGGGTACACAACTTAGTTCCTAGTTACCTGCTTTAGACTCAAGCCAGAAATCATGTACAAGAACCTAGGTGAACCTGTTTTTAAAATTAGTACTCTATTTAATCATTAATATCATGACAGAAATTCAAATATATATAATAATTTAAAAATTTTTAAGATAATATTTATACCTTAAGAAAAGTTTTAAAGAATCAAAATAAAATCAAAGGATTATGAGATTAGTGACAATAGAACAGTCCCTTAATTTATTTTTGTCCCATACCAGCTGGCTCTTCTGACATGAGACAGAGATTTTGGATTTTCCTTTAACAAGCATATTTGGGTTTAGGAGAGAGCCATGGTTCAACTCCAAAGCCAACTATAATTTTTAATTGAATTTGGATTACAAAAGACCTTATATGTCTATAGAGAACAGCAGAAACAAACATTCAAGAAGAGTTTTTATTAATAAACGTCATTTATTCTATGTGTTTTTCACACTACGTATCTTGATCCCATTCAATCCCGTCCCTTCATATCCATCCTCTGCCCCGAGGCCTCCCCCCAATAAAACAAAATTCAAGAGGAAAAATGAGAAAAGATATTGTTTAAAAGGGAAGGAATTAAAAATCTCATCGTGGAAGCTGAGTGCGTCAAACAAGTCCCACCGTGGACTCCTTGGTTCACACATCTCTACTTGCAAGTGTGCATTGCAAAGAGTCATTGGTCTGGTTTAAGGCCCCTGGTCTCCAAATACATTCAATGCTGGGCCCTCATTAGGACTCTTCCTGGACAGCTTGCTGGTACCCTGTGTGGTGGAGAGCCTGAAGCTTTGGGTCTGTGGGTCAGGTCCCTTCACGTGTTCTAACAAACACAGGTGGGGTAGATGTTGAGGCAGGTCAAGTCACAGCCCTGGGTTTGGGCCTGGACAGCTGCAGGGATGACCCTCCAGATGTGAGGGACAGCTGTCACATGCCTGTGATTTTGTGGCTGGCTCACCCACACTCTTAATAGGGGTTGACTCTGCTGTGCTGCCCTGGCAGGGTGCAGGACCTGCTCTCTTGAGTGGTGCAGCTGGTGGGGGTCAGGGACAGCTTTCCCACTCTTGTGACCACAGGGCCAGCTCTCCCACCTGCCCCACGCATTGGTAGATGGTGAGAGAGGGCATCTCTCCCCAGCCCACGTTACCATGTGACAGATGAAGGGTGGGTTCGGACTCCCATGATCCTGTTCTCAGAGCTGGCTCACCTGTGATTTCATCAATGGGTCTTCTCTGCTGGCTGCCCAGACAAAGTGCAGGGGCTTGCTTTCCTGTGCTGCTGCTGGTTGAGGGGTCAGCTCCCTCACCATCTTAGCCCATTCCTTTCCTCTCTCATCTCTTCAGATTTGCCTCTGTTCATAGGACCTGAATCATATCATATTCTCTCTCTCTCTCTCTCTCTCTCTCTCTCTCTCTCTCTCTCTCTCTCTCTCCCTCTCCCTCTCCCTCTCCCTCTCTCTCTCATGCAATACCATATCACTGCTCACTCTAACAGTGGCCTTCTGGCTGGTACTATAAGTACCCGGTGGACTCATGCTTTCTCTTCAGAGCCTGGGATGGGAAGTCCCAGGCCTGCATGTGGGTCTCCTGTCTTCCTCTGGTCCCTGTGATATTGGGCTGAGCCACGCATCCTCATCACAAGGAGACTCTTATAGAGACCCACAGCCCAGTGTTATAGGTGCTGGGTGGCTCCTGATTGTTGTGTTTCGCTGCTTTCCCTCCACCTTGGCCTCATGGTGCAGTGTAGGGGCTTGGCTGGGGTTACACTACAGGCGGGGTTAGAATCCCTTGCCCCTGCCTGCTAGGCTGTGTTGTGACCGTCCCAGATTCAGGCCCGGATAGGTTTGGTGGCTCTTGTTTGAATGGGACCCCCGTGGGCCCAAGAGTCATGGGGGGCGCACCCTCTGTGTCCATTGTCAGTTCAGGTCCAGGTTGGCCCAGGGCTCTCACATTCAGGAAGATATGAAATGTTATCCTCTTGGAAATGTGCTAATACCTTAGGCCAATTTACTTATTTTGGGGGAAAACTTTTTTTTTATGATTTATCCCCTTCTTTTTGATGTCTCATTTGCCCAATGGTCTTTAGGTATTTTAGTTGGATGTTCTTATTCTCCTGGAAAGACAAAACAAAACCCTGTCCCAACCCTAACTTTGGAGAGTTTCCTTTCATGGTAGGTTATATTTGATCAAATCAAGGGCATTTGTTAGTCTTATAAGTTAGTTTAGATTGAATGGTCATGCTGTTTGATGAACTGTCACCTCCCCTAATCAAGAGATCTCTCGTGTTCGCATCTAATCTTTATCAATTTTGATGGTATCCATAGCTTTTCTTCTGTGCAAACAAAAGCAAAACATCTTCTCCAATGTAACACATATCCTGGTTTCTATTCTGAGGTTTAACACATCTTTGAAGGATACAAGCTGATTTAACTCAGTAGCATATCTTACTATCCAGTGTCTTTCCACGGCTGTTGTTTTTGTTTGTTTTCATTAGTATTTAAAAAATTTAAAGTTAATAAAGCATTGTGTAATCTATCTCTGGGGGTCTTTATCACCCCTTTCTGTTTATTAAGCATATCATCATTTAAAGTGTGATTAGCTCTTTTTATAACTGCTTATCCTATAGGATTGTCCTGTAATATGTTTTTTTATTTTTTTATTGATTTTTATTGAGCTCTACATTTTTCTCTGCTCCCCTCCCTGCCTCTCCCCTCCCTCCTTCAATCCTCCCCCAAGGTCCCCATGCTCCCAATTTACTTAGGAGATCTTGTCTTTTTCTACTTTCTACTTCCCATGTAGATTAGATCTATGTTAAGTCTCTCTTCGTGTCCTCATTGTTGTCTAAGTTCTCTGTGATTGCGGTTTGTAGGCTGGTTTTCTTTACATGTTTAAAAACTACCTATGAGTGAGTACATGTGATAATTGTCTGTGTCTGGCTTACCTCACACAAAATAATGTTTTCTAACTCCATCCATTTTCCTGCAAAATTCAAGATGCCATTATTTTTTTCTGCTGGGTAGTACTCCATTGTGTAAATGTACCACATTTTTCTTATCCATTCTTTGGTCGAGGGGCATTTAGGTTGTTTCCAGGTTCTGGCTATGACAAACAAAGCTGCTCTGAACATAGCTGAGCACATGTCCTTGTGGCACAACTGAGCATCCTTTGGATATATACCCAAAAGTGGTATTACCCGGTCTTGAGGAAGGTTATTTCCTAATTTTCTGAGAAATCGCCACACTGACATCCAAAGGGGTTATACCAGGTTGCATTCCCACCAGCAATGCAGAAGTGTTCCCTTTACCCCACCACCTCTCCAGCATGACTTGTTATCCATGTTTTTGATCTTGGCCATTCTTACAGGTGTAAGATGGAATCTCAGAGTTGTTTTGATTTGCATTTCTCTGATGACTAAGGATGTTGAATGTTTCCTTAAGTGTCTTTCAGTCACTTTAGATTCCTCTGTTGAGAGTTCTCTGTTTAGGTCTGTTCTCCATTTTTTATTATTGGATTATGTGCTCTCTCCAAGACCTTTATCATGAAGGGATGTTGTATTTTGTCAAAAGGTTTTTTTGGCATCTAATGAGATGATCATGTGGTTTTGATTTTTCAGTTTGTTTATGTGATGGATTACATTGACAGATTTTCGTATGTTGCATCTTTGGGATGAAGCCAACTTGATCATAGTGGATGATGAGTTTGCTGTCTTAGGCCTACTTTGGGCCAAGGTTTCTGGCTTTGACCTGTATCTGTAAATCCTGGTCTGGATCCCCTCCTGCAGAAGTCCCTGGGTTGAAGTTGGACCTGGAAAGGTTTCTGGCTCTGGTCTACTGCCTCGGATGTCCCATACTCAGGTGCACCTGGACCTGCAGAGGACTTGGCTTACTCCCTCAGAGGTCCCAGACTCACGCTCAGACCCGCAGAGGTTCCAGGTTCCTCCCTATTCCCCTTTGATGACCCAGACCAATGCCCGAACCCACAGAGGTCCTGGCTCAGACCTACTCCCTCTGCAGGCCCAGACTCACGCTTGGCCCCGCGAGATCTCTGGTTCCTGCCTATTCCCTCAGAGTTCCCAGGTTCACTCACGCCCAGACTGGCAGAGGTCCTGGCTCAGGCCTAGTTCCTGGGAGGTCCTAGACTCACACCCAGACCCACGGGGTCCTGGCTTAGGTCTACTCCCTTGAAGGTCCCAGATTCACGTCCGGACCTGGCTCAATCCTGATCTGCTGGTGTCCCATGACTGGGCTGGCTCCCAGGGCTGGATTTGCTCCTGGCTTCTGCTCCCTGTGGAGCTTTGTAATATATTTTATACTATAAAACTCTCTCCCCCCACGCCCCCCCCCACACGCAGAAACTGTTTTATTTTACTGGAGCATTGTCATTCCTAATTTGTACAGGTATCCCATAATGATCATAACCTTTAATAAATGTGTAATTACAGAACGGTTTTTTCAGAACTCAAAGCAGTTGCCCGTTGAAATCCTGAATATGGACCCATACACATACTTTAATTTTCCAAACTCCACAAAACGAAACTCATCCATTTGCCAAATTTTCTTTGAGTACCTTTTGGGTTGCTTCCTGTTAGTAATGAGGTTTGGCTATACAAAGAACAAGTAAGACATTTCCTTTTAATTTCCTTGATTTCTCATCAAGTGCTAGAAAAATCATCTTCTAAACCCTTGCTATTAACATGGTGTTTTTTATAAAATTTTGAGGCTTCTAGCACATTTCCTACCAATAGCTGGTCAATTTTGTCCTTACCTTGAGCTAAAGGACCTGGTAGACCCAAGTAGACCCAAATGGGAGCAGATATGTGTTACATACAAGGGATGACTTTTATATCTCATTACTTGTCATTGAATAAACAATAAAGTTAATTATGAATCATCTGGAACAAGTATGGGGGGGGGGGGTCGAGAAGCCGGCTGCAGCAGTGATGCGTGGCTGTGGGCAGGGGCGGTGTGGTGCCCAGGCAGCCAGGCTAGTGTGGCAGGTTCTAGGATAACAGCAGCTGTGCCTCATGAGCCGGGCTGAGGGCACCTGCAGCTGCTCATGTAGTCAGGTGCTGAGGGTGTGCGGCGGTGGCGGCAGCAGTAGAAACCTGAGGAGGTGTGAGCGGGTGGTGAGGTGGCCCAGCTCGTGCAGCAGCGGCCCAGGGAGGGGGTCCAGGGAAAGCCTGCAACTCATAGGGAGAGGGAGCAAGCCACCTAAAGAGCGGACACAGGGGGCCGTGCAGGAGAAACCCACGTGGTGGGAAGTGAGGGCACAGGGGTAGGGTAGAGAGGGGGCTGCCTGAAAGACAGTTGGCCGTTGGCTGCAGTGGCTGCTGAGCTGGTGGGGGGAAGTGACTGTAGCGTTTGGGGTCCGGTGCACAGCCTGGGGTACCGTTGTAGGGAGACTGCAATGGAAAAAGCCCCTGGCTGGAAAAGTGCTGACTTACAGTGGTGCGGAGAAGTGGTGGCTTTAAAAGCCGCTGCTGCGTGATCTCCACCCCACATTGGGTGCCAGATGAAGTGATTGCTTATATTATTCTATGATATTGTTCTATTATTAAATACAACTTGGGAGCCGGATATTGGGGTAAAAACCAGATAGAGCCAAAGACTGATGGAGAAATGACCAGCTGACCCTACCTCTCCAGATCGAAAAGATCGGGCATCTTTCTAAGTCCCTCCCTACACTACTTCTTGTGACCTCCTGTCTTGGTCCTCCAAAACCTCTATGGCTAATCCTGGCCCGTTGAACGTTGGCTCCACCCTCTGGCTCAAGGTTTACATTTATTGGCAGTCTCAGAGCGTCAGTGCGAACAAATGCCTCTCAACACAGGTGTCTCCAGGAGGAAGGGCCTCAGCCAACTGCTGAACGGACCTTCACCTTCTCTACAACCACAGCGTCCAGACTCCACAGTGTTTCTGGGTCGCTGCTTCATTTTATCGTTCACTTTAAGAGGTACACAGCAGTCCATCACCAAGCACCCCATAACTCAGTCGTCACCCCTGTTGATGAGCACCAGAGTCGTGTATAAATGTCTCAGCTGTCTAGAGTGCGCATGTGCCTTGAAGCTGCCCTTTTAGCTCAACTGTCTGCATAGGTTAAAACCTCAAAGAAAGCCGGGCCGTGGTGGCGCATACCTTTAATCAAAGCACTCGGGAGGCAGAGGCAGGTGGATCTCTGTGAGTTTGAGGCCACCCTGTCTACAGAGTGAGTTCCAGGACAAGCTTCAAAGCTACAGAGAAATCCTGTCTCAAAAAAAATCAAAGGGGGGGGGGGCTGAAAGGAATTATTAGTTCAAAAGAAACACAAAGATGGCCAGGCATGGTAGTGCAGGCCTATAATTCCAGAACTAGAGAGCCTTGGGCAAGATGATCATGTGTGCCAGGCCAACTTGGGCTACAGGATGAGACCATGTCTCAGAATGCATATTCCATACATATACCACACACACACACACACACACACACACACACACACACACACACTGGCTTTAATTGGTAGTGGTATGAATCCATTCATGAGGGCAGGGTCTCTCCGATCTAACAGTCCACCATGGCCCCAGCTCCATCAGTGCAATGCTAGAGCCTAAGTTCCAGCATTTGAATTCAGAAGCCACACTTAGACCTAGCCTTCCCCTAGACAGTCATAAAAATGGGTCTCAGAGCTAGCCCTGGCTCATGGCCTGCTCAGTTTCTCTAGTAGTGGGATCCTTACCTCCACTCCAATGACTCTCGATATCTTCCTGACCAGGGCCACCGCCTCTCAGGCAGCTCCTCCAGGTCACTGCTCGGGAACTGCAAACTGTCCCTCTTTTAGGCGTACCAACCTCCTTCCCTGCCAGGAGTTTCTCCACCTGCCCTTTCCTGTTCTGTCCAGTTCCAACAGCGTCGGGAGTCATAGCGACAATACACCCTCAGCCCACCAGAGGGCGCTGTGTCATGAGAAAGCCCACAACTGTTTTCTTCTCCAGTTCTCCCTACCCAGGCGGTGACAGTCCAAAATCCTGCAGCAAGTGACTGCCGGAAACCCCTAACTGTACCAATGAGTTTGCACCACAAGCTGCCCTGTGCGGTTTCCCAGTGTGTATGTCTTTCTCGACCCTCCACACACTGTGGCCAGAACTCTTACAGTTTGAAGTGTAAAATGATTAGACCCCAATTCCTTTTCCTCTTTTGAAACCTCACAGGTAGGTTTGTTCTGGAGGGATCTTTTCAATCTCACTTTGCCTTTTTCTTACTGTCCAGGATAGTACATTTTCCCTTGAGGGAAGCACTCCACAGCCCCGCTGTGATGTTTCCAAGTTGCGGCTTCAACTCTGAAATCCAAGACAGTTACTCGGTGATTGACAGCATAGCACAGAGCAAGGAACATGGCCAAGCGGGACAGAGTGGGCTCGTGTGCGAGCCCTTTATGATGCTCTTACATATATCACTTGATAGAATATCCTATTGAATGTGTTATGCTTATAGTAACTGCAGGTAAGAGATGGACGCTGCTAGCCTTGAAGGGGTTTCTCAACAAGGAGGAGAAACTGGGTTCCTGGGGTCTCCTCCTTCAGGACTAAGCACAGCTGGTTAACTGGAGAGCAAGCCCTCACGTGGTCCCTCATGTGCTACTTCCCATTCATGACCATAGGACGGCCTGTTCCTCAGGGCAGTGGAAAGATCCATGCTGCCCACAGCAACTGAGCCTGAGGATGTGGGAGCAGGAAGCAAACATTTGGGGAAAGAGCCAGATGGCAGGGGCGTTCTTTCCGCTCCTGTGTCCCGCAGTCCTTACAGCCACAACAGCAGGCAGCCTGCTGTTCTTCACAGTCAGACGAGGAAACTGAGCCGTAGCAGTGTCCAGGAGAGATCGCGATCGTGATCAACAGCTATCTTACCAGGGACCCTGCACCTGGCTTCCTCCACACCAGTGATTCTCCAAGTGTGGTCATCGGGACAGCAGCAGCAGCATCTGGACTTGGTAGAGACAGGGTCATGAGCCAAGCAATCCATATCTCCCCGAGGAAGGCACTGAACAAGTCAAGCTGTTGAAGGGAAACCGGTCTTGGATGAACAGAGTCCACAGTTAGAAACCCTATTATAAGTGTTGTGATTATCTGGGTTGCGGTGGCACACACCTTTAATCCCAGTACTCAGGTGGTAGAGGCAAGAGGATCTCTGTGAGTTCGAGGCCAGCCTGGTCTACAAGAGCTAGTTCCAGGGCAGGCAACAAAGTGACACAGAGAAACCCTGTCTCGAAAAACCAAACCAAAACAAAGTATTGTGATTTCTATGTCAACTGGAGTTTATCAAGCAAGCCATAAGGTCTGGAAAGGACTGGAGGGTGCTAGGTACTCAGGTCAAAACCCTCCTCTCCAGGGTGGGTGCTGGGAAGCTGCCATTTGGACAGGACCTGCCACCCAGTGCAGGCTAGCCTTTGGGAACCTCGGCATAGAAGACTTTAGACTAGACAGACCCATGGGGACGGGTGGTGTGGCCTGCTGTAAACCTTGCCCCACTGTGCCCTGGGGTTCCTTTCTACAGAAGGTAGTCCTGGCAGAAAGAGATGGATTCTGGGATCAGATTAGCTTGTTACGTCTAAAAGGGGAAGCCAAGCTAGAGGTGAGGCAACAAAGGTTAGGCCGTAGACTCCTTGGAGCATGGTTTCTGAATCCTGGGGCAGAAAGGAGCCAAGGAGGAGGTTAGCCCCAAACTGGTCCCATCAAATTTGCAGTTTTTCAGCATTACAGCCCGAGGGGGTTGAGCTGAGGAGGGGGGAGAGGAGGTGATGATGCTGGTTAGCAGGGGCACCAGCTCTGGCCACACTGCCTAAGTTCACATCTCTGCTCCGCACAAGCCCACAGCTGTGGGACCTGGGACAATGGCTTAACCAGTTAGTGTGTCAGTTGCCTAATCTGCCAAAGGCTCAGGAGAAGAATTCAAAGACCCGTGTGAGGTCCACGGGGTGAGTGCCCCGTCGGTTCTATCGGCAAAGGCCTTATCATTTCTCTGAGAGCAGAAACAGGATGTCAACTACCACGGCAACATAAGCACTCTAAGGACCAAGACAGGTAGTATGGTCACTGAAGATCCTCTGAGTAGCTCTGGGGACAGTATGGCCCCCTGTCACATTAGAACAGACCCCTGTCCTCAACCTCCCAGAAGCATAGGCCGCCTGCTAGACACAGAGAGCTGGCAGGAAGGCTGACCCTGTCTTCCCTCAGCCCAGGCCTGCCCACATGACCCAGCTTCCTGTTTGTGATACCAGCGTCGGAGGGAGGAAATCAACACCCCACCCAGAGCTAGAGGGCAGGAATGTGGACGTGCTGATGTGACATCAAAGCTTGTCCCAGTTCTGAAGAGAAGGGATGGGAAGGGCTTCCTGCTGAGCCACTGCACCAGTGTGCTCGGCCTGCTGGAAGGAGACCATTCAGAACTTTCTCTGTGGTTTGCTGCAGGGGTGAATGCAAGTCCTGCCCCAACACAGCTGTAGAACCTGGGAGAATCACCTCATCCTTGCAAGTCACAGTTCCCTCTTCCATAGGACAGGAACGCCAGTGCTAATGGAGCCAGGGAACCCATCTGGTATGAGAGAAGCCTCCCCTTACCGTGAGCCTCACTGCAGGAGCCATCGAGATCCTTGTCTTCAAGAAAGACACAACCCCCCCTACACCCCCACCCCGGAATGGCACCTACTCTGGCTGCCGCGGGCTCCTCTGCCAGCATCTGCCTGCTGACAAGGCGAGGAGAGGAAGTCGGCCACCTAGGCATGAAGCATTTCCAGGGGTGGCTAGGAGGAGCTTTCCCAGGGTTTGTGCTGTGACTCAGGCTGAAGCCTGGACTTAGGCACTTCCTGGTCCAGTGACTCAGTTTCCCCGGTTCTAAAGAAACGTCATACCGCAAGACCTGCTTTTCAGCCTTGAAGAGGCATGGAGGCAAGGCTACTGCGTGTTGATGTGGCCTTCAAATACCATGCTCGGGGGGGCCTACTGTGTGCTTGTGGCTCTATGCTCATGTGCACTCGACTCTCAGATGAGCCTTACGGAGTTAGGAATACTATTGGCCCCACTGTGTGGAGCGATAAGCAGACCAAGGTAGGGACAGAGATTGTCTAAGATCATGAAGGCAAAAATGGCAGAGCCTGGAAGGGGTGTGGCCTCCATTGTTAGTAGTGGGCCATACCCTTGACCCCAGCGCGTGGTTATTTCGGGGCTCACCTCCTCACCTCTCCCCGTACAAGGTCTCCTCATCTACTATCCCACCTGACCTTTTGGCCGCTTTCAGATTTGGTCACATAGGCGATAACAATTTAACTCAAGTCTGGCCTCCCTTCTGTAGTGGACTGCTGGTGACCCCAGGGGCCAGGCTGGGTCTGGAGTGCTGCTCCTCTGCCACATATGCCCTGGAGAGGACCATCTAGGTGCTCCACCCTATGAGCCTGGACTTCCCAGCTTGGCACTAGAGGAGAACTGGCATAGAGGACTGATACAGAGTGGGCAGGCCCATGCGTGCCCCTCGGAGGGCAAGGCGCTTCGGAGGGAGAGACCAGGAGTGGGCCTGCCTGGGGCCCAGATGGGCCCTCGCTGGATAGTCTGCCCTCCTTCTTAGTTCCCCTCTGTCTTGTCCAGGATACCACTGAACCCCACTTCGGAACCAGAGATATCTGGATTAGAATCAGGATTGGGTGTTCCCCAGATTTGTGACCTTGGGCATGCGCATCTGTCCCTGAGCCTGTGTTCCCCGATACTGCTACACAAACACAGGAACGACCCAGTTTCTGATGAAGACATCACATCTTTAAAAAGTCTAGAGCATGCCGGACGTGGTGGCGCGTGCTTTTAATCCCAGCATTCGGGAGGCAGACAGGTGGATCTCTGTGAGTTTGAGGCCATCCTGATCTACAGAGGGAGTTCCAGGACGGGCTCAAAAAGCTACAGAGAAGCCCTGTCTGGAAAAACAAACAAACAAACAAACAAACAAACAAAAGTCTAGTACACCTACCATCTGACAGAGCACCCACTTAATAAACTCTGGCATTAGGTAGCTGGTGTGTATTGGCTTCTACCTATACCAAACCATATAGACACCCGGAGGAGCTCTGTGAGTGACCCTAAGAGCCCCTTCCCCAGGTGACCAGCAGGTGGCAGCATCGGCCCCTTGTTGGCTCACAGGCACCCTCTCTCAAAAAGAAATGCTTTGTAGAATTTTTTTTTCCAGCCTAGAAGTTGGCGCTCCACCCTGAGTTACACCCGCGGTACTTACAGAGTTTCACACCGTCGGTGGTGAGGAAGTAGGCTTAGGAGTTGAAGTCTCCTGGAGGATTTCCGGCCCGCTAATCCCATAGGCCCATGCTTCCTGATCTCCCCCTCGCAAGGCTGCCAGATCTAGCTCTGTGGGAAGAAGCAGAGGAAGCCTCAACCTGGATACCCCTCCGCCTGCGCCCTGCCTGCCTTTCTGAAGACTGGGGCTCTCTGCCTTCTTTTCTTTCTCTCTCATTCAACTCCTGTGTGCGCCACATCTACCGATGGTGCACAGGTTCTGGTCCAGGGCCAGGGTGCAGGGTACAAGACGTGTCCTTTGAAGCCTTCAAGCAAAACTTGAAAACAGGCAGAAATAAAGGAAGAAAGGTGCTTCCGACCCTGGTGAACATCTGCCTGTTGTGGTGTGACAGGGTGACCATCAGGAAGCATGGAGGAGGCCGGGAAGTGGCCAGGGAAAAGGCGAGCCAAGCAGAGGTGCAATCTTCAAAGGCCCTGGGGCAACCAGTAATGTCTTGGGGGTGCAAGGAGCCTGGGGCCATGCTTTTCCAAGGTGCATGAGCTTGATGCAACCCACATAGCTGCCAGCACTGAGAAGCGTGCTCACTGCCTTTCCACGACGGGAAACTGGGATCCTCGGCCAAAGCAGGCGCCCTGAGGTCCAGGAGAAAAAGGAAAGAAGAGTGGATAATTTAGCTGTGCTGGGTGCCACGTACTCTGCTGGGCTGTAGCTGTAGATTATCGTCACTCAAGAGGATTCCAGAGGCAATGAAATGGGGGTCTAGGAACGAGGTGACCTACCCAAGGTCGTAGTGGTCATAGTCAGAAAGTAGCAGACCTGAGGTTTGAACCTGAGGCTTCCCTGAGGAAGTAGGCAACTGGTGCCCTTTGTCCTGGAAACCTTCGAGCCATCAGGAGGACCTCTTCTTCTTCTTGGGTCCTGCAAGTCACTTGGCAGAATGTTCTTAGGATCCCCAAGTCACCCAACATGATCTACTCCCATTCCACGGTGGCCTCACTTTCCTGCAACAATGTCGCTGCCACCACACCACACCAACCCTATCACCTCTCTCTGGATGGCTCCACTCTGGGACTAGCATCTAACGTCACAACACTATGTCTGTGCCCTCCACCAGGCTGCACCTGAACTCCTGTGGAAGTCATGACTCAACCCTATACCTGTCCCTGTACCCACACTGATAGCACTTACTTATCCTCCCCAGAGGTGAGCACTATGTGGATAGAGAAAGGGCTCCATGGATGGAAGACCTTTGCTTGAGCCTTCAGGGAGAAGATCAGAGAAACAGTGGCGGCAGTGACCCAGGCCATCTGGGTCATGGGTAGAGTCAGTGGTAGGGACAGGGCATCAGCAGTTCTAGTGATGTCTGTGTGTGTGATGAGTGAACCCTACGATGTGACCTGGAACATCTCCTCTTGTAGCGAGGGTGGAGTCCCCAGAGCTCAGAGCAAGATGGCAAAGTGTGTGAGGGTCTGACTCAGCCAGGAAATATGGGGGAGCAGGGGAAACTGGGTACAGACACCATCCTTGCACAAGCAAGGCTTGGGCACAGCCCAAAGGACTGTCACTTGCTGTGCCATCTTTAAGCCTCACTGTGGTTCATGAAGCAGGTGGGATTCTACTCTTGCTATAAACAAGGAAGCTAATGTTTCCAGAAGGAAAGGTGCTTGTCTGTGAGTCCCCAGTCAAAAAACAGCAGATCTGGGTTAGGGGACAGCTGTGGAATAATTCTTCTGTATACTGTGAAGATTTGTCACTCAGATTGGTTTAATAAAAAGCTGATTGGCTGGTAGCCAGGCAGGAATTATAGGTGGGACAACCAAACTAGGAAAAAGATGGGAAGAAGGATGGAGTCAGAGGAGATGCCAGTCAGTCACCGAGGAAGCAGGGCATATAGAAAATGAGGTAATAAGCCATGAGCCATGTGTCAAAGCATAGATAAGAAATAGGTTTTAATTTAAATGTAAAAGTTAGGCAGTAATGGGCCTGAGTTATTGGCTGAACATTTATAATTAATATTAAGTCTCTGAGTCAGTTTTTTTGGGAATAAGTGGTCAGGACAGGAAACCTCTGCCTACAAATGGTGCCTGAGAAGGCATGATAAAAGATTCTAGATACACAAAAACGGAGCTTCCTAGTTTTATGTCTCTCATGCTGGCTGCAGTACAGAGCCGCTTCTGGCAGCTGCCAGCACACCATGAGCTAAACTGCATGGGTTCTGCAGTCTTTCACGCAGGTGGCAGTACAGAGAGGAAGCTCTCTCAGTTGCTGCCTGTGGGCTTGAGCCAGCGCGCTGCATGATGGGTTTGGGATTTTGTTCATGCAGACAGAAAAGGATTATAGATACACTGTAAAGACAGATTCAGACAGGAAAAAAAAAACTCTAAATGGGGTACAGTGTGTTCAAAAATGTACAAAGTCTTGGGAGAGAAAAGAAAAAGGATAAAGACAGTCATAGATTAAAAAATAATTTAAAAATAGTAAAGTCCTTTAAAAAGGAATAGAATAACAAAAAATATCAAAGTCACACACATAAAGATGGGAAATACATAGAGAGTCTGGATACTGTATGTTATTGTGCTTTGAATTTTTTGTCTGCTAAGTAAAGAGCAATCAGAGACAGTTGATTATAAAAGCCACTGGATTAAATAAACCTATATATTTAAAAATGCCTTGACTTCAAAATGGAAGTAAAAAAATACGTTACTTTGGGAAAGAGGTTCTGCTTGTATTTCCACAGAAAACAAAAGGCTATGGATTCATCAAAGTTAAAGAAAATCAGGTTTGGTCAAGGAAGAACCCCTGAAATTCTGACTAGAGACATAAATAAATAAACCTAGAAGAACTACAAAACGTGATACATATATTTTACCTGCTCAAACATATAGCAAAAAAAGTCATCTTTGGGCTGGAGAGATGGCTCAGAGGTTCGGAGCACTGCCTGTTCTTCCGAAGGTCCTGAGTTCAATTCCCAACAACCACATGGTAGCTCACAACCATCTGTAATGAAATCTGATGCAGAATACAGTATATGTAATAAATAAATTTTTTTAAAAAAGTCATCTTTGTCTGACTTGTGTACAATGCAGCGTCTATACTTATATTAATGCCGATATGTATGCTACTTTAAAAGTTTATGCATTTTCAGAGCAAATGAACCAAATGCCAATGAAAACAGATAACCCAGGTGACATAGCTTTTCAAAATGCCTCTGTTACAGTCTCCTCAGAATTTTGCATCCAGAACAGCTTCAAGGCTGCTGGCTGAGGTGATACAGCTTCATGGAATACTCCAGCCAGTTTTTGACAATAATCCCAAATTTCCTCAGAGTCCTCCAAAGATAACAGCACCTACAAACAACAGGAAGCAGTCTAGAGAATTATGCCCACATTCTCAAAAGATAGGTTATAGATATTTATTATCATTTAAAGGGAATGGGTGGTTACAAGTTGTTATTGGTCAGGAAAAAAGTTGAACAAATAATATTATATTCAGAGATCTTACTCTAAAAAGAAAAGAGGAATATGGAAATGATAGGATGAAAGGGTAGTTTATTGAATCTAATTCAAAGCAACTATTAATCTTAAATATTTTACATTGGTATGAATTTTTGTTTATTGGGGCACATTTAAAGCTAATTTTGGTATATTGTAAGTATGTTTCTACTCTTGCTTAAGGTATTATATTTATGCAGCTCATTTAAAATGTAATGTATAGTTAGAAATACAGAGTAAAAGTCATCTATAGTAGTCAAGCTTATAACCTTGTTAGGTATGTTTTCAACATCATACACAGATGTATTTATATAGATGGTCTTCAGAACACTCCAAAGGCCTACAGAATATGGTATTTAATATGTTTAATAATCTAAGGCTTTTCATGACAGTGAGACATGTCTGCTTCTAGTAGCACCAATCTACTTCAGAGAAGATGACGGGCATTGAAGAAGCTCCATATGGCAAAAGCTAGCCTTGTGGGCAAAGAACCTGCTCTCACCTCAGTTGCTGATAGTTACTGTCTAAACTGGACCAGAAGGATGCAAAAAAGAGACTTCCAAACTTTACCAACACCAGGTAGGACAGTCCTTCAAAATTTCCTGCTTCTCAAAAAAATCAGTCAGATATTCTAGGCCTGCAGGCCAGGGATGGATGCCCCAACATTAAAGAGGAAACTCAGGTGACTGTTGGCCTAATGCCTCTGTCATTAAGTAGCATTTTCTCCTTCTGGGGTCTTTGATGGAGTTAAAGACTAAATAGTTAACCTTATAGTTTTTCTCGTTATGACAAAAAGGGAAATCAGGTATAAAACTTTAGGCCCATAAAGATAAATTAGATAGTAGACTATCTTCTTTAATTTTGTCAAGTACAAATAGACTGGATATTATAACTGTTATTCTTACTTGATAACTGTCTGATTTTGCTATGTTAAAGTTAAAACCTTCCTTTTCAATTGTACACAAAGGGAGAAAAACTATGAAGATTTGTTACTCGGACTGGCTTAATAAAAAGATGATTGGCCAGTAGCCAGGCAGGAATCATAGGCGTGATGAAGCATGATTAAAAAACTAAGGGACAGATACTGGTGTTTAACCTGAAGATCCAAAAAGCAAAACAGTCAGACACTGACTCTTACCTCGACCTCAGTCTGAAATGGCGATCCTTCCTCCAGGAATTTCAGAATGAGACTGAGAGCTGTCTCCTCCTGTTTTATAATCTTCTCTAGGGCTGGGATTAAAGGCATGCACCACTGGGATTAAAGACATGTACTGCCTGGTTTCAATGGCTACTAGTGTGGCTACTAAGGTAAAAAAAAAAGGTGTGTGCTACCACTGCCTGGTCTGTAAGGCTAACAAGTGGGGCTGTTTTACTCTCTGATCTTTAGGGAAGTTTTATTTATTAAAATACAAATGAATTGCCACTATGTTGGAACAACCATACTAGGAGAAGGGTGGGAAGAAGGGTGGAATCAGAGGAGACACCAGCCATCCAGCTGTTGAGGAAGCAGGATGTATAGAAAATGAGGTAAGAAGCTATGAGCCATGTGGGAAAGCATAGATAAGAAGTAGGGTTTAATTTAAATGTAAGTGTTAGGTAGGAATTGAAAACGAAATTTATGCCCTAGCACTGCTGAAGCATGAATGGGCAGCCTGTATATGGCGGTTGTTGAACTTGTCCGTATTGGGTTTCATAGTCTAAGTTGATAAGGATGACTGACCAGGTCTCTTCCTCAAGAGGGCACCAGATCTCATTACAGATGGTTGTGAGTCACCATGTGGTTGCTGGGAATTGAACTCAGGTCCTTTGAAAGAGCAGAGAGTGCTCTTAACCTCTGAGCCATAGGTATTAGTAATAAGCCTGAGCTATTGGCTGAGCATTTATAATTAATATTAAGTCTCTGTGTCAGTTATTTGGGAGGCAGCTACTGGTTATTTGGGAGCAAGCTGTCAGCACAGGAAAACTTTGCCTACAGGGGACCAGATCAAGATGACCCAGTAACCCTGGGTAACAGGTGCTCACAGGGGTTCAGGAATGAGTTAGTGATTCTGGAGTCTCTGAGGGGATAGGGCTTTCAGTGCAGGGCCTGTGGACTGGAACTAATCTCAAGGGGGTATTCAGGCACACTCTCCAGGACTGGCTCTCCAACCGGCCCACAGTGGAAGTGACCTTACACACACAACCTGACATTCCGGGCTGTTCACTGTTTCAGCAGGTCCATCCTAGGCCCCGACTTGGCCCTGGAGTTTCTCTGCTCTTAGCAAACCCTCCAGCCTTGTACCCTCCAAGCCTTTCCTGGCCCCCGTGTCCACAAGCTGACCATTTACTTAAACCCCGCACCTCTCTCTAAGGTCTGCATGTCTTTACCCAGGCCATGCTCCTCTGTGGCTCTGCTGGGGTGACTCCCAGAAGGCTCCTCTGCTACTTCAAGAGCTACCTCTGGTTTTGTGGGCTCTGATGATTCATTCGCTGGGAGACGGAGGGCACCGCACTCTGCCAGGACCCCAGATCTGCCCAGCTCTCCTCTCTGTGTGTGGTCCTGCTCTCCACCAGGCTGTCAGAACAGCCTCATTGGCTGTTCGGTAGTCGACCTCAACTAACCAGGATGTCAGGGCCTGGCTTCACCTCTCCCTCACTTGGGTGTCTACAGCGAGGGCAGCATCTAGCTGGCATCTCTACCTTCGTTTGTGAAGGGAAGGAAGGGGCACTTTGTAATTGGTCAGGTAATTCTGTCATGACATCGTTTGACTTAATGACTGGGCGGCAGGGATGTTTTAGAGAAAAGGCCAATACATGAAGCATGTGAGCATCATCGTAGGTGGGGCATCCACGGGGCAAAGCAAGGATGACCATAGTACCAGCCTGGGAAACATGAATGCAGACATCCAGAGCAGATTAATCTCAGACCTGAGCGCTAGATATACTCATTAATTTAAGATTTATTTTTCTCTTTCGCCTGCATATGTACATGTGATCATGTATGAACCTGGTGCCTGCGGAGTTCAGAGGGGGCAGTCAGATCACCCTGGCGTTCAGGAAGGTTGTTAAACTGCCGTGTGGGTGCTGGGACTTGGACCCAGGTCCTCCTAAGCACTGAGCTCCTAGGAGCTCTCCAACCTTCTGGCAGTGTCCATGGATGGGAAGTGACTCCAGCTTCCGCCGGGTGGGGACAGGACACGTTCTTTTGAGAGCCATTTGCTTCACTGACCCAATTAACAGCAAAGGTTATAAGCGTGAAGCAATTGCCCCACCGACGGAGCGGCAGATTGGCAAACCCCTCTGACGCCAACCGAAGTCCTCTGACGCCAACCGAGCTTCAGCAACAACAGTGCCCAGCCTCACATCCCCTCAGATACCTTCCCATCCAGCCCCAAGTCCCTTGGGCAGATTTGACTTGGACCTTTGCACCAAGGAAATATTATATTGCTTCTGCTTTAAAGGAAGGGTCAAGGCACAGAGAGGCCATAGCTGGCCCCAGATTGCCTGTGTGGGCTGCACTCTGAATGCCTGGCTCCAGAGCCTGTGTCTTAAACAGGCCATTTTGCAAAAGGAAATCCTGAGACCCAGACCAAAAAGGAGCTGGGCAGGGACTTCAGGGGTCTGTACTGAATCAGAGACTAAGTACAGGGACTAGTGTGCTGCTGTGTGTGGCAGGGTGGGGTGGAAGGTCTTTCTTGCTTCAGAGTGGCCTGGCAGGCCTTGCTGGGACGGCCTGCTCTCCAGCCTCTCCTACATGTTGCAAAATTTCTCACACAGGTAGACCACTGCTCCCTGGTGAGAAGACTGTGGGCTAGCCTGGGAACCAGAGGAACCCAAAGGGTGGAACTGGATGCCACCCTGAGGGCTTGTGCTTGGCACTGTTGTGTCTTCATAGCCACTGTGGTAGAAACATGGTGCTCTCGTTTTACAAGCAGTGATGCTGAGGCCCAGAGATGTTCAATGTCCTGCCCCAAGGAATGTGATGGAGGCAGAAACAAAGTTAAAACACAGGGCCTGCAGGCACTGGGAACTTTCAGCACCTACCCCCTTCCTTCCCAGCATGCAAACCTATAGGAAGCTGATAACATCAACGCCACAACTCCAAGGCTTGAGGTCTGCTGACTAGAACCAGTTAACAGGTATTGATTAGAGGTGTTCACATGACCCCAAATGGTCCAAATCCATATTATAAACATTGATTTGGGGGATGGTTATATGATAAAGAACAGTTCAATCAGAGAGGCTATCCAGGGACCTTTCATATGGATGCTAGGATCTGTCTCCTGCTCTGCAAGACTCAGGCAGGAGCCACATGTTATGTGGGCGCTGAGGATGTGTGGAGAGTCCAGGGTGAGGCTGCCCACTCTCAGTGTTCATACACAGCAGACAACGAATCCTGCTAGAGTGTGAGCTGGGGAGGGGTGTGGGGCTTCCTTTTCCTTACAGGAACATGCATTCTGTCACCCACAGAGTTGAGAATTTGGGTCTTCCCCTGACGTGAACTCATGTGTCTCCAAAGAACACTGCTGAGCCAGGTGGTGGCAGCACAAGCCTCTAATTCCAGCACTTGGGAGGCAGAGACAGGCCCAATCTCTGAGTTCAAGTCCAGCCTGGTCTACAGAGTGAGTTCCAGGACAGTCAGGGAGGTTATACCAAAGAAACCCTGTCTCCAAAAGTGGGGGGGGGGGAGAGCGAGAGCCCTATTGATGAGCTTTATCTCAGTTTTACAGATGGGGAAACTGAGGCACATCAACCTTAAATAATTTACACTGGCATCTTAATTTGAAAGGCAGCAGCACAGCATGGGAATGCTATGTCTTCATATGGATATTATTGACTTCCAAAGACTCTGAGCCAGTGGCCACATCTCTTCATTAAAAAGCATTACTTGGTCCTGGGGATGTGGGCTCAGCAGGTAGAGTGCCTGCCTAGCCTGCACAAGACCCTGGGTCTGGTCCTCTGTGACACATAACCTGAAATCTTAGCACCACACCCAGGAGGTAAAGGCAGAAGGATTAGAGTTCAGGGTCTGCTTCCCTGGCATAAAGAGACTGAGGCCAGTCAGGGCTATCTACCTAAAAAGGGGAGATCAATAAGTGTAAAAGGGCATTAAAGTCCATGGTCTCAACAGCCTGAGACTTTGTCCTTGGAATCATCTGAGGATGGGAGGAGGTGCCAAGAAAAAAATGGATTGCTCACAGTGGGATTCACCATTCTTTAAAGCAGAATCTGGTGTCAGAATGTCTCTGCTTGTGCACAGCCCACACTGTGGGAACCCAAAGCAGACAGGGTCCCCAGACGTACCAACAGCACCTCCATCCCCTCCCCTCACTTGAGGCACAAAGCAATGTCCATGTTGAGCCATGGTTCTCAACCTTCCTGGTGCTGCAACCCTTCCGTACAGTTCCTCATGTTGTGCTGGTAAAATCTCTTTCTCTACTACTTCATAGCTGTAATTTTGCTGCTGTTATAAATTATAACTTAAATAGTTTTGGAGATAGAGGTTTGTCAAATGGTTCACAACCCACGGGTTGAGAACTGCACATGCTTTAATTCATGAAGTCATCCCGCTCAAGACAAAATAGAAAAAGGAAAAGGGGGCAGAACAGAAGGAGGGGCAGTTTCTCCCTTGCAGAAAAAGTCAAAAGTGCGCAGGACATGGAAACACATGACCGTTATCAGCATGGAATCAATTCACTTGCTGCCAGGGGCTGCTGGGTGCCTTCAGGTCAGGGTCATGGCTAGAATGCTGTTGTTTGTATCTATGTGAACCCTGAGAACACATGGAGGCATCAGTTCACAGTGAAAAAGCCAGACAGATCCAGTCTGACCCAGAGCTTGGGCTGTGAGCCACCAGGGCCTCCCCACCCCAAATGCAGACCTGACCAAGCCGGACTGAAGGCCGTGCTATACACAGTGCACCTGTGTTCTGCAGAAATGACAAGGTTGGGAGATAGGCAGGTTAAGGAAGCCGCTGGTATATGTTAAAGAGAGAAAAGAGATTGACAGGTTAAAAAAAAAAAGCCATCTTATCCCAGAGTAATCATGTGTATAAGACTGTCACATTGTGTCAGGATGTGAGCGTCACACTGTGACTGGGGTGGGAGACGCTGGAATATGGAGGGTGAAGAGTCATTGCAATTATAGTTATTCTCAAAGGGCTGGAGATACGTGCACAGAGGCTTCTTTTGCTGTGTGTGGAGAAGGGGGTTAGAAACCAAGATCGAGGGGTGGGAAATGGCACATGAGGTCCAGATCGTGCAGAGAAGCCAGCAGGTGCAGTAGATGCCTGGAATCTAAGCACTTGGGGCAGAGAAAGGGATCCCAGCAAGCTCTAAGATGAGCAACCAAAAACCCAGTGACAGTGACAGAGGAAGACAGCTGGTGTCAGCTTTGGGTTTCCACACACACACATCCACACAGGTGTAGCACCCCACAAACATACACAAGTGTTCACATACATGTGAACATCACACACATGTGCCTATACCACAACACACACACATGCCTATACCACAACACACACACACACACAAAGAAACCAAGATCTGGGCATACTTAAGGTGTAGGGGGAGGAGGGAGGGAGATAAAAAGAGACAGGGAAAGAGAGACAGAGAGAGAGAGAGAGAGTCAGACAGAGAGACACATACAGACAGAGACTCAGGAAGACAGTCAGACAGGGAGATAGAGACCCTGAGAGACAGAGACTCAGAAACAGAGAGATACAAAGAAAGAGACACAAGCGTAGACACAGAACACACAGAAAGACAGCTGGATAGACAAGGAGAGAGTGGAGAGAAAAAGAGACACAGAGAGAGGGAGACAGAAGGACCAGAGGCAGAGACAAATCAGTGAGGCAGGCAGGCGGCTGGTTTGAGGCATACTATCACTGTTGTCACTTGGGCCCAGACAGTTGTCTGATGTGAGAATCATCGCCTCCCTTGCCCTAGCCACTAGGTGCCAGTCACAACTCTGACTATAACAATACGAGTGCCCTTGACATGTCCCAGAGGGACCCAGCTGAGTGGCAGAATCTAGGCGAAGGGAAGAAGCGTACGTAACTCTATTAGTTCTCTTGCAACTTTAAGGCTGAACCAAATAAAACGTTAAGAAAAAGATCCATTCTACCCCACAGGAAGTGGTTCTGAGTAATGCATGTGGTTGGCAGAGGGGGATCCTCCCCCGGTGAGTTTAGCATGCCTGTGGCTACCTTAGAGTACTGCAGGACATGCCGAGCTGCAGCCATGTATGTTAGTGTTGGGCTAGTTGGCAACATCTGTGCCTACACCTGGACTCAATTAATGGACCGTGGCATAGAATATGTCACCAGCTGACATGCCAACACCAAGAGTCAGCCAGATGGGAAAGAAACCAGAAAGCCAGCCCTGAAGAACAGTGTTGGGAAGGTAGCCTTAGTCCAAGCAGAGAGGTAGCAAGGTAGTTCAGTGAGTGGCGTGGGACCGTAGCGTGACCTCGAGGGTAAGGAAGCTCGCCTGGGAAACTGGGTGCTCTTTAAATACCAGATCCAACTGGATGGTGTTTCAGCACAACTTCAGCATGGAAGAGCAAACCTGAGAGAGGAGCCGCCTGTGTCTGGAAAAATCATTCAGGGAGAGGGAAGAGCCAGTGGGAAGTATCAAAACGGGACCTTGCCAGCACTGTCTGGGGGTGAGGCAGGGGTAGGGGTGGGGGCAGGAGGGCAGTATGGCCTAAGAGGAGGGTCCACAGCAGCACATAAATCAGGGGTGTGACGGGGCAGTGTGTTCTACCAGAAGTCACACGGGACTCACCTCATCCCGATGGTGATTGAGACACAGTGGTCCCACAGTATACCACTGCAGTACAGAGAGGCAC
Organism: Chionomys nivalis; assembly: GCF_950005125.1. Classification (NCBI taxonomy): domain Eukaryota; kingdom Metazoa; phylum Chordata; class Mammalia; order Rodentia; family Cricetidae; genus Chionomys; species Chionomys nivalis. The sequence goes on along the minus strand of NC_080092.1, from coordinate 15,517,741 downwards.
TGAGAGCCAAACCAGGAATGTGTTCTTGCCGTGTGGTAGCTCTGAGCAAGGCTGACTTGGAGAAGATATTGTTGATTTGTAACAAGAGCCTTTAGGATCCAGGCCCAAGGCTCTCTCGGGGATCAGAAAGGAAGCAACAGCCAGCAAAAGTCTTGGGCTGTCTGAGGGCGAAGGAGTCTCTCACTATGTGCTTCTCCAAATCAGTCTCTTTGTTGTTCTGTCCCAGTCCTAATTCTCCTGTACTACTTCTAATTCCTCTTAGCTTCTTCTTTTGGCTTCTTCTTCTCTTGCCTAAAACCTCTTCTCCTTACAGGAGCCTTGAGGCAACAAACAAATTACAAGAGTTATCTCTCATTGGTCAAAAGCAATTCCTCGGGTAAGCGATATGGAGTTTAGTCACTGCCATGGCAACACAGGGTCCAAGGTTACAGGGGTAAGGCTGTGACCTGAGGGTGGGGGTACAGTGTCCAATGAGATACACTTTGAGATATAGATCTTTTATTAACAGATTGGCAAGCCAAGAATCGGCATGCTTTTCTTAGGGTGCTGTGTGTAGCAACCTTGGTTGGACATCTGTGGCTCTGACCTTGTGCATAGCCATAAAGTTCCAAACTTATGATCTATTTACAAAAAGCCTTTGGTCTAATTTGAATTTGTTTTGAAGTGAAAGTGAGCTAATTGTGAGCAGATAGTCTGAGCAAAAGAACAAGGCAGACTTTAAGTGTCTACAGTTGTCATGGAACAAATCGATCTAGTTATGAAACATGCCCCAGTATATATTCTATATATCAAAACTATACAACTAAACGAAAAGTCATCTTCCTGACTACCTACAGATACATGCTCCCACAGGACTGAGATGTAACCATGAGACTACATATACATATCACATGAGACCACACACTACAATGCAGGTATTAGGGAGACACCAAGCTGCTTTAGCAAGAGGGAGCACCAGTTTCAAGAGTTGATGGTCCTGCAGGCCTTGCCTGGACAGGATTAGCCTCCATCAGAGTCATCCCTCTGGTGGGTTCACACCTGAATTAGCAATTGTCATATGCTGTATATTTCCACGGTCTCTGACAGATTTGGATAATATTTGAAAGTCAAGTGTGCTGGCTAGTCATATATCAACTTGACACATCTGAATGGAGGAAACCTCAACTGAGAAAATGCTGGCTGTAAGGCATTTTCTTTTCTTCTCTCTCTCTCTCTCTCTCTCTCTCTCTCTCTCTCTCTCTCTCTCTCTCTCTTTGAGAGAGGGTTTCTCTGTGTAAAAGTCCTAGCTGTCCTGGAACTAGCTCTTGTAGATCAGACTGTCCCCAAACCCACAGAGATCAGCCTGCCTCTGCCTCCCAAGTACTGGAATTAAAGACACATGCCACCACTGCCTGGCTGTAGAGCATTTTTCTTAATAAGTGATTGATGGAGGGCCCAGCCCACTGTGGGTGGTGCCATCCTTTGGTTGGTTGTCCTGAGTTCTATAAGAAAGCAGGCTGAGCAAACCACAGGGAGCAAGCCAGTTAGCAGCACCCCTTTATGGTCTCTGCCCAGCTCCTGACTCTAGGTTCCTGCCCTGTTTGAGTTCCTGTCTTGACTCCCTTCAATGAAGAGGAGTGATGTGGGAGTGTAAGCCAAATAAACCCTTTCCTCCCGAACTTGCTTTTTGTTTATGGTGTTTTCTCACAGCAATGGAAACCCTAAGACACCAAGTCAGTTAGACCCCCCTAACAGTACATTTGGGTGTGAGGGACAGACACATCAAGGGTACCTCTGAGCCTCATAGCTAGAGCTGCCAGCTGTTTTCAGAGGAAACCGAGGTCAAGATAGTGAAGTAGTCTGCCCATGGTCACACAACACTTGTTGATTTGAATCCAGAACTCTGGCTTTGAAATCTCCGAGTTCCTTGTTGGCCCCCAGTCTGCATGCTGTTCAGTTTATGTCTTTGTTTTGTTTCATTTGTGACAGGATCTTGCTACATAGACCAGGCTAGCCTCGGACTCAGAAATCCATCCTCCTGCCTCAGTCACCCAACTTCACTGAACTTTAAAAGAAATGTTTTCAGGGAGTGACCAGAAGAATCACAGTCGGTCTCCTGCCCTGGTGCTTGTTTCTGGGTCGTGAAGAAAGTGTAACCATAGAAGACACAGTCCTTGGCTTGCACAGTACCCAGTACCCACCAGTCCTCCAAAACATCATGGTCAAACTCAAGAGTCAAAGGAGAGGGCAGACCCAGGCTGATGTCATACGACCCATCCATTCCTCCTAGTTATAGTGGAAGACCAGGGTTGACATCTGTGTCCCCCTGATAAAGAACCTGGTCACACAGGCCCATAGCTCAATGCCAGCCATGCCAGGCTCTGAGGCAGAATAGCAAAGCCATGGGGCCTGGGTATTAACTGTCATCCCTCCTCAGGCAGACTATAAAGATAGACTAGACAGCAGGATTCAGGAGCCCTCACCCCAGCCATGCCTCTCCCTCCCACACTCCCCACTTGTGGCCAGGTTACCTTGACGTTTTACTTGGTGGTTTTTGTTTCACTGGGTCAGATGCTTCCCTCAGTATCCCAGGGATAGGGACAGCACCTCGGGATGTCTGGCACCAATCTGCTCCTTCGCCCCCATCCAGGTTGGAACGCTGTTGCCATGGAGAGACATCAACAGGCCTGCACAATGTTTGGGCAACACAAACTGGAAGATTGTTCTTCTTCCCGGAGCCCAGGCCCAGACATGCCAGGGTGTGGGCTGGGGGTGGGGCAGGGAAATTCTGGGGCACCACATGACAGTCCCAGACTAGAGTCAGACAGCTCCCCCAGCATCCTTTAGTACAGAACTCTTCTCATCCACCATAGTGACTATTACTCCTAAATAACAGCCGGGGAAACTAAGACCAGTGTTCTTGCCTCTGCCATGGGCCTCTGCTAAGCCCAACAAATAAATGGCTTGGGTATTCTATCCACAGCTCTTTCCCTACGGCTTGCTTAAAAGGTTCCTCATTGACCTCACCCTAGGGCTTTCATTGGGTCTCTGGCCTGACCACTCACTAGCAGTGACATCCTCCTGCCTCTGAGCATCAGCTATTCGGTCATCTGTAAGTGGAACTGTGATCACACATTCCTTACCAACTCTGTTGGGTCCAGGTAATCATGGGTTAGGGAGCAGTATGTGTTTAACCAGCTTCCCAGGGGATTCGGGGATGTGCTTAGATTTGGGCATCATCATTTTATGACATTCACCAAACCATGTGACTTCCCTGCCTTGAGGTCTTCTTCAATGGCTCCCCATTTCCTTCCGGATTAAGACAGAAAGTCTTAGTGAAGTTAAATGAATTAGGAGGTTTTTTTTTTTTTTTTTTTTTTTTTTTTCGAGACAGGGTTTCTCTGTAGCTTTTGGTTCCTGTCCTGGAACTAGCTCTTGTAGACCAGGCTGACCTCGAACTCCCAGAGATCCTCCTGCCTCTGCCTCAGCATGTTAATCTATGGGAGCTCCGCACTGAGTGTCTTAGATAATCAATGAATTAGACTTCTGAAACCCTGTGCCCAGGAGTTTGGGGTGAAGGATTGTGACTCCCAGGAGTTTCCCAGGGGCCAGCCCAAGCACTTTGCACAGGTGACCTAGTTCCATCCTCACGGTCACCAAGGCAGCTCAGAGGGTCAGTGGACTGAGGTTCCATGAAGCATCTTGCTCTGATGTGGGAAGTTCTTCTGTATATGTGTTGCTTTTATTGGTTAATGAATAAAGAAACTGTCCTGACCTGTTGTTAGGGCAGAGTAGAACTAGGCAGAAAAAACTATACTTAATGCTAAGAAAAGAAGGCAGAGTCAAGGAGAGAAGCATGTAGCCCCACCAGAGACAGACACCAGAACTTTACCCAGTAAGCCACAGCCTCGTGGCAATACACAGATTAATGGAGTTGGGTTAATTTAATATATGAATTAGCCAGAAATATGCTTAAGCTATTGGCCAAACAGTATTACAAATAATATGGTTTCTGTGTGGTTATTCGGGGGTTGAGCACCTGGGAACTAACCAGCAGCCTCCTACAACAAATTAATCTCAGGGTTGTGGATTCAAGCCCCATATTGGGCTCCAATTTGTTGTAAGGAGGCAGCTTGTTCATTTCTGGCTGCCCAGAACTGAAATAATCACACAGAAATTATATTATTTAAAACATTGCTTGGCCATTGACTCTAGCGTACTTTTAGCAAGCTCTTGCATATTAAATTAACCCATTTTATTATTTTATATTTATCATGAGGCTCGTGACCTACCAGCAAAGATCTAGTGCATCTGTCTCTGGCAGGGTTACATGGCATCTCCCTGACTCTGCCTTCTTTCTCCCAGCATTCAGTTTAGTTTTCCCTGCCTAGCTCTGCTCTACCCTGCTCTGCTATAGGCTCAAAGCAGTTTCTTTATTCATTAACCAATAAAAGCAGCACATATACAGAAGGACTTCCCACATCACTGCTAGATCGCACAGTCAGAGTGAGGCCAGCCTTTGGACCTCTGTCATAGTGTTTTGAGCACATAGTCTGCCCTGGCTGCAGGGATGAAGGAGTGCCAAGCAACAGGTCCAAGGCAAGCATGGCAACATCATCTTCCAGGAGCCCATCATCTTATGGACTAACAGCTCAGGTCACACAGGGTCAGAAGGGAAGGCCTCCAAAGCTTGTCAGGAGCCTTCAGCTTTATACAGGAAGCCGTGGAGAATAGCCAAGATAGAACCCAGACACCAGGCCACTGGAGTTCCAGGTTCAGTTGGGCTGGGATAGGGCCTTGGGGTGTCAGCGCTGCTGGTGATATGGGAACCATACTCTGAGAACTGGCACTGAGGAAGGAACACACAGCAGTGAGGAGCAGGGTTGAGTATCCAGGCCATCTACAGCAGTAAGGGTTACCCCAGAATTAGGAGGTTGTAGGCCGAGGGCCTCTTGTCACAGACTCAGTCACGTGGTCCTGAGTCGATGGGACAGGCAGGATATTGCTATGTGCCCCTTCCCCCTTCAGGGAACAGCCTGCCCTCACTCTCTGTCTCCACAGCAGACTCAAGCAAGCCTGACAGAGAAATGGGCTGTCAGGGCAAGCCCAGGGTCTTATCCCTGGCAATCCCCTGCCCCAGAGTCTGTATATCAGGACAAGCTGGCTGTTTTCAACAGTCCAAGTTCTCAACAGTCTTGTCCCAAGACTCCATTAGAAGGACCCACCCTGGAAAGTCCCCTTCCCCCTGAACCTTTAGATGGACCAGCTGCTGGTACCGGAAGGCCTTTCAGTGGAGGAAGGGGCTTCAGCCTCCACTGGCCACAAAAAGTTTCACACATCTGTCCCAGGGGTCCTATCTCTCAAGGACAGACAGACTGAAGTCTCAAATGGACTAGCATCTGGAAGATAGTCTCTGGCAACTGTGGATAGACTTTCCCAAACGGCCCAGGGCCCAGGATGGCCTGTCCGTCCTCAGTTTCCACTGATCCTAATCCCTCCATCCCCTCTTCTTCCCTCCACTTCTTTTTCTCCTTCCATCCCTTCCTCCCTCCTTCCTTCTCTCCCTCCTTCCCTCCAGTCTGCCATCCCTCCCTCCTTCCTTCTCCCAGAGCTTGCTCTTTATAAGGAAGGGCAGTGATGCACGCTTTATAAATAATTGGTTTATAGATTTCATAAACAAGTCCTAAAACCACTTGAGGTAGAGAGAAGCATGCTAAAGACAAACTAAGGAGAAAGGGGACTAAAGAGGAGAGCTGGGGTGAGGAGGGAATTGGGGCAGGCCTCTCTAAGACAGCTCTCTCTGGGTAACGACCTGGAAGAGAAAGTACCAGCCCCGGGAGCACCTTGGGAAGGGCAGGGATCATATACAGAGTCACAGAGCTAGGCAGGGTGGCCTGAAGGGATGGTTGTATGGAGGCTGGAGAGCCTGGGGCCCTAGATGGTGGAGGCTGTCGGAAGGATGTAGTGAATGGGGATAGGGAAGACCAGAGAGTTCAGGGCTGCTCCTAGGTTTGGGGCTGAGGGCTGAAGGACAGGATAGTGAGGTTCTGATGGGAAGGAGGGAAGGGAGACGCTCTGGTGACCAAGACCAAATGGTGAGTGTGGATTCCGGATACACAGAGAGAGCATCAGAGTTCAGAAGCAAAGCTCAGCTCTACCCTGGGGCTATCCCAGGGCATCAGAGCAACTCCTGGTGGGTCTGAAGCAGGGAATTCTGGGACAAGAAATGTGTCCCTCTGAGAAGCCACCTGCTACAAGTAGCCTCTCTCTCATTATGTTGCTTGTTGTAGCCGTTACTCGGTTTCTTCAATATTTTTAAACCAAAAGATTTTTGCTATGTGCCAAGCACCAGGTCGGCTTCCACACACTAGTGCCAAGGGTGGCCTAGTTACCACCCTGTTCTTTCAAAGAGAGGAGTATTGTGTACGATGTCACACAGCTGAGAATTTTAGACCCAGGCAGTCTGGTCCCAGAGTCTATGAGTCTGACCACAATACTTAGTATCTGAATGCACACACACACACACACACACACACACACACACACACACACACATCCCACAATGCATTTGGGGAAATGAGCTCGTGGTGCAGGATTCTGACTCAACTTGGTTTTACCCACAAGTCTGAATTATCTTGTCCTCTTGATAAATATGGCCCAGCACAATGAGGAGGGGCCTGGGAAACTACCCAGCAAGGACAGTCTGTGCCCAGAGAGCATGAGGCTGTACATGACACACACAATGTCCTGGCTACCCTCTAACCTCAGACGAGTCACCTTCCTCCCCCAGGCTCCCTTTCTGCCTCCCTATAGTGGAGACAATGACGCTACCCGTGGGAACTCTCATGGGAGCTCCACGAGAATCTTCACGGCGTCCATACATAATTTCTGTCTTCTTTATGTTATTGGGGACCTGTTCCGCTACCATTCACTGAAGGAAACTCCTTCATGGACCGGGATCACCATCTCAAGTATCTGTTGATGACTGACTGACTGAACTCTGGGACGTTCCTTGGCATCTCAGAGACGCTGGGGAAAGAGGGTAAGCATAAGGTTGAGGGGTGGGTCTTGACTGCTTTACACCCCAACCTAACCACCATCACTAGGGAGATGCCAGGCCACATAGATTTTCCACTGTCACAGACATAGCAGATCCGACCCCTGTTAGAACCTGTGCAGGGGTGGGCAGCCCCACCTTCCTCCTGCCAGTGTTCTCTCATCTGCTCTTCCCTTTGTATCCGGGCCAGAAAGCAGCCAGATGCTGGGCTCAGCCCATTCTCTAGAAGTCTCGCTCTCACTGCCTCTAGCCCTGCGGGCCCCCGGAAAGACAGCAGGATAAGGGAAGCTTCCTCCAGGAAGGAGGTATGTTACAAAGCTGTCTCCTCCAGCGGAGCCCCTGCCTCCTCTCACAGCATCAGGCATCCATAGACACCTGCATCTCCTAGGGAAAGACATAGCAGACACCTGGGAGGAACGGAGAGACAGCAGCGTGGCACGCCCCACCTCCGGCTAGTTATTCTCAGATTTATTTTTATAAATTTTCCCCCATTGGAGATAAACTACTCTCAGATCACAAGGAAAGAAGCTCCTGACTTTATTTATTTGGGGGTTATTTGTTTTTGTTCTTCTGTTTTGTTATATTGAGGTAGGATTTCACTTTGTAGCCCTGGCTGGCCAGGAACTCACTAGTAGATCAAGCTGGCCTTGAACTCAAAGGTCTTGCCTTCCTCTGCCTCCTGAGTGCTAGAATTAAAGGTGTGTATCCCAACACCTGACCTCAAAATACCTTAGTTTTCACACTGAAAAGCAAAAGTAATTACATCACTTTATGTGTGCACGTGATCTAGGTGGAACAGAACATGACTTGTGACTAAGAATCACACTTGCGTGTGCAGCACCTATATTCAAATAAGAAGTCATGAGTAAGCCGGAATGACATAGACAAGCTCCCTAGCTGTCCCTGATCCATCCAAAGATAAGGTTCCGCTGATTCTCTCGATGGACTGTCCTGGGACACTGTGAGCCCCTGTGTCCCTGTCTGAAGAGTTGGCACTTGGTAGAGGACACAAATGTTTTTGAACGGGTACATTAGCAGTGCTTCTAAAGTTGAAGATGCCACTGTATCTGGGAGCAGAGAGCATGCTGGGAGTGACTGCAGAATGTGCTCCACATCTGTGCCAACACAAGCTGCATTCTCATACAGGCCCCCAGGGAGGCTCCAACCCGCCACGGCACCCCGCCCTGAGCTGCAGGTGGCCCAGAGCTGCCCACCAGGTCAAGGTGGATAAAACAAATTTGTTCATCTCTGAACTCTGGGCTCTCATCTCTGCTTGGGCAGAACTCAGGAGGACTGTAGGACTATGGGAAGTAGATCAGGGAGAAAGGGCAGTGGACACGGGGCTTTTATTCTAGAAGTGAGTAAGTCCTCAATATACAAAAGAGGGGAGAAGCAACCCCCTAGGATAGGCCTTGAGGGGACCCTCGAGGTCCTCTTGCAGACACAACCTCTTCCCACTTCTGTCCTGGGGATGAGCAGCATCACATATGAGGTCTTCTGAGAGGGAAATGCCCAGGACAGGGGAAGAGACGTCATTGTTCCCTCCTGTGTCACAATGCAAGGGTTTTGTGTCTGTTTCCCCCTCTAGCCTGAGTTCCTGGTATGTGGGGTGAGTGGTCCTTCTGCATCTGTGTCTAGGATGCTCAAACAGCGTCTAAGAATCTGCAATAGTCTAGTGCACCTATTGGATGAGGGAGGGAGGGAGGGAGGGAGGGAGGGAGGGAGGGAGGGAACGAGGGAGGGAACGAGGGAGGGAACGAGGGAGGGAGGGAGGGAAGGAAGCAAGGAAGGAAGGAGTGAATGTGATTCGCTGTCACATTTCCACCCCTGTACCTTTTCAGTGAGGACACGAGAATGAGAAAGAATTTGGGCCTTTGTTCGCTGAACTTCTAGCATGTTCCAGGTCCAGCTGTTGTTGTCAAGGTCATGTGTTCCTGCATAACTATGTTGGCATGTTAATCCACTCTGCATGGTGCATACTTTGACTTGGGGGCTTCGGTTTTCCTTTTTAAAGAAATGTGAAAGTTGATGCTCTTCCTATGGGTGCAGCCAAGAGAAACAAGAACATGAAACCACATGAAGTCTTCTTGAGCATGAATGGTCATGGCAGCGTGATTCACCACAGCGCGAATGGAAACAACCCAGGGCGTCACCAGTCAGAGAATGAACAGAGAGAATGTGGCATAGCCATACAGCCATGAAATAGAATAGTATTTGGCTACGAAAGCGAACGCAGTCCTGGCACATGCTACACCATGTATGAACCTTGAACACACGCATGAAATATGAGAAACCCAACCCAAAGGCCACATACTGTGAGATTCTGTTTCTGTGAAGTGTCCAGAATAGGCAAGCTGCAGAGGTGGAGGGTAGCTTCCCACTGCCTAGGCCCAGGAGAGGGATGTGGGTAGGAGTCGGGTGGGGGAGTACGGTGATCAGTAACAGACGGGTACGGACAGCTGTAAATATATAGAAAACCACTGAATCTTGCATTCTACAAGGGCAAGTCATGTGTCATGTGATTTTTTTTCAATGAAGCTGTCATAAAACCCAAAAGAAAGAAATTAGAGAACTCCCCCTTTCAAGCAAGCACACTCAGAGAAGCCAGTTTCACAATCCTGCGGCGGCTCTGGTTTGCCAATGGCATTTCTGTTTTTCAACAATCTTGAGCCCATTCTGCCAGGCGGCTTTTCTCAAGACCTATATTGCCTCCACAAGCCCCATGTTGCTGGTTGCTGCCCGTCCCCAGTCTGGGTAACCCCATCTGTTGCCCTTGGCCCCCTTGCCCATGCCCACCAGTGCCCCTCCCTCTGTTCCTCTCTGCTCAGGAAAGCCAGATTCAAATGCCAGGGCTGCCTCAGGAACCTGGTGACGCGGGCCTGTTGTGGTGTGTTTGGGCGCAGAGGCCTTTGCTGCCAGCGTTGCCAGGCACAGAGGGTGACTAAGCCATCAGTGCTCAGGTTTCAGTGCCGACCAGGAGCAGGGGGGAGTTGAGGCCGTTCAGCTGCTTGGGGAGGGATATTCTTGTTTCTGTCCAGTTATGCATGCTGTACTCAGGCGGACCTTACACACGCTTATGCCCAGCGAGCATCTTCAGCCACCTGCTGTGAGACGGACAACCAATGACACAGAGATGCTAAGAAAGAGTTCTTGGGGAGATAGAATTTAAAAAAATAATCAAACAAAAATTGTCAGGGCTCCAGACAGATAAACATGGAAGCGATTGCCACCGCCCACTGGCTGTGCCCATGGATTCCACACGCACAGGCCTAGCCAACAGCAGATCAAAAATAGAGCATTTTAAAATCGTGTCTGAGTCAAGCACGGTGGCACTTGCCTGCAATACCAGCTCTGAGGAGTAGAGGAAGGTAGATGACAAGTTAGAGGCTAGCCTGGGCTACAAGAATAAGAGAGGCTGCCTCCAAAATTGTCTATTCTGCACATGTGTTTTTCTTACCATCATTCCACAAGCAATACCGTATGGCAGCTGATCCACGTGTGTGCAGTGTGTGAGGCGTGATGTGTCATGCAGAGGTGGTACACAGAAGGGTGTGTGTTCTCCAGCTCTGTGCAGACCTGTGCTGTATGGGTGGACTTGGTCTCTGCAGCCCTGGAACGATTCTCCTGCTCCCATCCCAGGACATCCGAACTCAGAACTTCCGGCCTAGCTAGGGACTAGAGAGAGGGGCAGTTTCTGGGAAAGGCTTGGAACATAGCATGTGTCAGTAAGACTGATCAGCTAGAGGCAAGGAGAACCACCAGAGCAGAGCAGGCTGGCCCTCAGCCTTGGGGAAGCATCTGCAGGACAGGCTGGGTCCTTGTGAACTTCTGCATAACAGGAGCCTGTGTAACAGAGCTCACACTGGGGTAGCAGGATCTGGTCTAGCTCCCATTTCTCAAAGACTGCTGGATGGGGAAAGGACAAGTCGAGGGGACCAAGAAAGGCTACTATTCTATTTCTGCAAGAGGCCACGGACTAGCAGCAAAGTCCATCTCATGGCATAGGACAGCCAACACAGTCGCTGATGGCACTTGAAACAGGAATTTAAATCAAGCACTAATCATTTCGGTAAATTTTACTTATGTAATTTAAAGCTTAAGAAAACAAAGCCCAGGGGCTGGAGAGATGGTTCAGCTGTGACTTGCTTCTTTGTCTGGTGGATTGGGCACACTTCTCTAGCCCCTGTTGGCACCAGGCACCCAGGTGATGCATACACAAGCTTGCAGACAAAACGCTCAAACACATCAAATCAAATAAATAAATCTTTTAAGTGAGAAAAGGAAGATGACCCCAGCCAAGGGCCAGGGTTTCATTAACGATACCTTAGTTCCTTTTGCCTTTTTTTTTATATTAGTTAAAACATAACTAATGTAAAAAACTTGAGCCAGATTAGTGGTGCATGCCTTTAGTCTGGAGGCAGAGGCAGACAGATCTCAGAGTTTAAAGCCAGTCTGGTCTACATAGAGAGTTCCAGGCCAACCAGAACTACATAGTGAGACCTTGTCTCAAAACACCAAAAATAAATAAAATAATAATTATAATAAAAGTTTTTTTAAATGAATGAATGAACAGACTTAAGACTGAAGAGGAACAGTTGTAAAATTTTTTCCAGGAACACATGGGTTTGTTGTGGCTTGGTTGCCTTTTGTTTTTTAGTAAGTACTCAATTTTTAAAATATTCCCCCCCAAACCAGTTCAAACACTCCAGAAATCAGCCGTCCAGGTCACTGACCACACCTCCTGGCTGTGAACTTGGACAAGCTTTCACATCTTGTCCTAGTTTGGTGTCTGTGACTGTGACAAACTCCATGACCAAAAGCAGCTTTGGGGAGGAGGAGGTGTATTGCCTCCTACAGTCAATCAAGGAAGGAACCTGGAGCAGAAACTGAAGCAGAAGCGGCAGAGGGGTTCTCCCTTGCTGGCTTGCTCCTCAGGGCTTGCTCAGCCTGCTTTCTTATACAACCAGGAACAACTGCCCAGGAGTGGGACCACCCACAGTGGCCTGGGCCCTCCCACATCAATTATTAATAAAAAGCCCCCCACAGACTTGCCATCCCGGTTTCGTCTTCCCAGATGACCCTGGCTTGTGTCCAGTTGACAGCACAGTAACCAACACACCTCTGAAAGTTCCGGTTGCTTTGGTGAGGTTGGAATAAAGCCAGCACAGAAAACAAATGTTTAAAGCAGCCTCCACAAGGGCCATGTAGCTATGCCAATCAAACAGCCTGGTGTTTAACTCCTCTAGGATCTGAGCACCTACTCTGTGCTGGATCTGAATAAAGGCTGGAGTTCCAGGGATAGACATAGACAGACGAGCTTCCACGAAACACAACTTAATCTGGGTTTCAGTGGATACATAGGAGTTTTCCAGGTAGACTGACAAAACACCCAAGACGAAGGAACAGTATAGGGGGAAGTGTGGAGGCCTGGACCGGCAGTTGTCAGAACATCCAGTGCAAGGTCGACCAGAAGGAGCTTTCTCTAGGCATTGCCTTTACTTCATCCATAGAAGGTGCTTAAGCCAATGGAGCGGTAAGGCCGGGTCCCATCTCCTCATTCTCAGGAGCCGATTATAGATACTACAGAGAAAGAACACTGACTTCTGCAGTCAATCCAGACAGTGAGCTTGCCTGAAAGCTGGGCCCGCGGTTCTCCTATCTGTAGCACATCCGCCGCGAGTTAAAGGGGATAAGGGGAATGTTGGCCAGATACAGGCTAGCAAGAGGTACTCGATACCCACCTCCATGGCTCTGCCCCACCCAACTGGCCTGTGGGAAGGAGCAGACCAACCAGGCTGGTGTGTCCGCACCCACCCGCTTCATGCCCCATGCACACCCAGCAAGCTCTTCTAGGCAGACTGGCTGAGCCTGACTTGCTCTGAGTGGGGGAGGTGTAGTGCCCAGGGTTCCGTGTTCGTCCTCAGCAGGGACCTTCTGTTAGATCTTATCACAGCCCTTTAGTCCCAAAGTCACTCAGCCAGTTGAGATGTCCCCACAGGCAGGCCCCTAGACCCCCATCCTCCCTGCTGTATACCGGGGTGCATTCTATGGGTGTGTGCGTATTATGGGTTTGAGAGTCTCCAGTGTCCCCAACTTGCTAGCCACCAACCAACCCTCATATCCCCTAAACTCCTTATATCCCCCTTTTAGGGGACTCCTGCCCTTCCTGGAGACTTGTCTATGTCACCCTCCTCTCTGCTGGGAATCCCCTCCTTAATACTCTTCCACCCACTTGACCCCCGTCCAGTAAACGCTTACTGAGTCGGTTAGGCCCTGCCCAGCTGCCTCCTCTTCAGAGAAGGCTTCTCTGATTTTCAACCCAGCAGCCGGCCCTGGACCACAGGGTTCTAAGTCACAGTGACTGAGAACCATACAGACTCAACTCCGACATCACTAGGGCCTCTGGGTAAATAATACGTGAAAGAAGGCCTTACTGCCCTGCTCTGGAGAGCAGTGGTGTGGGCAAGAGTGGAGCAGACTCTCGGCCAATACCACAGTAACCTCACACACTGCGGTGTGAGTGGCACCCTCTAGAAGAGGGCACAGACCCATCCGGGCCCTCAGTGCGGGTGCTGGAGCGCGGGGACACAGGCTTCGGGCTCCGACTCACTCGGCTCAAATGTTAGTTTTGCAACTACCAGCTATGTACCTTTGAAGGAAGTAACTTAACCTCTCTGATCTTCTGTCCTGAGATGAGAACAAGTCCACACCCCCTAGCACTGAGGCAATAGGAAATGCCTAGCATAGCACAGGCTTAAATAACTCCAGTCACTTCCCTGGACATCAGGAACCCTTGTTGCTCTCCCTAACATCCATCTGTGTTCACATCGGCACTTCTACCAAAAGCCTAGGCCAAGGTCTCTCCCGACTGGCTGTGAACCCTTGTTGTCCTAGCTCCCAGGACCAGTGCCAACCAATTTACTGTGATACTGAGCCTGTAGAATCTCCCTCATGGGCACCTACAAACTCGTGTGAGAATCCGCATGGAAGCGTGGCAGGTGGAGCCAAGCCCATTAGAAGAAGCAGGGCAGGCGCCGCTGAGCCCCAGCAGCACCCAGCCCCTCTAGATCAGGGACACACTCAGTGTCCCCACAGCAGGTGCGCGTTGTTTATGCCGGTTCCCAGGCAGCAGAATCCAGCAGCCTTGGCCAAGAGTTCTAATTTTAAACACTGGGCTCTGGGCAGGCAGAATTAAAGGTCAGATTCTGGAAGGCTATCCAAATGATGCACACACTAAAAAAAGATGACCCTCCGTGCAAAAAGACGTCCTGCCTCGGTCCCACTGTCTACATTGCCTGATGTGGCAAGGACACACCTGCATTATCTGACCCATCCCCTCCTACCCCAAGCGGTAGTCTCCAAACTACTGGACTCCAAGAATTCCATCTGGGAACCCCAGGGACAGGAGATTATTGGGGCTCCGTTCAGGTGTCCTAATGTTTTTCTTTTATTGGACTTGTTTCTATGAAAGTCCTAATCGCGACCCTTGCAGTGAATTCGTAGCACATGCTAGCCCCTTCCTGTAGGCCCCCATCTGATGTCTGGTCTGGTGACAGTGGCACATCTTTATGGTGTCATTTACCAAGGTCCTTTGTCTGGTGGCTCTTGCCTAGTGTTGGGAAGTAGAAGGGTCTGGCGGATTCAGGGGTGATACGGTAAACCCCCACCTTGTGGGTGGTATCTTGTTCTTCCAGCCAAGGCTCAGGTGACCCTCTGCTGAAGTTTTTCTACATGAGATGCCATTGCCACCCAATGTCTCCTTCAAGTCGTGGGCTAGTAGAACAATGGGCCTTGCACTTACCACCCTTTCACATTTCTAAGCAGGATTAAGTCTAACAGAGCGCCCCACGCTCGCCATTCAATCGCGTGCAAGTACACTTTACACAATTGAAGAGGCACAAAGACTTAGCATCCCCTTTATTTGGTGGCACACTGCTGTCCCTTGGCAGAGCTTCCTTGTACCTAGGCACAAGCTTTCCAACTCACAGACCAGGGCCACAGATCTCCATCTGTCCTGGACCCCGCCCTCACCCCGGCCACAGTCCTTCAACAAAGCCCCCACCGCCAGCGGTGACTCTATTGTTCAGCTGCTTCCGACCCCAAGGCTGGTGGGAACTGAAGGCGCCGGCCCTTCCTGCCCCAGGCAGGGCCCTAGGGAGAAGCTGCGTTCCAGCGCAGGGCTGCACATCCGGCTGCTGGGCTGCCACTGTAAGAGGTCAATAGGGGGCTCTGGGCTCGGGTACCGCCAGTCCGGTTTACCCTCAGCAGCTCAGGAGTCTGAAAGCCACCTGATAGGGCCACCTCAGCACAACTCCAGGGTCTGGATCTCACAGTCAAGTGTTCGCTGGCTATCCCCAAAGATGCAGGCATGACACCTTTTAGCGACAAGCTGGTCAAATGGGTACCTGACCTTGGTACAAAGTCTCTAAGTCCATACTTTCCAAGGATGGAGAGCTTTATTTTTCCATAGAGCAAAATGTCGCCCAGTGCCAGAACAGCCCAGCAAACTGCAAGCTTGCCCACTGTACAGCCATGGGTAAGCTGCAGCCCCTTTCTTTGCTGTTTCCTTGTTGTAAGAAGGCGACTGTAACAGCACCTACTACAGCCATTGTTGTGAACACTGGAGAGATCACACACATCGTTCAGTCATTGCTTTTCTAAAAGTGAAGAGAGCCAGGATGACTAGCTATCCCTACCCCCTTCCTGGATTGGATCTTTGGTGCTAAACTCAGGACAGCCCTGGCACATTGTGAGATGGTTTCCATCACCAAGCTAATCTGGTAAAGTCCAGAGGGCTCTCAGCAGGACAGGAGGAGCCCCCAGTTTTATGCTAAAGGCAATGTTTCTTTCAGAAACCCTTGGGTCCTTGGTCCTGGTCTCTGCACCGTGTCCTTGCTTAGCCACAGGAAGACCAGACGTTAACATTAAAAAATTTTCCACATCCTTCAGGGCAACCATTTGATGCCAGAAATAGTTGTCAGGATTTGGGAGTTAGCCCAGGCCACTAAAAGTAGCTCCACTGCCCCCTGGAAGGCCTGTCCATGTGGGCCCCAGATGCCCTGAACCTAATGAGGTGCCTGTCCCCAACCAGCACCTTAAATGAACAAAAGCACTGCTGAGCTGGCTAGCTGGCTGAGTACACACGGGAGGTCATCTCCACTCAGCTTCCTCAGACCCAGACACACCCTTCTCTCCACCCAGGAGAGCAGGGCACAGTCACTGGAGTTCACGCCTGGACAGTCACAGGGCAGCCTTACCCTCCTTGCCTAGCCGCACCACCACAGGCCTTAACCCAGTTCCATACATGCAGAACAGCACAGATGCACACCCATGCCGAGTATCTGAGAGCCCAGCTCTCCCGTCTCCATTCCCAAGGCGGTGTCTCCACTTTGTTCTTCCCCAGTTTCCCTGGCCTTAGAGAAGATGGACTGTTATTAATTTTTTATGTGTATAAGTGAGAGCCTTGTGAGTTTATGTGGACCATATGTGTGTAGGTATGTGCCCTCCAATTCCAGAAGAAGGCATGTATTCTCTAGGGCTAAAGTACAGGTAGTTGTGAGCTACCTAATGTGGGCACTGGGAATCCATCCCAGGTCTTCTGCAAGAGCAGTAAATGCTCTTAACGGCTGAGTCATCTCTCCAGCCCCATGGTCTGTTTTTTTTTTTTTTTCTTCTGGCATCCAGAATTGAGCCTAGAACCTCAAGTATGCTAAGCAAGCACTTTACCACCAACCTACATCCCCAACCCTCTCTTTACAGTTTATTTTGAGACAGTCTCACTGATTTACCCCCAGACTGCCCAGAGCAGTGACTGTGGGGCTCTGGGTCACTCTGTGCTCTCCCTGTTCAAGAGGGACTGTCACTAGAGGGGCAACAGACGAGCAGCTTTCCCTGTGGCCGCCCTTTGAGCTGGAGTCAGAGCCCTCCCCAGGGCAGCCTGGTCTTTGAGAAGGAAAAGGGGCTAGCTCTGGAAAGAAGCCCCCTAGGAACCAGGAGAGAGGAAGCGTGTCTGTTGAACATTTGTCGCAATTCACGGACTTGACCACTAATGTGAACTGTGGCCATTGCCTCTCAGACCCCAGCAGATTCTCGGCTCTGCCAGATGCTGGTGAAAGGTTCTTTGGGCTTGGGACAGAGGGGAACCCTCCGCAAACTCTTTAGTTTGGGTCTGAACCTAAAAACACTTTAAAAATTAACTCTATGAAATTATTTTTAAAGACCTATTAATAAAAAGTGGGTAAATCTAAACAGTTGCATTGACTAAAACAGTTAACCATGGTAGAAAGAATGCTGCATTATTGCCTAAACAGAAAACCCTAGAAAACACTGGTTAGCTAAGGTGGGAAGGAAGGGTACAGAGAATGAAGAAATATATATGGTCTGTATTTAAAGCATGTTGGCAGGAATAATATATTCTATTTTTTTCAAACTTTAAAAATATGTAAAACTGCCGGGCGGTGGTGGCGCACGCCTTTAATCCCAGCACTTGGGAGGCAGAGGCAGGTGAATCTCTGTGAGTTCGAGACCAGCCTGGTCTACAAGAGCTAGTTCCAGGACAGGCTCCAAAACCACAGAGAAACCCTGTCTCGAAAAACCAAAAAAAAAAAAAAAAATATGTAAAACTAACGACTGGAAAGATGGCTCAGTGGTTAAGAACACTTACTGCTCTTGCAGAGGTATTCTGTATTCTGTTCCCACATCCTCGGGACTCCTGTGACTCCAGATCCAGTGAGATATGACATCTGTGAACACCTGCATTTTCATATACACATCCACATACAAACACACACACACACGGTTGTGAATCATTTTTATCAAAAGTAATAAAGCCAGGTGTGGGGGCACATACCTTTAATTCCAGAACTCAGGAGGCAGAGGCAGGTAGATCTCTGAGTTAGAGGCGAGCCTGGTCTATAAAGTAAGTTCCAAGAGAGCTAGGGCTACACAGAGAAACCCTGTCTCAAAAAAAAAAAACCAAAAAACCAAAAAAACAAAAAAACAAAAACAACAACCCTAAAACCAAAAACATCCAAAATAAAATAATAAAAAGCTATCTTAAAAATATGTTAAACTGTATAAATTTGTCAACACTCATTAAGCTGCAAGACTGACACTAGATGTGTTTAGATGTGTTTGTTGAGATCAAGTTTATTTCTCTAGGTCACAGAGGGGCTCACCAGGACTAATGACAGGAGTCTACTTCATGGGGTCCTTGTCAGAAACATGGCCGCTAACACGCTTTTCCCTACTTGCAAACTGGCCTCTGAGCCTGCCTTGGTTCCCTGCTCTGGTAGAAGACACAGTGCCCAGAAGGCAAACGGCTTGATCATGCTCCACTTTTGTACAGGCCCTCTAGAAACCAGTCTCCATGGGGCCAGTGCAGACAGCCAGATGGATGCTGCTTAGTCTGTGCTGGAGCCAAGGTAGAGACCCCTCATCTCCGGCTGCATCAGTCCAGGGCAGACCCACTGGCTACGGCACCCACACGCTAGTTGTTTTGTAGCTGCTGTGGCTGCGGATGCCGTTCTTGGAGGGCAGCCATGCTAAGTGACTGCAGTGTCGGGACAGACAGGCTGCGGGCAGGCGGAGCCTGGGGTTGCCTCTGAGCGGTTATCTCATCTAAGCGTTAACCATAACAAGCCCCAGCTGTGACCTTAGCGTGCCGTGGTCCTGCCGCAGAGTTCCACACTTCAGTGAGCAGACCGAACCAGCCGTCATATCCTCCCCACATCGCCGGTCCCAAGGAGAAACAACTCACATTTCAAAACTTAGTCCTCAAGAAGGTGACGTAGTATCAGTGAGCTACTTTGAAAAAGCTTGTCTGCCTTCCTGCCGGTAGCCTGATCCCTTATCTGGGTGGTTTTTTTTTTTTTTTTTTTTTTACCTCTGCTTTCTAATTCTTGGTAAACTCTTTTGAACCTCCCACCTCTCCAGTTTTTCACGTGCTTTCTTGCATGGTTCAGGTCGGCTGCTGTGGTGTCCCCAGACTTGAGTTAAGAACATCCCGAGCTGAGCTCAGCAATGCTGCCAGTTCACATGTGTCGGGGACACTGTCATGGGTTTCTTGTAAGTGGAAAGGTAGATACTTAAAGGTTCATAAGAAAGAGACAGTTCAGAGCCAGAGAGATGATTCTGTGGTTTAAGGGTACTTGCTGCTCAATCATGAGGCTTGGCGTTTAGACCCCAGAACCCACATCAAGAGGCTCATAGAGGCCGGGCGGTGGTGACACATGCCTTTAATCCCAGCACTCAGGAGGCAGAGTCAGGAGGATCTCTGGGAGTTCGAGGCCAGCCTGGTCTAAAAAAAAAAAAGAAAGAAAGAAAACCAACAACAACAACAACAACAACAACAAAAAGAGGCTTATAGCAGATCCAGCACCTTCCTCTGGCCTCCACAGGCACCCATGAACTCTCACACATAGACACACACACATACACACACACTCATAGGATAATTTTTTATATTTAGTTCATATAGTACTTATATACTCCACAGCGTCATATCCCACGATGGGGAGGGCATAGAATACGACATCTGTAGATAAAGATGAGACTACTCTATTCAAACTCAGCCCCTGCACATGAGGGTGACCTATTCTACTGGGCCATGGAAACTCTTCATTTAGGAGGCAAATCTATCCTAATTTAGACTGGAGAAATCCAGATTTTGTTTTGTTTCTGGATAGAATCTTGCTAGGTAGCCCAGGTTGCCCTACAACCTTGGCCAAATTCTGGGCTTAAAGAGAAAGGCATTATCTGTATATTCCTGCTCCAGAAACAGATCTACCTCTGTCCCAGGCTAGACACCTGCAAACATCCTTGAAGAGATGATTTTGTAAAGGGTCACACCATAGAAGCAGCTGTGGAGACTCATCCTTCCTGTAATCTACTATGACCCACCCAGAGTCCTGTTGTCTCCCTTCCCTGTTGTCATCCCCAGGGTTTCTTCATGAGTCACCATGGTGCCCCAGCTCCAGGAATTATCTGTTGGGGAAGAAAAGCATGGACCCTCTTTATGGAGCCTGCTTGCTAGTGAGACACATTGTTAGCTTGACTCATGCAAAGGGCTATCTCGGGCTACAGGACCGACTGGGAAATACAGGACATACCCTTGACTAAAATCTGTGACTAAGAACAGATGTAGAGAGAGCTCAGACATTAAGAGCTTGCTGCTCTTGCTGAGGACCTAGGTTCAGCACCCAGTACCTTCACCAAGCAATCACAACCACCCCTAGTTCCAGGACTAACCTCCACGGGCGTCTACACTTGAACCGTGCACATAAGCTCATACAAGAACACATAAGTACACACCAATAAAGTCACTGGACGTGGTGGCACACACCTTTAAACCCCCCCTCTCCGCTGTCAGGAGACAGAGGTCAGTAGGTCTCTGTGCGTTCAAGGCCAGCCTGCTCTACAGAGTGAGATTCAGCACAGCCAAGGCTGTATACAGAGATCTTGGAGTAGGGTGGGTGGGTGAGGGATAGTGGAGGATTTCTGAACAAATGATTGGTTTAACAAGGGTCTGTGAACCTACTGAGCACCAAGGACACATAGTAGGGCTCTGCGTAGTCAGAGGATTTGCCAGCTAGACTGAAAAGAGGAAAGCTGAGCATGTGACTTCCCGTGTTGTTGGGACAAACACCTGACAGAAGTGGTTTAAAGAAGGCCACTTCCGGCTCAGAGGAGCAGACAATCATGACCAGGAAGTCACAGGAGCAAGAACGAGGCTGCTGATCGTATTTAACCACAGTCGGAAAAGAGAGAGAAGATGCTGGGGTTCAGCTCACTGCCTCCTTGTCGTGCAGTCTGGCAGCCCAGATGAGCCCTACCACCTCAGCTAGCTTAACCCAGGAAATCCTTCAGGCACCCACCAAGATTTGTTTCTGACATGACTCTAGATGCCGTCAAACTGTCAGTCAAACCAATCCTTGGCTGAGGGTAGGACTCATCCCTGACTGGTGTGTGGTTGGGAGACCCTAATAGACCAAAGCTGGGAATCATAGGCTGTGCCCAGCATACGTGAACATGTCTTCCACTCTCCAGATGTCTACACTGTATTCCTGGAGACCTAGGTATGATCACCAGGCCAGACAGGCTGAAAGGAGCATTAAATAAAGCATGTGTCAGGCCAACAGCAGCAGGAGTAACAGACTTGTTTCTCTTCCACTCTCTTAGACACAGCCTCTGGCTAGCACACTGGAAACGAAGTCCCAGGTCTTTGGGGTACTATGCTAGACCAATGATATCACTAATGGGCTCCCAGGTCCTATATGGTTGAGGCTATGGACACCTCTCTTCACAAAGGCCACATGGGAAGAATAAACAGAGCCAATCCCTGGAGCAGCCAGGCAGCGTCAGGTCACAGTCAATGTATGAGTGAGGACCCTAGTGGTTTTCTTTGGGATGAGGACAAGGCCACTTTAATTTCATTGCATATTTTTCATGTCCATGATGAACCTATCCTCTCATTGTTTAAGGAGTAAGGACCTGAAGCTCAGAGAAGTCAAGTGATTGGCTGAGTGTCACACAACAAGAAAACGGTGCACTTGGGGCTAGAACACAAGTCTCCTGGCTCCTCAGAAAGTGTTAATTGATGAGGATGTATGTTTGTTGAGGGATATTTTGATTGCACTCTGACACTCCCAAGACTGCCCAATAAAGTTAAACCTTAAATCAGGGGGAGGAGCCAATGACTAACTGACCAAAATTGGCTATAGAGAAGCCAGGAATCTGGATGGAGAAGGAGGAAAGGGTGGGGACTAAAGTTTGAGCTTGCTATATGCCTCTTGTAGAGTCTCCAGTCAAAACACAAGGTCAGCTAGTTGCTACTCAGCCTCTCTGAGCTATCAGGTTTTCACCCCAACTTTTGACTCCGAAGTCTTATTGATAAATAGAATGATAGAGAGCTAATTTAAACCTACATATCATGATAGCAGAGTTGGTGGCTGAACTGGAAACACTGCAGGGCTGCAGCCTAAGTGACTGATGGGGCACTGATTGAGAGGCCATGGGTTGGCAGGTAATTAAAATAGCAGTAGATTCATGTGCAACTACTGCTAAGCTGAAAAAAAAATCACTTTGTGTTCCAACATGTGACATGACCACACGGATGGAGAAGTCATGCCTGGGTCTTTCTAAAAGTCACTTGTGGGACTCCAGAAAGTGGGCTCCATGCTTGGAGATCTCAGAAGAGGCTCTAGCCCTTGACTGATGGAGCTCATGCTGTAGACAAACTGAGAAGTCAGTAGATTTGGTGAGCTACTTGGGAAATCCTTAAGGAGAAAGTTAAATAATATTTAAAAAAATCTTTTCCATGTGAAGAATCAGAAATATAACAACACAGGGAATTAGGACTCTGTATAGTGTGGATGGCTTGAAAATGGAAGAAATAAAAGAGGGAATAAACTACTTAACTGGGATTGACATAATGCTGATTACAATTACTATAAGTTTGGTAATTCATTTTTTATCCTTAAAAAGTGGTTTAAAAACTGTGCCAAAAATGAAAATTTGACTAATATAATGCAAGACTTACTAATAAAAGTAATAAAAATCTGACTGATAAGATAGACTTACTAATAAAGTAATAAAAGTTTGACTAAGATACAAGTCTTACAAGGGATGACTATTGATAAGATATAAGCTTTAGAAAGACATTCTACTGATAAGATACAAGCCTTATAAAGACTAATGAAAAGAAAAATTAGACTAAGATACAAATCTTAGAATGATGTACTATTAACAAGGTACAAGCTTTAGAAAAACCTACTCATGAAGATAAAAATATACATGCAGACAGAGGAATTTAGAACAGAACCTACCACACCATTGTGTTATAAAATGGAAAGGGAACAGCCTAAGGTTATTAGAAAAACAACCTTAATTTATCCAGTTACCATACAAGAATGAAGGCCAAATGATAGGCACCCCCAGGCTATGTAAATGTTAACTGGGATCCTGTAGAAATGTTAGATTTGAAGAGATTTAAGGAAGCGGTTATTTCATATGGAATACATGTACCCTTTGTGAAATAGATGTTAAATTCATGGGCAACTCAAGCAAGATTATTCCATGAAACAAGAAAGATTTAGCTACAGCAATATTGGAAACTGGTCTTCACTTACAGTGGAAAACATGGTGAAGAGAGAAAGCTAGGATCACGGAACAATGAAGTAGGGCTAGAGGTATTGAAATTCCCCAAGATCAGCTTCTTGGTGAGAGACAGTATGATGATCTGCAAAGACAGTCTATATTTGATGATCAAACCTTTGTTCTATGCCATAAAGCAGCTTTGAATGTTTGGTACAGGATTGAAGAGTCAGGGAAGAGGACTGAGTCATTTACTCAAATTATACAAAGTTAAACAAATATTACTTGAATCTTCAGCTTTTGAAAATGCTAATTTAAAATGTGAAAGGATGATAAGGCTTTTAAAGACAAGATCAATACCCATCAATGAATGTATCTGAAATACAGTTGATATTGGATCTCATAACGATACTTGGATAGGAGAAGTGATTTCCAAAAATTTCAAGAAAAATCAAAATGTCAGATGTTTTAATTGTGGTAAACAAGGTCATTTGAAAAGGGATTATAGGCAAGGTATTCCTAGAAACAATGTTTTTCTAGAAAGAATCCAAGCAGAAGACCCCAGCCTTCTAGAATTTGCAAAAGGTATGGCAAAGGCCAGCATTGGATTAATGAATGCAGATCAACAAGGGACAGGCAAGATAAATGTTTATCATTGGTAAATGCCCTGAGGGGCCTCCTGCAGGTTTCAATATCAAATCAAATCATAGAAACTCATCCACAGAACAAATAAAAGACTTAATATTTGTTGTTAAAAATCACAATACTCTGAATATGATCAAAGACAGAACAGCTTCAATAGACAAAAAGTTCAGGAGAGACCAGAAAAGAAATATTTTGGCAAACTGCTATAAATGATCAAAGATCAAAGCTAAATATACAAATAAATGGTACTGAAATTGAGGATTTGGTAGACAGATGTAACAATCATTTCACCAAAATCTTGGTATCCAAATTGGCCCCTTCAGGATGTAAATATTCAGTTTCTAGTGACTGAAACTTTATCTACAGTAAAACAAAATGCAAGATGGGTTGCGTGTATAGGGCCAGAAGGACAGAGAGGAAAATCAAAACCATATGTGACTAACACAGCAATAAATTCATGGGGACGTGATTTGTTGCAGCAAATGGAAAACACAGATTAACATTCCTCCAATCTCAGAAAAAAACATAAAATAAAAAATGCTTTTGAGATACATATTAAAAGATATCAAGAACAGTCACCAACTGTTCAAGTTGTACATAAGTCTTTATGTACCAATGACCCTGCCTTTAAAATGGTTAACTGGTCAGGCAGTGGTGGTGTACACCTTTAATTCCAGCACTCAGGAGGCAGAGGTAGTAGATCTCTGTGAGTTTGAGGCCAGCCTGGTCTTAAAAAAAAGTTAACTGAAAAACCTGTGTGTATGGAACAATGGCTTTTGGCATCAGAGAATTTACAGGCACTAGAACAGTTAGTTCAGGAGCAGCTAACTGCTCAACATATTAAAGAATTGACCAATTCTTGAAATTATCCTGTATTTGTCATTAAAAAGAAATAATGAAAGTGGAAAATATTAACAGATCTAAAAACCATAAATAATGTGTTTTATACCATGAGCTCTTTACAGCCTAAAATTACTATACCTTCTTTATTACCTAAGGGATGGCCTATAATAGTGATTGATTTAAAAGACTGATTTTTTTTTTACTATACCTTTACAAGACAGAATAGAGAAAAACTTGCCTTCACAGTGCCTACTTATAATTCTCAGCCTGCTAAAAGGTACCATTAGAAAGCTCTTCCATGTGGACTCTTAATCAGTCACACCTTATGTAAATATTTTGTACAACAGCCATTAGAACTAATTTGTAAACAATTTCTTCAATCTATACTTTTACCATTATATGGATGGTATTTATCTTACTAGTTGGTTCAGATGCAGATACTTTAGAAAAAAAATGTTTGATGAAGTAAAGAGAACTTTGCTTTGTTGTGAATTACAGATTGCTCTCAAAACTACAAAGAGGAGATTCTATTAATTATTTAGAATACAAGATAGGTCTACAGAAAATTCAAACAAAGAAATTACAAATCATGAAATATCAATTACAAACTCTTAATGATTTTCAAAAATTGCTGGGAAATATTAACTGGCTATGACCCACAAATGAATTAACAACTCAAAAGCTAAGTAATTTATTTTAAATCTTACAAGGTGATCAAAACTTAAATAGTCCAAAAAAATAATAAAACTATCAGCTAAGGCTGAGAGATAATTGGTTCTGGTAGAGAAAAGAAATTAAGGATGCAAATGAGGATCACTTAGATCCAGAGCTTGACTGTATTCTGGTCATTTTACCTTCTACTCATTCTTCTATAGGAATTTTTATGCAGAGAGAAGATAATATTTTATAATAGATATATTAGCAAATAGACTAAAAAATGGAGACCTATATAGAAAAGCTTTCTGAACTGATTTTGAAAGGAAAATTGAGACTTCATAAATTAAAAGGAATTGACCCAGCAGAAACCGTGGTATCTTTTACTAATGCCTTATTATGTATAGAAAATGAACTTTGGCAAAGAGCTTGCTGTAATTTCTTGGGAGAGATTAGCAACAAACATCCCAAAAGCAAGAGACTTCAGTTTATAAGAACAATTAATTGGAACCTCTCTTATATAATAAAGGGAACAACAATTTCTGGAGCCCTTACATTTTTACTCATACAAATAAATCAGGAAAGACAAGTTATAAGTCTCAAGACAGGTTTTAAGACAGGAAAACTAAGTAAAGTGGCTCAAAGCCCTAATGATTCTATTCAGAAATCAAAATTATATGCTATTCTCATAGTATTATTAGATTTTTGAGAACCTCTTAATATATTAACTGACTCTCAATATGTAGAAAGTTGCTTCACATACTGAAACTCTTCAACTTATTTCAGATACTTCAGAATTAACTTTGTTATTTATTCAACTACAAGTAGGAATCAGAAATAGAAATCATTCCTTGTATGTAACACACATCAGATCCCATACAGGTCTACTGGATCCTCTAGCACAAGGCAGTGTTAAAACTGATAAGCTTTTGGTAGGAAAGCCTCAGAGTTTCATAAGAAACACCATGCGAACAGCAAAGATTTGAAGAAACATTTTTCTATCACTTGGCAACAGCCAAGGAAATTATAAGGAAATGTTCTACTTGTTTTTTGTATAGTCAAAATCCATTACCTGCAGGAAGTAACCTAAAAGTTACTCAAAGGAAAAAAAAATGGCAAATGGATGAGTTTCATTTTTCAGAGATTGGAAAATTAAAATATGTGCATCATACCATAGAAACATACTCAGGGTTTCAATGGACAACTGCTTTAAGTTCTGAAAAGGCTGATTCTGTAATTATACATTTATTAGAAGTTATGGTCATCATGGGGATACCTATACAAATGAAATGACAGTGCTCCAGCATATGTCTGTAGTAAAATGGAACTGCTTTTTGCATATTACAACATAAAGCATATTACAGGTATAACACACAATCCTACAGGGCAAGAAGTTACAGAAAGATCTAATTGTAATTTAAAAGATATGCCCCATAAACAGAAAGAGGCAATAGAGACCTCCAGAAATAGGTTGCACAATTCTTTATTAACTTTAAATTTTTAAATGCTAATGAAAAAAACAATGGCCATGGAGAGACACTGGATAGAAAAAAAAAACCTGTTGAATTAAATCAGCCTATATATTTTAAAAATGTGTTGACCTCAACATGGAAACCAGGATATGTGTTATGTTGGGGAAGAGGTTTTATTTTTATTTCCACAGGAAAAGGAAAGCTATGGATACCATCAATATTGATAAAGATTAGATTTGAACAGAGGAGACCTCTTGGTTAGGAAATGTGATAGTTCATCAAACAGCTTGGTCATTCAATCCAAGCTAATTTATAAGACTAACAAATGCCTTTTATCTGATCATGTATGAAAAAATTAATTTTTTATTATTAAAAGATAATATTTTTCTGTTGATAAAAACCATTTTGAATTAGCAAAAATATAACCTGCAAAAAGAAAGAAAAAAAAGAGAACTCCACAAAGTTAGGATTGGGGCAGGGTTTTGTTTTTGTCTTTCCAGGAGAATAAAAGCATCCAACTAAGAAATCTGAAGATCACTGGGCAAATGAAACATCTGAAGAGATACAAATCATCAAGAGAAAATGTCCCAAGAAGAAGAGTAAAACTATAGCACATTTCTAACAAGATAAAATTTTATAAATCTTTTCAAATATTTTTTTTTCTGTTCATCTCTACAAATATAAAAGGTAAATGGTCTTTTGTGGTCCCAATCCAATTAAAAATCAAAGCTGTCTAGCTCTCTTCATCACTAAACCCAAGCAAGTTTGTTAAAGGAAAATCCAAATTCTGTCTCATGTCAGAAAAGTCACCTGCTATGGGACAGAAAAAAAAAAAAAAAACAAAAAACAAACTAAGGGACTATTCTATTGTCACTAACCCTATAATCCTTTGGGTTTATTTTGACTCTCTAAAACTTCTCTTGAAATAAAAATATCATCTCTAAATTTATGAGATTTTATAAACTGTCTGTCATGATATTAATGATCACATAGAGTACTAACTGATTCTAGAAATGGGCTTCATCTAGTTTCCTGCGTGTAATTTCAGGCTTAAGTCTAAAGCAGGTAACTATGAATTAAGTTTGTGTACCTTGGATATACTTAATAGATTGTGGTCCTTTAACCTTTCTGAGATCTGCTGCATAGGATGTTTAAAATGTTTAAGTTTTCTGCAGTAAACCATGACCATTCCTTCCGGTAACTTTTTTTTTTTTTTTTTTTTTTTTTTTTTTTTTTTTTTTTTTGGTTTTTCGAGACAGAGTTTCTCTGTAGCTTTGGAGCCTGTCCTGGAACTCCCTTTGTAGACCAGGCTGGTCTCGAACTCACAGAGATCCGCCTGCCTCTGCCTCCCAAGTGCTGGGATTAAAGGCGTGCGCCACCACCGCCCGGCTCCTTCCAGTAACTTTTGAAGTCTCAAAACAAAAAGCATGATGGGGCTCCACAATGACAATTTCACCTGGGTTGTGGTAACAGTATTAAGCTAACAACCACCATCAAAATATCAGTTTTGGGCTACGGACTGCTCAGGACAGTTGCAAATCTGCTGAGAGGGTCCAACCAGACAGAGCACGCTAGCCAGGACTTCAGATAAGCCTGCGCTCCCCAGTACACCGAGACTGGACACCAAATGCTGCAGCTAATAGTCCCAGGATTTGAATTAGCTCAATTTTCTCAGGGTCCCCTAAAGATGTTGTCACCCCCAAATAGCAGGAAGTAATTTTAAAAATATTATGCCCACATTCCCAAGTGGTGGTGTGGGTAGCTTTTTGTTGTTCAGTGGGTTATAAATGTTTGTCAACATTTGTGGAGGGTTGCAAATTATTACTGGTCATGGTAAGGAAGGAAACTATTTCCTCAGAATTCATAACATGACATTTTAAAATGTGTGTGTGTGTGGGGGGGAGATGTGTGTGTTAGACTGAACCCTATTTTTCGGGCTTCAAATTTTTCCTTCCTGGATGGAGGAAACATACATCTAAGACACAGGAAACACATCTTAAAGGGCTTAGGAACCTCCTGAAACTTGTGAGCATCTCAAAGCTCCTTCCCACTGTTATATAAGCAGTGACAATTGTCGGGGAGCAGGAGACTTTCTGACCTTCCAGCTGCGTGTCAGTTCCACAGATGTAGCTTTCCAGTGGTGCAGGTGCCACAGAGTCACTGTGTGCTGTAAATGACCCTAAGCAACCTCAGTCATTGGTACCCTGTCCAAGGCGAACAGACATTAGTTTATGTCTCCCCAGGAAAGGTCATGCAATGGTATATGCTAAAGGAGGCTGGGCAGCAAACCTGGATGCAAATCAACCCCACCCCTCACTTAAGGACAAGATGGCATAAACGTCCAACAGCAGTACTGAGAGGGAGCAGAAACCACAATCCTAGCCAGCACTCAGCTTTCTCCCCTCTCCTCAGGACACCAGTGCCCACTCTGTGAAGTGTCCAGTGTTGGAAACAAAGGGCTCTGATCCACCCTTCCTGAGAGCTGGACAGATGCATGAGCCTCTTGGGATAGAGTTCCAGGAAACGACAGGCACGCTTAGTCCTTACATAAAACCAAAGCTTCAGTTTCTTACACATTCTGGGACCAGAAAGCCCTTCCTATGCTGTGTCTATAGGCTTCTAGAATGAAGGGTCCCTTTCTTCTCAAGGTCACCTTCTGCCTGTTCTCCTCAAGCAACTCCCTGATCCTAGCCCGCATCTCCTCCCCACACTCCTGAAGCACTGTGCTCTGGACCATGTGCCAGTCCACCAATGGCGGAGAAAATGGCAGCCAGGGCCACGATAGATCTCCATCTTTGTGTGTCTAGCATCCGGGAGACAGCGTGGCACTTCTTGCTTAGGAAGGGCTGCTGGGAGCAGAAATGAAGTCCTTGTCTTGACCAATTAATTACCTGCCCTCAGTATCTCCAGCAATAGTCACCGCTGGCCACTTTCACCTGCCCCGCACTCCACAGGTGTGGGGTTTTCTCACTTTAGACCACGGTGCCTCTAGCCTCTGCCAAGCATTTCGTCACCCCTTCAGCCGTAGAGCCATGCTGGTGTTCAGGCGGTAGCTAGAGACGTGGTCATTCTCACTCCTTTTCCTCAGTTGCCCACACGGATCAACTCCCTTCCTTATTGAGCAACTGACATAGAGCAAGACAGCCTCTGAGTGCCAGGAAGGTTAACTGAGAGCTGTGTAGGAGGCCAGAGGAGAATCCCCAACGGCCTCTAGACTTAGGACATTTCCAAGTCGTGGGACATTAAGTTTTCCTACCAGCTGAGAAGCTATGAGTCAAAGCCAGGAACAGCCCTACTGACTTCCCCGTGAATCAATGACTGCCCTCCACCTCAGCAGAGGCCCAGAAGGGGAAATTCTCTCCTGAACAAGAGGGAGGAAATACGGAGGAGTGGAGGGAGGCAGGGTCTCTGGGTGGAGTCCCTAAGTCCAATTTCTCACTGCAGCCCTTCCCTATCCCAGTCCTGATCCCTTAGGAGCCCCCCAGCGCGGCCAGGTCCTGGAACTGCCTGTTTCCTGCTCTCTGGGGCTTTAGGATGCTTTGTTTGCACGCCACTGGGTGTTGTGGGAAGCTCTCCAAGGGAAATTGCCTCATGTGGAAGGGAAAGAGATGGCTGAGCAGAAAGCAGTCACTTCCCCTTTGCTGGGGCCCAGGACTCACCCAGAGGGGAGGGAACATGTTTGAGTTCCTCACTTCACTGTGTGAGGAACACCCTTGGAAGGCCAGGCTGTAGTCTAAGATCAGCTGTCAGGCAGTAAGAAAGACAGCTGAGGCCACTGTCCTCACAGACACCTGAACCACTGAACAAATGTCAGGTGATGGGCACCATGCGAAAAGGTAGGGACAAGGAAGAGACAGGGCCTGCCAGGGCTGGGAAGCAGCCTGGTTTAAATGGTGACAGTCAAGGAAGAGCCAATGTTTTCACAGAGAGCTGAAGGGACAGGGGACTGGCAGGAAGTCCAGGTGTGGGTCCCTGAGGAAAGAGCACCAGGAGAGGTCAAGTCCTTGAACATGGGTGAGTTAGAAGTTCCAGTGTGTACGGAAGCGACAATGATCTGTTATGCTGGAAGTTTCTCTCTAGACTTGTATGCTTCTAATTTCTTTTAACTGATACATAAAATATTGAAATTATGTGTTGATAGGTACCATTTGGGTTTTTTTTATATATGTGCACAGTAGTGTTTAAGTTAGATTAAATATGTCTGCCACCTCAGTCAATGAACATTTCTTTTTTAAATAATCTGCTTATTTTTATGCGCATTGGTGTTTCGCCTGCATATATGTCTGGGTGAAGGTGTCAGATCCTCTGGAACTAGAGTTACAGACAGTTGCCATGTGGGTGCTGGGAATTGAACCCATGTCCCCTGGAAGAACAGCCAGTGTTCTTAACCACTGAGCCATCTCTCCGGGCCCATCAGTGACCATTTCTTATCAAAAAGCCTTCAACCCCCTTATAGCACTCTGACATGCACAGTGCTGTGGTCGTCTAAGTCCCCTGCCCGTACAGTAGCTGCCACACCCTCTTGCTCTGAGCTTCCTGTAATTCACCCTCCTCTCCTATCTCATCCCTCCCGGGTTTTGAGACTCTCTTCCTTCCAGCTACGGCATCCTACGACCCCACTAATGAAGAAGAAAACTAGGTAAACTCTGGTACCGGAAGCATCATAAGATACATTTCCCAACTTTGGAAGATGAAAATGAAAAGACAGGCTAAGAAGTCAAGCATGATTTCTAAAGGTTTGTGCAACAAACAAGACAAGAATTAGAGCGGAGAGTTCTCGGAGGAGGAGCCTGGTGACCCTCACCCCAAGCTTTCAGTTGCCCTCCAACCAAGCCAGTCACTTCACAGGCTCTAAAACCACCCCAGAGTTACCCAGGTCCTCTCGAGCTCTGATTGGATTATAGTTACCCAGGTGCCTAGAGCCCCTAGGAGACAAAGCCTACTGTCTTTTGAGGCTCACCTAAGCCCCAAATGATTGCCAATATTTTTTTCACACACTATGTCCCGTACTTAGCCAAAACCAGCCAGGCATATGAGAAATGATGCATGACCGAAACTCAAGGGTAGGGACGGAGAGGTGGTTCAGTGGAACGAGGGGCAGGGAGAAAGGTTTTCTGTTCAAGCCTGAAGACCTAAGTTCACTCGCTGGAAGCCATATAAAGGTAAAAGAAAGCCAACTCTACGAAGCTGTCTTTTGACCTCCACAAATGTGCACCCCCCTCTCTGTCTCTGTCTTCCTATCTCTCCTCACACACACCCCAATAATATTTTTTTAAATATCAGGTAAACGTGGTAACACACACCTTTAATCCCAGCACAGAAGAATACAAGCCTGAGACCAGCCTGGAAATTTAGTGGGACTTTATCTCAAAAATAATAATTAATTTTAAAACGTAAAAAAGAGAACTGGGGACCTAGCTCCATGGTAGAGCACTCGCCTATCGCGTAAAAGACCCTGGGTTAATTTCCAAGGACAGAAACTCAGTAAGATTCAGAGAGTTATTGGTTACCCAGTAAAATAAAACAATGTTGTTAGTATTTAAAGAATATAGAAAAACAGTAGCAAGAATTTCCCAGACTGACAAACAGCATTAAGTTGCAGATCCCAAACCTCCACAAAAGCACAAGCGATATGCATAGGAAGAAGCCTACAGAGACACACTATGTCCAAACTTCTGACAACGACAAATTCCTAAACCAACGAGAAGAAACGAGACAAGCAACCCTCAGAGGGCCAGCAGGATGGTCATTAGGCTATGTCCCAACGACGACAACAAAAGCCTGAAGACAGTGGACTACGTCTTCAACGTGATTAAAGAAATAAAGCAAAAATAAATATTAAAATAAAAAATAAGAAACCCCTGAAATTCTTTGCTCAGGGAAATGTTCTTCAGTAACGAGTACAGAGAAATATTTGCAGGTAAGCTACAGCTGGGAGGTGCAGTCCTCAGATCAGCGCTGAAGGCAAAGGTCAGCTTTGCTTCCATCGGAGCGTCTGCAGTCCCGCTGAACAGCCCAGGAGTCAGCTCAGGCTACTGCAGGTAGGAAGGTGGCTGGGCTACACGGGCCATTTTAGAAACAGCTTATTTGAGAAAAGCATATGTTTTGAAGACAGCCCTGTCTCAGTTTGCTGTGGAATTCAATGTGCTGTGGTACACCGTTAACAGGTGGAGCGTACTGTAGCAGGAGGTTGGGATGGAATTGCTAGACACGGGTATCTATCAGACACATGAATATCTAGGGAGCTACTTTGTAGCACAATTTCTAATTGGTTTTAATAATAAAATACAGAGTCAAATATGGGGTAAATGCTGCAAGATCAGAGAAGTAAAGGAGCCAGCCACTAGAGAGACTTTTTACTGCTACAGAATACTTACCTAAGGGGGCAAGATCCTGTCTCCGTGAATCCTCAGACTGAAATGCACTGAGCTCCTGTCTCCTCCTGCATTATATTCCTCTCTCCTCCCAGCCATATCCCTTTCTGTCTCCACCTCCCTAGTGCTAAGATTAAAGACACGCGGCTCTCGAGTACTGGAATTAAAGGTGTGAGCCACCACCTTCTGGCTCCTTCTCTTTGAGACTGAATCAGTCTAGTGTAGCCCAGGGTGGCCTTGAACTCACAGTTGCGTCTGCCTCTGCCCCCCCCCCACCACCACCACCAGTGCTGAGATTAAAGGCGTGTACCACCATTGCCTGTCCCCTATGGCTAACTAGTGGCGCACTCCACACTCTGATCCTCAGGCAAGCTTTATTTGTTACAGTACAAACAAAATACCACCACACTCCTGGGTACTTCAGTCGGTGTCTAGACCAACACCTCAACAGAGTTGTAAAGTCAGAGACTGTCAGCGTGTATTCCTATCTTCTTCTTTTCTGCCTTTTTCTTTTGAGTCATCAACGACAAGAACGTGTTTTTATCAAGTGGCGAGTGCCTTGCCCATGCGTGTTTCCCGTTGACACCTACCAGAAGCAAATCCCCGATTGCTCTCTTGGAGAGGTGTGGAGACTGAGACTTTGAGGTGAGACTTGCTCCATGGACAGTCAGATACCGGCTGTAGGGCAATCCCAGAATTCCAAGCCATCGGTACTTAATACAGACTTGCTGAAGGGATGAATGAATGACTGATGTCAGTTGTGTGGAAGATGTATGATCCTATCTTTGTGGTGTGGTCCAGGGCGTGGAGAGGACAGGTCTGGGACTTGGGAGTATGCGGTGCCGTCTACAGACCCTTTCGGGGAGCCCATTCTCAGGAGGACCAGTCACATATTCATTATACTAACCCACTTTCCAAAGGTCCTCTCACTGTACCTTCTCAGGAAGCGTCCCACTTCCCACTTCCTAGCCTGTGTTTTCCGTGGACAACCTGAATAAAGCCCAGGACTGCCGATTTCCTGGCCTTCAGGATGGAGGGGGCTTAGCACTCAGAGCAGAACAGGAAAGAAAGCTGGATGACACTTCAGGTGCCTCCTATGAACGAGGAAACTGAGGCTCTGAAAGGGAGGTTCCCTGGCCCAGGTCAGTGGGGCAGGGCAGTGTGATCTCAGAGCAAGGCCACCTCTGCTGGCAAGGCCTGGAAACAGGCATTACGTGAATGCAGGCTGGCGTCATGACAAAGGCAGCGCAGCTCACCCCTGTTTCCCTCTGTTAGGGCACTGTGCTCAGGGAGGGGCATCAATGCTCAGTGACAGAATGGGGACCAGCTGACTCACCCTAGCAAGCCCTGCTAATGTGCCTTTCGTTAGATCAAAGAGCCTTTAGAAGTAAGGGGCGAATGGACCACGTTGCAGATGGGGAAAGCGAGACTTCAAGAGTTTTACGAGCATGGGCAGTGGTGGCGCACGCCTTTAATCCCAGCACTTGGGAGGCAGAGGCAGGCGGATCTCTGTGAGTTCGAGGCCAGCCTGGTCTACAGAGCTAGTTCCAGGACAGCTAGGGTTGTTATACAGAGAAACCCTGTCTTGAAAAAACAAACAATAACAACAAAAACGTCTGGCAAACTTCTGTCAAAATCTGGGACTCAAACATGGGTCTGACTCAAGTGTTCTATCCCATCCACGGAGCATCTATTCAAACCTCCAGTTCTGCTGCCCTCTGGGCTCAGACTCTTTTTTCCCAGCTCACCACTCAGGCCTCAGTGTGGCTGCTGACTCCTCTGAGCAGCCCGCACCTCAACAACCACAGCCTGGCTTCATAGCATCATCTATATGCCTTGTCTTACTTCCCTGCCATCCCTGTCCTTGCTCCTTATCAGCTGTCTACTTGTTTTGCACCAAATAGAGGCCATGCGGAGTCTGTGGAGACGTCTTGGTTGGCCGATCATTGAATGAGTGGGACGGCTATTAGCGTTCAATCATTAGGAGAAGGGGTTTTTTTAGGTGCTTTCCTTAGCAGAACGTCTCTACAAGTCAGCACTGTGAGGCCAGTACCAAAAGGACCCTTTGTTCTCCCCAGAACAAAACCTAGTCCTGAGCTGACACAGGAGAACCTAGGCTGGGCTAAACCGAGGTGTTCTTGAACAAACTTGCCCAGCACAACCTCAGGGGAAAAAAAAAAGTTCCCAGAGGTGGGCAGCCTTCCTACCTGCTCCCCAGAAAACAAGCTTTAGAGACAAACAGCCCCAGGTGACCAGGATCCGCCTGCTAGGAGGTATGGGAACTCCAGCTCCAGCATGGCAGGCGGGGCCAGCAAGCTGACATTGTTTGCCTCTGTATACAGCAACAGAAACCACGCAGCCAGCACTTCTCAGAGGCACCCCGCCCCCCTTCGTTTTAATCTCCCAAACTGACTTGTCAGCAGCAGGAAGTGACATGACAGCTTTCCTCACAAAAGGGAAACTCCTCCGCGTTACCATGGGGATGGAGGCCACTGTGGGATCACAGATTTATATAATCTTAAAGGTGTAGGCATCATGATGTCATCCTGGATAAGCTGAGAAGGGGGAAAATGGATGCCCGAGGCTGCTGGTGCCTAACAAGGGAGCATCAGTTTGCAAAGTTCCCTGGAAAGGAAAGGAGAGGATGCTGTGGAGGTGGTGGGGGCTGAAGTCTCATCTCATGGATGCCTGGAAACCGCAGAAAAGCACAGAGCAGGCACCCATGCCTTTTCCACAGCCTGGAATTAAAGAGCTGGGATAAAACCAGTCCTTCAGATCCAGGGCAAACTGGTCATTTCACAGGGTGGGAAAACCAGACGTCATTGGGGACAAGGGGGTCTAATTGTTGCTCCATAGCCCTCACTCAACATGCTAGTCACTGAAGCAGCTTCTAATTGTCTTTGTTGCACAGAGGAAGAAACAGAGGCCATGAGGGGCATCGCTTTTCCACCCAAAAATTCAGAGGTAAAACCATAGGGAACACAATGGCTCCAACTTGTGTTGAACAACTTGGGTTGATCTTCACTCAGACGCCAGTCTCTGCAAGACCACCTACTTACTACAGGGCACTGACTCTGCTGCCTTTCCTTTTTCTTTGAAAAATGGATGTGATGTTACAGACTGTGAACACAGGCAAAACACTTAGCGGACCCTGGAACTCAGTGGCAGCCCCCCCCACACACACACACAAACTGATAGCTGTCACTATCGCACGAGCCTTAAATAATTCAAAAGTGTCTGTGTCAACTCTCTCTGGGGAACTAATATTTTAACGATTTCTTTTCATCCTGAGATACTGATTTTTGTTTCAAGCGTGATGTTTTCTAGAGGACCCGAGCAAAGGTGACCTGTGAGAGGGGTAGCTTCTAGTCTGGGCTGTGAGGCGAGCAGCGAGAACGGGGAGAAGTGAGTGAATTGTTTCCCTGGCAGCTCGCTGAGGCGGCCTCTGTATTTTTCCATTGACTGGATCACACTGGAGATTAATTTAGGTTCAGCCAGTGGCTGCCAAGTTGAAAGCAGAGGCCCTGGCCCACGGGAAAAGCAGTCCCTGCAGCCGCCACGGGATGGCCATTGCTGGTACATTTCCACGAAGGGAACGGCTCACAGTAGAGAACACATTTAGGGCTTGATAAGAACTCTGCATCTGATCTGTGTTGAAGGCATGGAGTACTCTCACCCCAAACCCAGCCAAGGATTTGAGCTTGCCAGCCCAGAATAAGTCCTTCTGTCTTAGGACGCATGGATCTTCAGACCCGGATGCCCAGTGGCAGGTGGGGAGAGGTCAAAGGCAAGCTCTGGGCCAAGGTTTAAACAATGGGGCTGTGTGAGCATCCTGGCACCAGTCAATCCTTGAGCTTCACACAGCACTTAGTCCACAAACAAGTGGCAGAAAAGTGGGCACCCCGGGGGCCAGGAACCCAGGGGACCTGCTGTTATTTCATTTGACATTGCAGACGGGATTATGGCTTGGTAGTCGATTATACCTTCTCAGCCTTAGCCTGCTTGGCAGGAGTGAAAACCCAGAGTCCTGCCCTGCAGCAAGGCTGATGCAATTCCCTATGTCTTCAACACAGTTACGTAGAGAGGCAAGTGACCTGAAGGAGACAGTTGCGAAAAAATGCTGTTTCTGTGCAGAGGTTGGTGCGCACACCCTGCAAAAACTAGCAGGGGAAGTGCTTGTGACTTCTTCCCTATACATGCATATAGTACTTGAATTCTTTTTCTTCCCTATACATGCATATAGTACTTGAATTCTTTTTTTTTTCACTTGATGCAGTATTTTTAAAGACATAAAAGCCTTGTCCAAGGCAAGCTGACTATATGATACAGAGCAATGACAAAGTTCAAAGGTCATAGGATTAGAAAACAAAATGCAGTATCTAATCCCCTGCTCCAGCTGCTCAGCTACTCGGAGCCTCATGTCTTCATCAGCACAGCCACTGGGCGTCTCTCTGAGGGAGGCTAATCCCATGCTTTGCAATAGAGCTTCTGCAAATTGCTCAGGGAGGGAGATCTTGTCCACAAATCCCAGAGAGGACGCTAATGGCAAAAGGTAATTCAGGCAAATAGTTCTGGAGACACTGGAACTCCCCAGGTGACATGGTAGCTGGTGCTGACTGTCAAAGGACACAGGCATCCACCTTGATAACAGCCCCCTATTAATCCATACGCTTCACCTGCATGCCTCCCTGGCAACCTAGCCATTTCGTGGAAGCCATGGGTCGCCCAAGAGGTACAGGATCAGACTCCATACAGCCTGGCAGTGCTGACCCAATGCTTTCCTATGACACTCGCTCAGGAGTGGGGTTGCCAAAGAAAGAAAGCATCAAGAGCTCAATAGAAACGTCATAATTTATTCTGTTGTATAAAAAAGGTCATCCTAGTAACAAAACGTCTTCTTAAAAGAAGAAATATATTACTTCAGGTCATAAATAATCAGCAAACATACAACTGTTGACAACCAAAAACTACAAACCAACCCTGGCTTTGTCCACCAGCGCTGAAACCAAACCTACCCTGGGTCTATTTACAAGATAGCACAGTACGCAAACACAAAAATTGAGGTATTTGGTTCTCCTATGAGTAGACACTGACATTTGTGAAGGCAGACCACCTACACAAAAATAAATAAGGTAAAATTCTCATACATGTATGTCGTCGGGAATGGTTAATACTGGTAGGTATGTCAAGCATGAAGTTTCTAGAAAAAAACGGGGCAAGTGAAGAAACTGGCCTTGGAGTCCTTTCTCTTCTGCCCTGCTTTGTCCGAGGGACTTGATGTACCCACAATATAATGGTCCCGAACGTGCTGAGTTCAGCAAATAAATGTCTTGCGGTTAAGTCATTATTATGACTGCTTAGGAACTCAGTGGAACTCGGGAGGGGAGGGGGCGGGGGGGGTAAATAAATAAGGGCCAGTTCGCGTGAGCCTCTCCCAGAGTTATTGCATTCGCTCCTCCCATGGGAGGAGTGGTGTCCCGGTGGCACTTGAATATCCACGTCTCCCCCCGGCCCTTCAGCAACTGGGAGAGGTGGTGATGGGGCTCTGAAGGTAGCTCAGGGCACTGTTCGTGGGGTGCACGGGGATGGAGACAGGGAAGTTGAAGACAGTGGTGGTAGAGGTGCCCCGGTCAAGGACAGCCATGGCAGGACTCCCGGCTTCAGCTGAGCAGTGCGGGGCCAGCACCTGGGACTCAAATTGCAGCAGCTGGCCCATGAAGCTGAAGTTGGGAGAGATGATACTCCGCCTCTGCTTCACAAACTCAAAGGCCTCGTCCAGCTTCACTCGGTTAGTCCTCATGAGGTAAGCAAGGCAGATGGTGGCTGAACGGGAGATGCCGGCCTGGCAATGGACGAATACTCTGCCTCCGGCGTCCTTGACGGAGTCTGGAAAATAAAGTATGGGTTACTCAAAAAACTCAGGAGACCAGCTCAAGCCCATCAGAAATGTCACGTGGGACCTGTCCAGAGATGGCTAGGGTCAGCCTCATGCTAGCATGTAAACTCCAGGTGTGCACTCTGCAAAGCAGGGCAAGGAATTTAAACCCAGATCTGGTATTTCCACTTATAATCCTGGGCAAGTCAGTCAGGTCAGCTATCTGAGCCTCACTTAGCTACTGTGTGAGGAAGACGGCTCAGGTGAGAACCATTCAAACCGCCAACCAGGAGGCTAAACTCAGTGGCCACAGTGGGGACACAAGGCAGAAGGTCCCAGACACCTTCATTTACCTATGAAGTCGATTGCCTCGTTGAACCAGGAGCTGATGTCCGCTTTGTGGTTGTCCTCCACAGGAATGCTCTTGTACTGGTAGTGACCCTCAAAGTGGTTAGGACAGTTGGCAGAGACGTTGATCAAGGCAGTGATGCCCAAGGCATCAAGCATGTCCTTCCGGGAAGCATGATAGGCACTGCCCAAGTACAGGAAGGACAGGATCTCCACTGGGCCCCCCTGGAATCCAAAACAGTCCGGCGTTCATCAAGCTTGTTCAGAATTAACACCAGTTCCCACGCCCACAAAAACTCCCTACTGAAAAAGGGAGTTTCAGACCCTGGTGACCTCAGCACTGTTGACGACATATTAAAATAATAAGAATAAAGTCCATTGGCTTGGACAAAGTCAACAAGCTCTTATATGCCAGCAGCTGGGAGATGCAGCTCCATCCAATCGCTTTACTGTGTAATAAAGATTCCCTGTGTCCCCTCAAGTATAAATAGAGCTCCAGCAGATCTCTGTATTCTCCCTGGCACAGCGCTTCCAGACCTCTGCCAGCTCCGCCACCCCTTGCAACTCCCCGCATAGACCCGGACTCTTACTAACCTGATCATAGAGAGGGGTGCTACAGGAGCTGCATCCGGATTCTGCGCTGTCAGGGACACTAGTACTCAGGGGGAGGCTGAGCCCCGTGGGGGTGGGCTGTTTGCTGCACAGCTCCGGGCAGGAAGCCGAAAACGCTTCATATCCTCCTGAGAATACAAAGACACACATTTTGCCATTAGCATCACCGACACAGTACCTGGCGACAAGTCACCCACCCACCAGGGGCTGCGAGTTTACAGGAAGGCTCAGGGAAGTCTTTGTTCCTGGAGCCAAACAAAGCCAGTGGAGACTGAACACAGGCACTCCAGGTGGGACGTCCCTTCCCTAGCTGATGGCAGAGGTCCTGCCTGAGCGAGCACGTACCTTGGAGGAAGAAGACTTGAGTGGTGCGCGCTTCTCGACAGAGCGCGCCCGCGGCCAGGGCCAGGGTGCTGTCGCGCTTGGCGCCGTCCAGGGCGACGCTGCGCTCATCCAGCAGCACCACTGCGTGGTAGGCGCCGGCCAGCAGGCGGCCGCGCAGCTCGGCGTTGGGCACTATATGCTCCAGGCCCATGGCGCCTTTGGCGCGGCGCCGCACGATGGTACTGAAGCGCACGTTCACCGATCCAGCGATGTGGCCGGCGTTGAAGGCGAAGAAGGAGCGGCAGTCCAGAAGCAGGCACTGCGCGGCGCGCTCTCGTAGCAGCGCGCGCAGCCCCCCGGCGTCCAGGATGCCCACCTCCATCACCATGGTCAGCCCTAGCGACCCCAGCGTGCCCGTCTCGCGGTCCTCCAAAAACAGTTTGTCGATCAGGCGCGGTATACTGCGACCCTAAGTCCCCAAGTGCTCGCTGCTCTTAGTCTAGTTTCACTGCGCGTCCCGCCCGCCAGTCCTTCGCTGCGCGCTCAGCCCAGGGAGCGCGGTTTTATCTGGCTTCTCGGGGGCGGTCCTGGGCGCGGCGCGGGAGGTGGTGGTGGGGGAACGGTTTGTTTGTTTGAATGGCGGTCACGTGACATGCTGGTGACGTCACCCGCCCTGCCGGGCTTGGCGCCGCCGAAGCCAAAGGCAAAGACGTCATCCGCCTGGGAGCGGGTCGGCTTTGCGCGCTGGCTCACGGCCCGACCCCCACCCTGCTGTCCACTGAGCCAGCAGGCAGGACCCCGGCGCGTTGCCAGCCCGGGTGGCCAGGACGCGCGGCATGAGGACGTGCCCGGGGACACCTGCCCGGCTCCCCTCCCGGAGTCTCCGCCGAGAGCGTAGGGGCACTGTTAGGTCCACGGTCTCAACTGGTCCTGTTCCTCGCTGTTGGGGTAGTGGCCCGGGCGAGCGGAGCGGGAAAGGGGAGTGGGTGGAGAGAGATGACCAACTCGGTAAACCCTGTGGCTTTACCGAGGACAAATGGCGAGAGTCGAGACGTCCTTCTCTAGTGTCACTTTAAAATGTTTTACGCCAAACAAGGGAAAGTACTTTCAGTCAGTTCCCTACCAGAATGTTATCCCTGCCGAAGTGATCACTAGAGGACTTGGAGCCAAGGAAGGAGGGTCGCAAAATCGGGTGTGGAGCCCAGGTTTGGCATTTTGGAGGGACCTAGGCAGGGCTCGACAGCGCCACCCAGTAAACTCCAAGCACGTTGTTGCGTGGCACCAGAGGTTGGGCTCCCCCACCCCTTTCACACACGCACGCGCGAGCGTGTACACACACACACACAAACACACACACCACTTTTGTTTTTACTTTGTTTTGTTTGTTTTCAGACAAGGCCTTGCTGTGTAGCCCTGGCTGGCGTTGAACTCACAGAGATCCTTCTGCCCCCTGCCTCGCCAGTGCTGAGATGAGCGACATGCACCACCATGCCTCGCTCTTCATTTCTATTGAACAGAAGCTGGGCGCGCTAGCGATCCAGGGCTGGGGGCCTGGAATCCGCTACGCGGCCCAAACTCTACCCGTCACACCCAGGTCCTGGTACTCCAGAGAGGCTGAATTCCTATTCCAATCCCAAGGGCCCTTAGGAGCATTGCCAAAACCTGTACCTTGGCACCTGGGAAGACCCCAATGATGTCTGTGTCCTTCCTCCAAACTTGGGCCGCGAGCCCCAACCGCAACACCACGGAGTTAGATACATAAACATAAACATTGCACCACTCTGCAGGGGTGCCGGGTCAGGAACATTCTGCGGTTTCTTCCTCTCTATTAGGGGAGGTGTTTTACCCGCCACCAAGTATCGTTGCCCTGCAACGTCTGCTTTGGCTTCCCCTAGCTCTTGCATTCTGCCTAGATTCTTTGTAGATTCGGGGTACTTCATTTTTGAAGGGCGGTTTACCTTCCTTTGAGCATTGATCTAAAAGGACAGCCAAGAAGGCTTCGGATAACACTACCCTCCCTGCATCTCAGCGAGAGAAAGAAAAAAAAATGATTTGTTTATTCTACTTTTTCAGCTGAGGACCTCAACATATTTTTTATGTTGAATCATAAAATGTTACAGCTGCTGCCTTTTCAAACTGCATACCAACTTCATTTTTTTTCCATTTATATTTATTGCAAGGCCATTCATTATATCTTTCTCTACCCAAACTTTTCAAAAAGAGCTTTTTATACAAATCCAGTGGCGTGGTCTGGCACTGAAGTCAAATATCTGATGGTCTCTGTGGAGTTCCGCTCTCTTCTCTCCCTGGAAGGAGCATAAGAGCAGGCGGGAACCCAGCCGCCAGGACTGACAGCGAGCCATCCGTTCTCTTTTCTGCCGAGTCTTCAAGGCAGTATCTGTACAATGGGTACCATGCAGCATGGCTTGGTGACATTCCCTTGTGAAGTGGGAGGAGCAGGACACGCAGACCTTTCCCCTCCTGTGAGTCACCAACTCTCAGTTTTTCCCCTTCCCAGCAGTGACCCTTGTATCATGAGGCCCCTGGACTGTGTGTTTCAATATCTGGCATCAGAACCTCAGCAGGTCACACCAGGTGGGCCTTGAGAGACACCTAGAAGCATTGATTGGTTGGTGCTCCAGCTGAGAGAAAGTGCTCTCTTGGACCGCAAGGGACTTGGCCTACGGTCCACTTGTTCAGAAAGAGTTAGCAAAGGTACAGCTACCCAAGGTCTCAGTCCAGACAGTGAGAATAAATACCCTGGTAACGGGTAAAGCCAGAGAGGCTTCTGCTGAGTTGGAAGGGTGAGCAACTGGCACTGTGGGCTGAGCTGCTCAGAGCCCAAAGCAGGATAAGTCAGTAGGTATGAACTCGGGGAGAGGCTGGCCCACACTGGCCTAAGTACTTCCCAGTTCCGGGTGTGCATAGGAACAACTCTAGAGGCCCTGTGGGGTGGTAGGAAGCAGGGAAGCAGCCAAAAGACTCAGCCTGCCCCCGCCCCATCTTCTGTGTGCCAACAGTCACTTAACCTCCCTGGAACTGTGGAGAAAAGCC
This sequence comes from Chionomys nivalis, assembly GCF_950005125.1. Taxonomy (NCBI): domain Eukaryota; kingdom Metazoa; phylum Chordata; class Mammalia; order Rodentia; family Cricetidae; genus Chionomys; species Chionomys nivalis. The sequence goes on along the minus strand of NC_080092.1, from coordinate 15,474,412 downwards.
TTGGTTTCTATCTGGGCCCTGTGCAGACGGACACTTAGCGCAGGGTCAGCCCCGGCCTATGAACCTGTCAGTCCCTTTCAGAGTTCATTTTGGATTTGTCTTGGGGGTCAGAGGAGGAAAAGGGGAGAAGCTTCCACTACAGACGAACGGGGTTCCCTGCTCACTGTCTCCTCTGTAACGTCGGGCAGGTGGCTTACTATTAGTGAGCCTCGGTTTTCATATTTATAAACTGGGAATACTGTCCATCCAGAACTAAATTAAAAGAGAGAAAGACCTGGCCGGCCCCTGTAGAATTGTTCCCAGGGGAGGGCGATATCCCACAATGCCCTTCTCTCTTTCCCTTTGTCCCCCGTGTCAGTCTGCGTCCTATCCTTGTAACATAATGCCTGAGATAAACAACTTAGAGAGAGGGATGCAGGGGCAGCCCACGGTTGCTGGGCACCATCGCAGTGGGCCTGTGGTGAGGAAGAATGCAGAGTTCAAAGCAGAGTGGAGGGGCTTAGAAGCAAAGAAGACAAAAGGGATCACAAGGACCCACTCCCTTCAGCGGGACCCCTCTTCTAGTTCCCCCTCTGCCTCTAGACCTTCACACTCTGAGCACACCACCACATCCATTGAAGAGATGGGTGTCGCTCCCCCAAAGTTTCTCCCTGAGCACTGTTGCAACGGGGACCGAGCCTTTAACACATGAGCTTTTGGGGGGACATTCCAAATCTAAGCTACAAGATTCTTCTTGCTCATAGCCTTCCGTGACTCCCATTTTCCCCCCAAAAGCCCTCCAGCATAGGTCTCCCCCTATTTCTTTGGCCTTCTGATTGGCTCCCACTTGATTTGACTTTGTTCTTGGGTTTTCAGAAAACTCAGTGAGCTTGTGTTCCTCAGATGTTCTAGGCCTTTCCCACCCTGCTCTGTCTGTCCTTGTCTTCTGAGCTCCCCAATACTCTTCTCTCCCAGCAAAGGGGCTGTCTAAGCAGATGGAGACTCCTCGCTCCCTCTCCCCCGCCCCTCCTCCTCCCAGGCTCTGGAATACTCCCGGTGAGGAAGCCAATTCACCCCTGTCTTAGGCCGCTGGACTGTGCACTTGCTGACTGCAGGGTCGGGCCATGCTTTTCTCCTCTGTGGTAATTAATGCCCAGCACATAGTAGATCATCAGTCTGTGGCATAGCAGAGTGTCGTTAAGAATCCTGGTGAAGGCTAAGCTTTCTTCGGTGCCAGGTGATATACAGGTGTCGCCTCCTGGTCTCAGCCACAGTCCCGTAAAGGGGAGATCGCTAAGCTCAGAGGAGGGACATGCCCAGGGTCACACAGCCGGGAGCTGTCAATGCAGATCTGGCATGTGGCGGTGTCCACCTCCCTCTCCTGAGGCCGCAGTTTCTGCAGGCTCCACATCAGCCATGCTGACTGAGGCCCCTGGCTCCCAGATGGCCTGGAGCTTTCCTCAGAGATCCCTGCAGCAGCCTCTGATAGGGTCTGAACCCGCGTAGCTCTTTTGACACAGCGCCTCCTGTCCCTGGTACCTTTCTGCATTGGCCCACCCTATGGATTGGCAAGGGTAATCCATCACCCTGCACACCCAGGCACGAGGACGGAGCCAGCCTCTATTGTGCAATCATGCACACAGTTCTCCGATCAGGCCTGGTGTGCTGTGTCATTCAGCCCCCTCACTTAAGAGAAATGAAGCTCAGAGAGGTTAAGCAACTTGTCCAAAGTCACACCATGTTCAGAACATCCTCACTGGAGTCAGCGTGGTGCCAACTATGTGTTCGGCTTAACATTGCTTATCTCAAGAGGCTGGCTCCCCTGCGTCTTCTCCCTTAGAAACACAGACGGAATGGTGGCTTTTTACTCAAATAGGTCACGTTCGAAAGCAAGAAAACAAAATGAAAGTCAAAAGCATTAAAAGGCAATCGTATGGAAGGCAGTGGCGTAATTGTTACCGCCAAGTTCAAGTCTGACAGCCTGGGCCAGGAGACCAGTTCTCTGGCTTTGTGTTGGACAAATTGTATTACTTCTCTGACGCTGCCCATCAAATGGGAGCAGTCAGTGTTCTGTAGGGAGACGCAACAGCAGAGAAACAGCGGATGACACAGGCCAGCCCTGGAATCAGCTCTAGCCCTGCCTCTCTCTGGAGAACCTGGCTGGCTCGCAAAAACACTCCATCAAGGGAAAAGTCGGCCAGCCGCTGACACGGGCTCGTGGCCGGAAGGCTCAGGAACGTTTTTCAGTTCACTTGGACTTTTGTTCTTCTGTGGCTATTTATAAGTTCTCCCCCGGGATGCCTCAGAGAGCGACGCTTGCTTTCATCCTCTGTTTCAGTGTGTGAAGATTCACTTGTCATATCTGAGCAGTTCTCAGAGTGTGACTTAGGCAGAGGCCTGGCCTAGTTAATGGGCATGGTAACAACTGCCAGCAACTTCCTTTCTGATCTGCATGTGACTTAGCCTGGTGGCTGTTAGGGTCTGAAACATTCAGGTCCAATAAAACAAATAATAAGGCTTACCATGGAAAAGAATTAAAATGTGTCACCACTCAGCCACAGATATCAGAGGAGGATATGGACTCGTTAACACATGGGTGACTTCAGGGGCTCATTGCCTGTGGCAGCTGAGGGGCCTTGCGGTGGGGCCTCAGCCTGGAAGGAAGTCAGAGGAGTGGATAGTATCGGCTCGAAAAGCTCTATATGAATATAGGATGGAAACACACTTGGCAGGTGGCTCCAGTAACCGCCATGTTCTCCTGGGAGCCTCCTCTTTTCCTCCCCTGTAATCTGGGAGCAGTCATAACCCATGGGACCACGGCCTAGAGATGTGCTTGTGTCTGGAATAGTAACCCCTACTGCTTTGCCGTGGGAGCACTCCCCTCCGAGGACCGTCTGCCCCTCCTCCCACCTGCATGCTTGGCCATGGGTCCTTACTCTTCCTGGGCCCCAGTCAAAAGCTCAAAGCACAGTTTGTTGAGCAAACACACGGAGCAGCCCAGCACCAGCAGAGGGGCAGAGGTAGCGGGACCTTTCCATGACCCAAAGACATAGCCTGTCAACCATAGCCGGCAGTCACACCCTGCTATACGCTGGCTGAGGGAACAGATGCTGCGGGAGAGGTGACAGCTCTCTCCTGTTTTCCCTTTCTTTTAACAGAGTATAAGTGGAGATATAATTTCCTCTTCGTAATTAGGAGACAGCAACTAACATCACCGGGAGCACAGGAGGTCACACTTTGTCACACAAAGTCTCCCCGGGGAAGGAAGACTTGTCTGTCTTGCAAGGTATACAAAGAATCATCGCTGAAAACATGGGAATAGTGAGTCCCAGTGTCCCACTTTTCCATTCGTGGGGAACTGATTTGGTAGCAGCTCTTATTAATAACTACCTGTCTGCCCTGGGGCGTTGCTGGGAAGCTGGCCCTCTGCCCGGAGCTTATGTTCACACCCTGCTATGATCGTGACACAAGGTAGAGACCCTTACCACTGCCACGTGCCTAGAAGAGGGAGTCACAGCCAAGAGAGACCAGTGAGCTTTCCCAAAGATGCACCCCACGTGCTCGCTCTGCCTGCTAAGACTTCTGTCCTTATCTTCTGGACCACACAGAAGGTGTGGCAAAGGGTGGGGTGTTGGCGCCATTTTGCTGTTCATTTGTCAGGGATGATAACTTGCAGGGGCTGCTTCTAGACGCTTCTGGGTTCCAGGAGAAAGGGGAAAATGAATGTGATGGCACCCCGAGCCTTCAGCAGGCCCTGCCTGACTCACTGACCGCACTGGACAGATGACTCATTCACTAGCTTTGACCTCAACGGGTTTGGCCACCCATCGAGAGTGAAGTCACACCTCCAGTACCCTGGCATCTATGCCTCTTCTCAGCCAGCTCCAGAGGCAGGCAAGCAACAGGCTTGGGTGGGCCTGTCTGGGGTCGGAGACAAGAAGGCATACACATGACGCCGTTGATCTTGACTGGGCTGCTTGCATGAGCCTGAGTCTCCCCTCCAGGGGCCTATTTAGCTGGCTATGGCCACAGTAGGAACACCATAAACCAAGTGCTTTCAAGAAGCGAACCTGGCCAGCCATCAGCTTTAAAGGCCAGAAGTCTGGTCGTAAGGTGTGTGTCCTCATGGGAGAGTGCAGTCCTCACCTCTCAGCAAGTGAGTGCTGATGTTCTGCAGATGGTCACCCATCCCTGCCTTCATCTTCACACGAGGTTCTCAATGTGCACATGACACTGTCCAAAATTCCCTTCTCCATAAGGACACCGTTCTTGTTGGATCAGGACCACTCTGCCTCCCTCATTTTGATTTGTTCATGTGTGTGGCTGACCCTGTTTCCAAAGGTCATGGTCTGAAATACTGGGGGGAGATGGAGATGTCAATACTTTATGTTGCCTTTTACCCTCTCAAGGAGACCCCTCCCTAAAGTCATGTGCACTTGAATGGTAGGATGTCCATTTAACGTGACCCACATGAAAAGAACAATGGTAGCCAGGCGGTAGTGGCGCACACCTTTAATCCCAGCACTTGGGAGGCAGAGGCAGGCAGATCTCTGTGAGTTTGAGGCCAGCCTGGTCTACAAGAGCTAGCTCCAGGACAGGCTCCAAAGCTACAGAGAAACCCTGTCTCAAAAAAACAAAAAAACAAAAAAAAAAAAAAAGGAAAAAGAAAGAAAGAAAGAACAGACCAATAGTGAGCTGTTTTATTTCCCCTCTGGAATTAAGTACATTGATATGAAATAATCAAAAATATCCAGGCGAAAGAGAAAAGGAAGGCAGTAGCATGGGAGGTACACCCTACCCGATATTGCAGTGTGCCACCAAACCGCTGCAAGAGGCTGAGCTTGAAACCACCCAGAGGCAACAGAGCCATAGACACCAGAGCCCAGAAATGCAAGCAGGGCATCTCAGACATTGAAGGAGCTGGGAAGATCTGCAGGCTGAGGATGGAGCTGAGCAGAGCTCAAGCCTAGCATACCAGGCTTCAAACACCAGGCCAGAAACAATGGAACAAAAAAGTGAATCCATGCCTCACACTCAACACTGAGGTCCACTTGTAAACAAAACCTTACAAGATCCACGGCAAAGCGTGGAAAGACCCCTCTGTAATCTCAAAGATAGGAAATTCTGAGTCAGTTTAGGGCTCAACGATCAAAAAAAGCCAGGCGGTGGTGGCACTGGCCTTTTAAACCCAGCACTGGAATGTGAGGCAGGAGGATCAATGTGAGTTCAAGGCCAGCCTGGTCTACAGAGCTAGTGCCAGGACAGCCAGGGCTGTTCCACAGAGAAACTCTGGCTCAAAAAAAGAAAACACACACACACACAAAAGCCAAAATTCAGAAACAGTCAATGAAAAAAGCTATATAAAAGTTAAAGCAAGATCTTCATTCAGTGAAGCTTTGTAGGCCAAATGGGTAAATGGAGGAAAGATTGATAACTTGAAGACAAATCTCTCTCTCTCTCTCTCTCTCTCTCTCTCTCTCTCTCTCTCTCTCTCTCTCTCTCTCTGAGATAGTGTCTTTACACAGCTCTGGCTGTCCTGAAACTCACTAAATAGACCATGCTGACATTGAACTCACAGAGATCTGTTTGCCTCTGCCTCCCGAGTGCTGGGACTAAAGGCGTGCACCACCACCACCTGGCTAAATTAACTCTTTTTTAAAAAAGGGCAAAATCTATGACTGGGTGGTTTATGGACAATTAGCTGTAGTGTTTGTGAGCATGTAGAAAGATGACCCTTGTGTTAAGAGACAATAAGACATGACTCCACGGGAGACTCTCTCCCATCGCACGGGTAAGAGTACAGGAGCTTAGGGGTACGCTCTGGGATGAATTGACTCTGAGTGCAGACTGGGCCTTAGTGGTGTTGTAGAACCAGTGATTTTAGTGATTGCTTAGAGAATATCTTGTTCTTAACATATGCATGCTGAGCCAGGCAGTGGTGGTGCACACCTTTAATCCCGCCACTTGGGAGGCAGACGCAGGTGGATCTCTGTGAGTTTGAGGTCAGCCTGGTCTACAAAGCGAGTGCCAGAACAGGCTTCAAAACTACACAGAGAAACCCTGTCTCGAAAAAGAAAACAAAACAAAAGATATGTATGCTGGAACATTTAACAATGAAGAGCAATGAAACACCATGGCCAAAGCAACTTGGGGAGGAAAGGGTTTATTAGGCTTTCACTTCCACATTGCTGTTCATCACTGAAGGAAGTCAGGACAGGAACTCAAACAGGGCAGAAACCTGAAGGCAGGAGCTGATGCAGAGACCATGGAGGGTGCTGCTTGCAGGCTTGCTCCTTTATTGCTTGCTCGCTCAACCTGCTTTCTTTCTTTTTTTTTTTTTTTTTTTTGGTTTTTCAAGACAGGGTTTCTCTGTGGTTTTGGAGCCTGTCCTGGAACTAGCTCTGTAGACCAGGCTGGTCTCGAACTCACAGAGATCCGCCTGCCTCTGCCTCCCAAGTGCTGGGATTAAAGACGTGCGCCACCACCGCCCTGCTCAACCTGCTTTCTTATAGAACCCAGGACTACCAGTTCAGGGGTGCACCACCCACAATGAGCTGGGCCCTCCCACATCAATCTCTAATTAAGAAAATGCCCCACAGGTCTGCCCGAAGTCCAATCTTATGGAGCCATTTTTCAACTGAGGTTCCCTCCTCTCGGATGAGTCTAGCCTGTGACAAGCTGACTTAAAACTAGCCATCACAGAGGCCATGTTTTGACAGCTTGCTCTCAAATGATTCAGCTATAGGCTTGGGAAAGAGTCCTGGTCTCTTTAGCCACTTGGGAAATGAGTGGGACTGGGGTGCATGATGTGAAATTTCCAAAGAATCATTGAAAAAATATGTTCATAGTTTTTTTTTTATTTAAAAAAATAAAGAAAGTCACTTATGCGGTGGAGGCAAGGAGATCAGAAATTTAAAGTCATCCTCCGCTAACAAACTAACTCCGAGGCCAGTTTGGGTCATGTGAGACCGTTCCAGGGGATCAGAGGAGGAGATGGATGTGAATATAGGTCAGTGGTAGAGTGCTTACTTAGCATGTGCCGAGTCCCAGGTTTTATCACACACACACACACACACACACACACACACACACACACACGTGCGCGTGCCCAGAGACTTAACGCATCTTCCTGATGCGTCTTATTGTCCCAAAAAACTGGCAAGGATTAATAATATTCTATTCTCTTAGGCTCAGTGCTTCCAGATACTAATTAAGGATGGAGAATAACAAACAGATTGTAATAAAGCAATTATGGACTCCGCCCCAGGAATCACCTAGCAACCCACCTGCAGTCAACGGGTCAGTTTGAGAGTACAGATGAGGGTATAGAAAAGAAGACCAGCTCCATTTCTAACAGGCAACTCTCAAATACACTCCCACTACAAGATTGGCAGGTGGTAACGGGTTGAGGGGGGGGATCCCACACTAAGTACATAGTGAACTCTGCAGAAACTCCCAGTCAGCGTCTTCTAATCCAGTGATGCTCAACCTTCCCAATGCTGCAACCATTTAATACAATTTCTCATGTTGTGGTGACCCCCGACTAAAGATACGGCACAAGAGAGCTTATCGGGTCCCATAGCGGGTGAGGAACTCAGGAAGGAAACAGAATACACCATGCAAAGAAAGTTTGAGTATGGAGAGTTCTATTTAGAGGGTATTGGGAGGGTAGGGGGTGGTGGAAGAGACAGGGGGAAGAGAGGGGCAGAGAACTCCCTTTTCAGGAGAGAGAGAGACTTGGAGTGGGCAGAGCTTCTCTGAAGGGGTCTTTGCATCTAGGACCCTGGACTAACCAGGGCACTGCCTGGACACATCCTGCCAGATGACAGGGCAGGCTAACTCATGGCCTAGATCCTAACACCAACCATAAAATTATTTCGTAGCTACTTCATAACTATAATTCTGCTAATGTTATGAATCATAATGTAAATATCTGATATGCAGGATAGCCAATGTGTGACCCCAGAGGGGTCATGGCCCACAGGTTGAGAGACACTGTAAATCCAATTCGGTCTGGCGATCTCCACCTGAACTAAGCATCCCAGTCCATAGGTCAAGGGCTCCATGCCCAGAGCTGCTCTTCTCTCATTGTAGTTACTGATTGCAAACCCCGGGTGGTCCTGCCCATGTTTGTGACTGTCATAGAAGCTGGTGTTCACACAGATTTTCCAGAGGCCCAGTGAGTTCACTTGAGCCAGCTCACAGGACTCAGGAAACACATTTTCCTATTTACTGTAGATGACGTTAGAAAGGATACAGATGAGGCGAACAGCTCAGGGAGGGGCACGACGAAGAGGGAGAATCCACACCCACTTGAGCACTCTTTGAGTCCACATTCTACCCAGGACACCTCCACCCCCACCTTCCCATCTACCCCCCCCCACACCCGTCTCCGGCTCTCAGAATAGCTCCCCAGATCCTGTTCTGGGTTTCCATGAAGACTTCACTGCATGAGTATGAAGCACGGACCAGGAAGAAATGTGATCTGTGATAGGATCAAAAAGTCTGATCAGATGATAAGGTAGATGGAAGGTTTATCTTCATGGCCGCTCTGGGCCGCCATACTCTCCCATTCGGGGTGCGGGATCCCCTCTGAAATGGTGGTCTTCAGACTTCCCGAGGAACAAGAACTTCTCTGGCCTGCCTTTGGGGTGGAGGCGGGAGCATCAGGGATCACAGATAAAACTCAAAATGAATGTACTATCAGGTCACATCTGACAGCCTGTAAGTTGGAAGGTGGAAATAGAAAAAGAACTCGCAACTGAAGCAAAAGTCATTTCCAACCTGAATTTAAGTGTAAGGTGTTTCAAAAGGTCAGAATGCAAACAAACCATTCCCAGTTAGAAAGGCACCCTTTGTGAGTGCCCTGAAAGGATGGCACTGGAGGAACCAGTCTCACTCATCTCACAATGGGTACCACAGCGCATCTTCCTCCCAGGACTCATCGAAGGGCGTCGAGAGTGACTCAATGCAAGTCACAGAGGGTTGGAGGTGTGGGGACTCGCCAGGGCCACAGCTCAGCCTCCTGCCATCCCAGTGAATGCTTTTCTCTGGTGTAGAGAGGAGCAAACAGGAAATGGGCTGTGCCCACAAGGATCTGAGCACAGGAAGAGGTGGTCCAACTCAGGTGAGGAAGAAAGCAGAGGGAAGCTGCAGAAAGGATACCTTTGAAGGGTACTGCCTCCCAGCACCCAACCCAGCCTGGGCTTTGGGCTCACCCGTGGGCCACGCTTATCCACCCCTAGATATGGAACAAAATATTCTTCCTCTAGAGAAGAAGGACAGAGGGACTCCACATCTCAATTCTGCCAAGAGCCAGCGCTTACTACTGAACAGAAGAGACTAGATAATAGATGGAACTGTGTAAACACACAGCAAAGTGTATGTAATGATACATATTATGTACATCATGGCGTATCTTTGGGGGTTCAGCTCTATGTCCTCACACAGACACCAGAATCTGCAGGTGCTCGGGTCATCTATAAATTGGTATTGTGTGTGCAGAGTGCCCACACACATTCTTGTGAAGACTGGATCAACCCTGGGTTACTTATTCTACCCAGTACAACACAGGAGCTACTACTGGTTTTATACTGGTGATCAGGGAATAATGGTAAGAAACAATACAGCGTGTGTGTGTGTGTGTGTGCGCGCGCGCGCTGCATAAAGTAAAAAAAGAGGGCTAAAGAGAACAGGAGATGGCCAAGCAGTGGTGGTGCACACCTTTAATCCTAGCACTTGGGAGGCAGAGGTTGGCCGATCTCTGACTTTGAGGCTAGCCTGGTCTACAGAATGAGTTCCAGGGCAGCCAGGGCTATACAGAAACCTTATCTCAGGAAAGGAGAGAGAGACCAGGAGGCAGGGGGTGATTCAGCTTTAATGAGGATGTTCCAGGAAGGCCATCGTGAGAAGCTGACATTTAAGTAGCCATCTAAAGAGGAAAGGAAGTGAGCAATGGGTTCTCAACCCATGGGCCACGACTCCCTTGGAATCGAATGACCCTTTCCTTCACAGGGACTGACTATCAGCTATCCTGTATATCAGATTTATGTTAAAACTCACAGCAGTAGTGAAATTACAGTTATGAAGTAGCAATGTAACTGCAATTTCGCTACTGCTGTCAGTTTTAACATAAATCTGATATACAGGATGTAATGGTTTGTGACGATGTCCTCTCTCCTCAAATTGGACATGGATACACAAAAGTCCTCTCAAAGTCCCACAAACTTCTTTTCTGAATTTGACAAGCTTGATTCTAAAATTATAAGAAAAATTAAAAAAACACCTACAATGACCAAAACAGTTTAGGAAAGGAACAAAATTATGGAACTTTCACTTCCTGGCTTCAGATGTTACCATACAGTCACAGTGGCCAGGGCAGTGTTAGTGGCCAGGGCAGCATCAGTGACAAGGACAGCATCAGTGGTCAGAGCAGCATCAGTGACAAGGACAGCATCAGTGGTCAGAGCAGCATCAGTGACAAGGACAGCATCAGTGGTCAGAGCAGCATCAGTGGCCAGGGCAGCATCAGTGGTCAGAGCAACATCAGTGGCCAGGGCAGCATCAGTGGTCAGGGCAGCATCAGTGGCCAGGGCAGCATCAGTGGTCAGAGCAGCATCAGTGACAAGGACAGCATCAGTGGTCAGAGCAACATCAGTGGCCAGGGCAGCATCAGTGGTCAGAGCAGCATCAGTGACAAGGACAGCATCAGTGGTCAGAGCACCATCAGTGGCCAGGGCAGCATCAGTGGCCAGGGCAGCATCAGTGGCCAGGGCAGCATCAGTGGTCAGGGCAGCATCAGTGGCCAGGGCAGCATCAGTGGTCAGAGCAGCATCAGTGGCCAGGGCAGCATCAGTGGTCAGAGCAGCGTCAGTGGTCAGAGCAGCGTCAGTGGTCAGGGCAGCATCAGTGGTCAGAGCAGCATCAGTGACAAGGACAGCATCAGTGGTCAGAGCAGCATCAGTGGCCAGGGCAGCATCAGTGGTCAGAGCAGCATCAGTGACAAGGACAGCATCAGTGGCCAGGGCAGCATCAGTGGCCAGGGCAGCATCAGTGGCCAGGGCAGCATCAGTGGTCAGGGCAGCATCAGTGGTCAGAGCAGCATCAGTGGCCAGGGCAGCATGGTGCTGACAAGGGTTGGCAGACAGGCCACTGGGACAGGCCCAGTCACCAAAAGAATGAGCCCTTAGCTGTGTCCAGTCGATTTTTGAGAAAGGTGTCAAGACAGTTTGCTAAGGGGAAGATATTCTGCCAAGGTCAATATTCCACCAATCTCCTCTACCTGGTAAAGATTTCATGCAGAACTTTTATTCTCCTCTCCAGTTAAAACTCTTATTTATGGAAGCCCCTCTACCCCCAACATCCCTGGCCTGAAGGGACCCCCTTCCCCCTTTCTTTATTTTCTTTGTGCCAGTTCTTTTTAAACTAGTTAATCAAAGCCAGGCAATGGTGGTGCACACTTTTAATCCCAGCACTCAGAAGGCAGAGGCAGGTGGATCTCTGTGAGTTCGAGAACAGCTTGATCTCAAAAAATGAGTTCCAAGACAGAGTTGTTACACAGAAAAGTCCTGTCTCAAAAAACAGAGAGAGAGAGAGAGAGAGAGAGAGAGAGAGAGAGAGAGAGAGAGAGAGAGAGGAGAGAGAATCAAAAAAACCCTGTGAAGTCAGACCCCAGGCACTGGGGTGAGACACAGTCACCACCTGCATTAGAATAGAAGTGAGTGAACATCCTGCCCCTGTTATGCTTGGTTTGTGTCATGGCAGGGTGGTTTGGGTCAGGGTGTTCCCTTATTGCCTTATTGAATTACTTTCCGTTTATTTGTATTTTTCTTTGTGAGACATCAAGAATATTTGTTTCCAATACCACAAAGTCTGATGACCCTAGTTAAATCCTGTCTTAGGGTTTCTAATGTTGTGAGAAAATACTGAACCATAAGCAACCTGGGAGGAAAGAGTCTATCCTGCTTATACTTCCACATCACAGTTCATCACCGAGGAAAGGCAGGAGAGGAACCTGGAGACAGGAACTGAAACAGAGACCAGGGCTCACTGGCTTGCTCACCATGGCTTGCTCAGCCTGCTTTCTCACAGAACCCAGGTCCATCTGCCCAAGGTTGGCACCACCCACAATGGGCCGGACCCTCCCCCAGCATTCACTATTTAAGAAAATGATCTATAGGCTCGCCTACAGCCCGATTTTATGGAGGAGTTTCTCGACCGAGGGTCCCTCCTCTCAGATGACTGCAGCTTGTGTCAAGTTGACATAAAAACCAGCCAGCGCAGATCCCAGCACCCACAGTGTGGGAGAGACCTGGTTCCTCAGTTGTCCTCTGACCTCCACGCATGTGCACAGATATACACTCAAGATGAATCCACAATTATAAAAGAATTGGAAGAACCGAGACCCTTGCGCGTACACACACACACACACACCTCACACCATAACAAAAATTAACTCAAAGGGATCGCTAATAAGTGTAAGGGCTAAGACAACTAAAACTTCTAAAAGAAAAGGGCCGGGAAGGCAGCTCATGTGTAGGCACACCTGTGCACAAGGACACATGCATAAACGTTTAGAATATGTGGAGGGGGGGCTTCAAAATTCAAAGCCATGGCTAGGCATTTGTCTTAGATGTAACACCAAAACATGATTTATAAAGGTAAAAATGATTCAAAAATCACCGTTCCATAGGTATGCCATCTACTTTGATTGTGGCCATCTGTTTATAATTTATACACATACCAAATCATCGCATCATACACATTATATTTATCTAATTTTATTTATGGCACTCATGGAACTAGGATTGGTACAGCCACCGTTAAGCTACTACGCACATGTATGCACGCCCCTCCCATGTCATTAAAAACAATAAAAAGTTAGAGAACAGTTTTCAAGAAAGAAAATAAAAATAGCTGGGTCAGGAGTGCTCTCTCTGTGATCCTAGCACTCTGTATGTTGAAACAGGAAGAGTGTCACAGATTTCAGACCAACCTGGGCAGTGTCGTAAGACTATGTCAAACAAAACAAAACAAAACAAAACAAGAGAGGTAGAGACGGAGACAGAAAAGATAAGAAGCAGAGGAGGAAGGACTGGTGAGATGGTCAGGGTGTCAGAGCGCTTGCCCACAAAACCACGGAATCTCCCATTAGAACCGCTGCAATGACAAAGGCAGACAACAACACGTGATGGCCAGGATCCGGAGAAGCAGTAGCCTCTTGTATGGCAGGCAAGTGTGTGAAATGGTCCAGCCTCTTTGAAAAATGGTTTGGAGGTTTCCTAGAAAGTTAAGTATATGCTTAAAATAAATTTGTAAAATTAGGATTAGCCTATGAGCCAGTAATCCTCCTAGGTACCACCTAAGAGAAGTGAAACTACATTCATGTAGAGACTTTCAACTCAACGCTGGGCAAGGCATTGCTCAGAGTAACCCCAAATTGGAAGGGTCCTATTTCTCATCAACTGGCACAATAATTTCACGATCATAAAGCAATCAGACCCAGGAGACTGTGCGACAATATATCACATTCCAGCTTACACATCCAGAAAAGGCAAATTTAGAGAGACAGTAGACAGATGATCAGTTGCCTCGGGCTGGGCTGGGAACTCTGAACTGTACACCTGCACAGTGTGAAATACACAATATTTAAAATGTATGAGGGGCCGAACATGGCGGTGCACATCTTTAATCCCAAGCAGAGGCAGGTGAATTGTAAATTTGAGGACAGCCTGGCCTACCTAGTGAGTTTCAAGCCAGCCAGAGCTACATAGTGAAACTGTGTCTCAAAATAAATTAATAAATGCATACTACAATGTACCTTTTAATCTTTTTTTAAAGAGTGTGTGTGTATGTGAGAGAGAGAGAGAGAGAGAGAGAGAGAGAGAGAGAGAGAGAGAGATGCTGGGTCTCAACCCCCAGGGCCTGTCTGCTGAGTAAGCCTTAGCTACAAGTCCATTTTTTTCAAAAGTATTCAGCTTACAGTTGTTCTCCATGGTAGAATAGTATTTTATATCCTGTCCACATCCTGTCCACTAATAGCTACTATTCAAAGACATTTACCTTCTAGTGGAGCTTTAAGAACTCAACTTAGAGGGTTTCTTTTTATCTGTTTTTCTTTCTTTTTTTCCTTTTGGCATCTCAGTACTGATTGTTAAGAAAAAGTATACTAAAGAAAAAAAACAATTGATCAAAATTACTGTGGAAAATTTACAAATACATGCTTGATACTACTATGTCCCAGACTGGCTTCAAGAGAGCCGTGGCTTATCTTGGTCATGAGCAACTCTCTGCCTGGTTCAGTTGTGAACATCTCCCACTTAGCTCTGTTGTGAGCATTACTGTGTCTCGACCTCTTTGTCTTTCTCCCACTGCTAGGTTGAGCACTGTCTCCTCCGATTGTCTGGATGAAGGTGAGGGGGCAGCTTAGTGCTTAACCCGTCACTAATGACGTGGACAGGTCACACAAGTCTGTGAGGACAATGGGTAATGCCCAAGGAATGTAGCAGATGGTTAGTGATAAAAAGTCTGTAGGAGATTCCATGTGGGGGGAAATTGGCAGCTTAAAAAGGAGCAGAACCATTAATGGCTCTTTTTCTACCTTCCCAGTGATTTTAGATAAAGTTGGTGTGGAATTCTCTGCATGGCCACGAACCAGGGAGTTGGCAGCCGTGGGGTGAGAGTCCAAGGTTCTGTTTGGAGTTCAGCTTACACCTGAGCCACACCTCCAGCCTTTCCTTATTTGTGATAGGCTGGGAGAGTTGCCACCTTTCTACTATTGATGGCTCATGAAATGTCATAACAGCAAATCTGCCCCGAGGCCCTGGTGTGTGCACAGGTCTCTTCACGTCCTAATGGACTTGATTTTCCAGAATTCCAGAACAAAGTCCAGCTGCATGGGACCTCAGAAGGGCCGGCGAGTCAATGAGAAGTGTGGTTGAAGGCCAGAGCCGAGAGCACAGACATGCCACTCCTGGGTTTCATTTCTTTGAGGTTTACATCCACGTAAAAAGAAAAGAGAAAAGGGTTTAACAAAGGATATGAATACATAAAATGTGCCTATCCTACACGTGTGAACCAGGCAAGAGAAGAAGCGCCTGCTAACCCAGGAGGGGGTAGCTAGCTAACCACTCTTTCTCCAGAAAGGATGGCCTAGGAAAGCTATAAGAAGAAAGAAGTAACTGGAAACCTTGTTTGCATTCAAGAGAGAAGGAGATAGGAGGTAGGGAGAGAGAAAGGGGAGACCAACATGGCCAGGCAGGATGCAGGGTAGGGGCCTCCAGGGCAACAGCAAGCCTGGGGCTTCTCCAGGGAGTAAGGTCAGATCCTGGAGGCTTAGAGCAGAATGGTGACCTGAGCCAACTCAGTGAGGTGTGAGGAACACAGTTCACAGAGCAGGGTGGAGACACACGAGAAGCACTGATCCAGCTAACTGATGGCCTGGTCAATGATTTATCCTGTCATACCTGGGGTTCTGAGGGGCAAGGTCACAGCTGCTTGTTTAGGGACCTATGGGGAGCCAGGCTAAGCTCCCAGCCAACAGAGGAGTTAGAAGAAAGGGTATTCAAAGTTGGAGTTATAGGTCACCCCCACCCCCTACACCTCAGCTTCCTTGGCCTCTGAATCTGTTCCTTGCCTGGCATGGGGGGAAGTGGCTATGGTACATCCTTCCTGCATCACTGAGGCATCCAAAGAAGGTAGAGCCTGAAAAATTGTAGTGAGGCGCCCAAATCTATGAGTCTCAAGTGCTATAGTGGGCAGGTATTTATTGACCCTTGTCTCAGCCACAACTGGACTAGACAATAAAGATATAAACTGGCGAAACATATTTCCCCAGAAGCAGACACAAACACATATAGAAACAGAGATACGCTGACACACAGAAACACACTCAGACACAGACACAAATACACACACATAGACAAGCACACTCAGAAACACAGACACATATACACATACAGACATACACATAAATACAGACACACCCCCTATACACACACAAACACACCCACAGGCATACGCGCACGTACACGGACACGTAGAGACACACACCCAGATATGCAGATGCACACACAGTATATTCCTGAGCTACCCATTTGTCAAAACACTACATTCCAGACAGGGGTGAGTGTTTATAGAATTCTTTCTGTAGAAATGCACAGAGGTGTGGCTTGGGTTGGCTTTTCCAGGAGATGTGGTAGGTTATCACAGGCAAGCCATTCCGTGGTACCTTCCAGTCCCCGTTGACAGCTTCCATGACTAACAATGGGACTGTGACAATTTGCCCCAGGAGAAAGGGAAGCAATGGCATTATGAAGAAAGCACAGAGCCTTGGCCCTGGCTTTCACCCATGCCTCCAGGCAGAAAGTAGGGCTGTGAGGCTGGATCTCAACTCCTGGTCATGTTAGCTTCTCTCCAGTGCTCCACATACCTGGGCTTGGGACTTTGAACTCTTCCCAGGGGTCTCAAGGTGTGTACAGGACTAGAGACTCTTTACCACCAAGATTCTAATCAGTGCCCAGCACTTAGTGAAAGAGAGGGGATTTGTTCGGGGCTGGTATGTAGTAGGTCTTCAATATGGTGTCATTGAAACATCAGCATGCATAGTGGGACTTGCTTCCTTTTCACTATTAATCTTTGGTGTTTACATATGAGTGCTTAGAGTGCTGCTTCCATCTGAAGGAACGTCCCTCTCTACAACTTGTTCTTCCTCTCGTAGGCTGGCAGAGGACAGTGGGGCAGCGAGTGTACAAGACTGCCGCTTGTGCATGGATAAAAACCGTGGGGATTTTATAGCATCCTGGACATTTCTCACCCCATAAAGTAGGAATTGGGGCTCCACACCAAGTGCTTCCTCTTAGGCTTCCTCTCTCCTCTTTTGGAGAGGGGCAAAGGAGTTCCTTTGCAATTGGCATGCTCTCGTCGGGAGATGTTCACCACCAGGAAGCCTTCCTGGACCTATAATCCCAGATACGCCTGATCTTCCCGAGCACAGCTTCCTAAGCAGCAAGTCCTGTAGCTAGAAGTGGTGCTTGCCAAAAGCTTGGCAGTATGTAAAGGTTTCTGAGCATGCAGTGCGTCTGAGGTGTCTCTGGCTGCGCTCACCCATTAAGTCGTGGGATTTCTCTGCAGCCATGGCTCTGAACACACATGTGTACGCTGTGTCCAGTATGTGACAGCTGACCTTGCAATGTCATGAACACAGACGAAAACACCTCGACTGGGTATCAAGACTCCTGAGCACCAAGAATCTGTTTTTTGTTGTGTGTTTGTTTCCATTTTGTACATGCAAAGTTCTTGCTCTTACAGAAAAACAGTGGTTTCGTTAGGGAAAACAAATAACTTTAATATTTCCCTACTGCTATCTCTCAGTACATAAGCACTAAATTAGTATATTTGAGAATTAGATTTTGAAACTTGCTGTTTGAGTTGCTGACTCCAGTCATTACAATTATTAGATGAATTTTATCTTAGGATCAAGACAGAATCCCCACCAATTTCTGAAACGACATTCTTTTGACAGTTTATACAAAGTATTTGTATGAAGTATCAAGCAGTATTCTAAGCATTGATGTTAATAAAAGTCAATTAATTTTAATTAATTATGATATTGATAGCTCTGAAAAATGTTAAAGATGGTCTATATCCTACAATATCAGATATTCAGTCATGGTTTAATTTTTCTTTTGTCTTTTTATTTTTACTTTTATTTTTGGTTTTTCAAGACAGGGTTTTTCTGGGCTATCCTGGAACTCACTCTGTAGACCACTGTCCCATGTAATTATTTCTTAGACAATGCTGGATATGGTAGCACACATCTTTATTTTATTTGTTTGTTTAATTTGCGTGTGGTGCCTGGAATGAGGATAGCTCCCACAGGCTTGTGTATTTGAATGCTTGATCCTCAGTTGATGGAACTACTTGGAAAGGATTAGGAGGTGTGGTCTTGTAAGAGGAAGTGCATCACTGACAGCAGACGTTGAGCTTTTAAAAACCCGTGCCATTACCAGTTCTCTCTCTCTCTCTACTTCTTATTTGTGGATCAGAGGTGACAGTTGTGAGCCACCATGTGGGTGCTAGGAATCAAACCCAGGTCCCCTGCAAGAACATCAAGTGCTCTTATCCACTGAGCCATCTCTCCAGCCTTCAATAATTCTTTTTCTTAAAAAAATATTTATTTATTTGAATTTTATGTGCATTGGTATTTTGCTTGCATATATGTCTGTGTGAAGGTGTCAGATACTCTGGAACCAGAATTACAGACAGTTGTGAGCTGCCATGTGGGTGCTGGGAATTGAATCTGGGTCCCCTAGAAGAACAGCCAGTGCTCTCAATCACTGAGCCATCTTTCCAGACCCAAGGCTTAATTTTTTGTGTAAAAATAAATAAACACATCCATTTCATTAGTACACAGATTCGCTTTTATCTTTAATAAATGGGAAAATTGTATGTATGCCAAAGAATGGTTTTGAAATATTTTATGATTTATTATCATCAAATGTTTGGTGTGAACGTCTGCTTTAAATACCTATGTAAAGACTATAAAAGTGCCTCAGGCCAAAGGCCCGCAAAGGAGAAAGTTTAATAAGCTGTTTGATAGAGGGTGAGGGCTGGTCTCACACTTCCCCACCACCGTCGTCTCAGCACTGGTTCTATCTAACCAGGATGTACTGTTTTTAAAATTAGTAATAATTAAAACAATTAGCTGGATATTCCAGAACCTGGCAGCATCCTTCCCTCTCCTTCCTTCATCTGTTCCAGGGACAGGAAATGCCTAGAACTGCCTAGGGATGGAAAGGCCAATGCGAGCCTAAGGAGGAAGCCAAAACGCCAAGCCCCATCTACAAGTCCCAGGGTCCCTCTGGGTCCAGCTAATCAGAACCTCAAATGGCCTGGGGTAACTGAGAATTGGGGTGTTAGCAGAGCCAGCCTCTTCGGGGACCCAGTGAGGAGATTCTAGCTTCCCAAGACACCTGGCCTGGCTGTTTGTTTAGGTCATGGTGGTTCGGAAGGAGCCATCTGGTGACCTCAACCTGAATAACCTTCAGGCCCATTTCAGAGAGCAGACAGCTCACCAGGAAGGTGGTGTCAAGTGCTGAGGCCAGTGGTGCTTTATAAAGATCCTGGCAGGATTCACCTGGCTGCCCCAACAATAAAGACTCAAGAGGCCCTGAGGGCTAGCCCTAAACCACATAAAGACCAAATTTCAGTACTTCATGGGACCCAGGGACTCGACCCCCAAACTACACTGTCTCTTGGCGTCTGTCTCTGGGATCTAAGGCAGAGCAGGAGGGCAGGCAATGACTATGATTTAGGTGAGGCCTTGGAAGCACAAGCCGAGTCCGGGGACACTGGGACCCCACTATTCCTGGGGAATTATCTCTTGTTATACACTAAGCTAAGAGCCCTTAGGTCGGATGATCAGAATTCCCACAAAGGGGCTATGCTAAGCCTCCTGGCCTGAAATGCAGGCCCCACTGAGCTGACAGCATACCTGATGGGTAAAAAGACTCCAGAACTTTCCTCAAATCCTGGCCACTGACCCTGTGCCTCAGCCTCCTCTACCCACCTCCCTGGAAGGTCAAGGGAGATGAACCAGAGAATTATCTAGAAGGAAGAACACAGCAGAGCCTTAGTGACCTCATGCCTTGGCTGAGCCAAGTTGGGCCAGAGACCAAGTGCAGGGCCAGCCTCTAGAGAGCCGGGAGCCAAGATGACCCTTGGCCCTCTGGCCCTGAAGTCACAACACAGACAGCCCTAACTGCCTCCTTTTATCTTAGAAGTCTTCTCAACCCCGTACTTCCTGGGTCTCTTTCAAGAGTCCAGCAGCCTTCTTAACCCCTCATCTCCCATTCCTCACTAGGTGATATGGATGTTAGAAGGAAAGGGTCACAGAAATGCAGGACCGCGGTTCAAGAGGAAGAGATGACACACCTGGGTACTCACAGTGTTTGTGTCAACCCCACGCCTTGTCCTTGGAGTCTCAGTTACTTCCACTGTCACACGGAACAGACAACAGTTTGGAAAGCCTTAATCTTTTCTCCAGCCACTCTCTCTGTGGCTTTTCAGTCAACTGAGGTCCTGGCAGGGCTCAAACTGCCTGTTGAGAAAGCTAAATGCTAGGTGTATGGCAAAGACCCATTGAGCCTCATAGGGCTGTGTATCCAAGGACTATGATGTCACAGAAGTGAAGTTGTGTGGATCAGTGAGGAGGATGACCGGAGCAGAAGGAATCTGGGCGGCAAGCTGGCATGGAAGGTTGCAGGTTCTGCTCCATGCCCTTTAGATTTAAGTTATAGCCCCACTAGGGACTGTGAGCCTTGAGAAAGTCCCTCAGCTTCTCAGAGCCTCTGCTGCCAGGAGGCACAAAGCACCCACCCACAGGGTTATTGTGTAGGCTAGGGAGACACAAGAGCCTGGCACCGTGCCTGGCATATGATCAGTGCTTACCAGACTAGAGCCCTCTCTATTGTCTAATATGGTTGTCTCTGAGCCACGCGCTTACACACACGACACTGTGTGTGTAAGATAACTGGATATTCCCACCACAGAGCTGTCACCTTGACTCATGGGGCAAAGCTTACAGGAAGGAATTGGTATTTCCCTGCTGCTGCTGTGAATCTCTCTAAATCTTTCCAGGTGATCCATGCCTGCTTGTATCCAAACATTTCTGCGCTGGGTAGTCACAGCTGCTGTGATTTCTAGAGGGAAAATGAGTCTGGCATGTCTCCTAGTCCACAGGGTGAAGAACCTGCATGGGGAAATGGAAGCCTCTGTCTCCCCTTCAGCTTGTCCATAACCTCCATCCGGCTGGGCATCCACACTCCCATTAGAGAGGTAAGGGAATGAGCTATAATAAGAACCTGCTGCTCTCCCTTTGATGGTTAAGATCGCGGCCCTATTTTTACATCAGGAGCATCACCACCCTCCTGAAAGTCTATTGAACACCTGCTAGCCACCAGAGATAGGTATCTGTGTCACTGAATGCCACCATCCCCCAGCTATCACCAGGTTGTCCCATTCACCCTTGATGGCCACCTAATAGGATGACCTCATTCTCCTGATCAGTGACTGATGTGACTGATGTGACCTAGGACATCGTTCCTGACACTAAGTAGAGTCCACGTTACTAAGCCTTGAGAGGTAAGAGTTACTATCACCATTTTATGGATAAAAAAATGTATAGCCAGAAAAGGAGAAGTGAGTTAGCCCAGGTCAGGTACCCTGTTTGAGTTGATGGCCCCCAAGGATGCTCTGCATCCTTCCTTTATCCCCATATATCAGGGGAGGCTTCAGGGAAGCATGCTTTAAGCTCATGACTCTGATTCATGGCTCAGCACCCCCTAACTGAGCCTGGTCTTCCAGAGACGCCAAGGCCTCTTGTACATGCAAACCAATTCCAGAGCTCCTTCTTCGTGGAGATTCAGGAGGGGAGACAGAGAAGGCGTTTATCTCACCAAGGCCATGAGCCCTCCCCTTGTTATCCTCTGCCCAGGGTGAGTTTGCCAAACCTCTGGGATGACTCTCATTTTGCGGCTGAGGAAATTGAGGTCATATGGTTTATCCACACTTTTTAAAATTCCTACACAATGTGGAATTAGAGAATGTTTTTCCACTTTTGGCTGAGGAATTTGGACGCAGGCTTCAGGCCCCGCCTGGCCAGGCGGAGAAGAAGGCCATGAGGAGGGTGTTGCATGGCCTCCAGAAACCTTCATTGCAGAGCCTGCCCCCCCTTTTCTGCCTACCCTGCTCCTGGCTGCTGCCTGGTTACCCCTTCTAAACTAACCTGGCTCCACCAGGATCAGAGTAAAGAAAGCTGACGTTTGCTTCAGGGGAGGCCCATGCAACTCCAAAATCAAAGCCCCAGAGAGAAGACCAATGTGACTCATTCCTAGCCCAGGGGACAAGCCAGCTAGAGCAGGGGCTGCCTTGGGAAGGCCTGGGCTTTTGTTCCTTCAAGGACCAAAATGAATCATCTATGCTACTAAGTCACCCTGGCCAGTCCCAAATTTTCCTGGGTAGAACCAATACATGTGCAAACATGAGATGGGTCATGGGTGGATAGGAAGGAGAGCAAGGTAGAAGCTGCAGCCTGAGGAGGGAGGTCTAGCGAGATGGCTGTCCGGAAGCAACCAGTCACCCGTACCCCACAAGAAGCGCGTGTCTTCTCAGTACTCTGTTGCTTCAGGCAGCTGGTTCACAAGCATGACTGGCGTTCTCTGGGCACTGAGCACACTGCCCCTTCCCCAACCCTACCACAGAGCAGATGAGGAAGTCACTTATCAGGGACCCCAAGCAGGACACAAGCTACCTTCATTCTGACCTCACGGACCTGTCTTCCCCAGCAGGATCCGAGGCCCATTTTGAGTCAGCACTAGGTCCAGGCCGAGACAAAACAACTGGTCATTTCAGGGGGTTAAGTCAGCTACAAGAAGTAGCAGGCGCCGGGGGCCCATCTTGGGGCCCAGCATTCCTGAGGCCAGATGTGCAAGCCTGACATCTACAGCATGGCCCCAGCCAGGCTGCATTCACTGACTCAGACGCGGCTGCCCACTTGTCCCCTCTCCCCCATTCCTCAGGATGAAAAAGACTCGGGGGTGCTGGCAGCTGCTCCCCAGCATCTGGCGGAACATTCTGCCCTAAAGCTGGGCTTTCCTCCCTCCCCAGGGATAGCTGGTGACTCATGTTTCCATTTTCACTGCAGAGCCAGGCACTGGATCTTTCCATGACCCCAACTGCTGTGTGGTGTTGGGCCATGGGTTGTGATGTCAGACATATCAAAGTTCAAATCCCCTCCTTGATGCTTGTTAAACATCTGTGCATTTTTAAGCAGCTACTTTACCCTCTCTGACTCCCAGTGGTAATTGAAGACAGTAACTGTCAACTATGGTATTGTTTTGTTTTAGACAAGGTCTCCCCGTGGAGCCAGGGCTCACTTCCAACTCTCTATATGTATAGTGTATGCCTGTATGCATGTGTGTCGGGGGGTGTCCCCATGAGCACACGTGTGGAGGCCAGAGGAGGACATCCAGTACCTTACTCTATTGTTCTCTGACTTAGGCCCTTACAGGACTGTCACTGAACTTATCACCATACTTTGACTAGGGTGGCTGGCTGGCCAACAAGAGTCCCTCTCCTGCACTAGGAATACGGGTGCATGGGAACACACATGCTAGGGCTTCTGTACAGGTACTGGGGATCTGAACTCAGGTGTGTGTTTATGCACCCGTGTATCAATCTACCCAGCGCTTTCCAACTCTTACCCTCTCTCCTCAACCTCCCAAGTACTAAGTAAGCTGTTAAACATATGCCACTACACCAGCCTCCACGGTGACACCTTCTATAGGAAAAGTCCCTTCTCTTCCACTCCCAGCTCTGAAAGTGAGCTGTTCCCTTCAACAGCTTTCTCTTTTGTCTATCTAATTTTCATAATCCAAGCAAAGAGGAAGCTGAGCGTTTTCTGAGGTTCCTGGTCCCTTGGTTATAATGATCCCACTTAGAGCAGTGGTGAGAAGCACCTCCAGATAGCCACACTGCTGCACTGATCACTTCCAGTGTCCAACAGACTCCGTGAACCGTTCCGCATCCCGTGACAGCATCTGCTTGGTATGTGTGCATCTGAGCAGGTTGAAAGAGGCTGGGCTGGGCTGTGATGCTCCATAGGTTAAGGGTATCAAATGCGTTTTGACTTAATGATACTTTCCATCACATTGTAAGTTGGGGGACACCCATGTACAGTTTACTACTGCTATAATGCTAACATCAAATGTTATCACAGTCTATAGGCAGAAACAACAGAAATCAAAAAACCCCACAAGGTCCAGGGAGGTAAAATTACTTGTCCAAGGTCATACAGCCAGAAAGTGGCAGAGCCAAGATTCACACCTGGGATGTCTGACCTCACAGACCAGCGCTTTGTGGTTCTGCCTAGGAAACGGTGAGAGATGGAGGGGTGAAGCCTGGCGCTAGTCTGGAGTGGATGCTGTGTTGGAGTTTGCTGCTGTCACTCCCATTTGTCACCTCAACAGCTTCTGGTTACCAGGCCAGGTCTCCACTTTGCCCATGAGGAAGAGGCAGAGAGGACACTTATCCTTCAGGCCAAAGCCAGCAGTCAAGAGACCTGAGGTGGACAGTCAGGTGGTCTACCCCAAGCGTATTGCTTCCCACATGCTAGGTGAATGCTCCTTCCTAAGGTCCTGGGATACCACTGTCTTTCCACCTCTGGGCCTCAGTCACTGGTCTGCCAGGTGAGGGTGCTCGCTCTCAGTCCTAGGGCAGGAACTGGCCCGGGGAGGTGTTGGATAAGGCTGGGCCTGGGAAGCCTTAGGGTCCTGATGGACTGCCCTTATCAAAGTGTCTGCTCTGGGCCCCAGTCCCACAAGTCACTAACTGCTGTGGCAGAGACACGTGTGAGACCAAGCCAGGCTGGGAGGCTCCAGAAGTGCCACGCAGGCTTATCAGGAATCACAAACAAAATGCAGACGGAGCTAGCAATATCGACAGACACAAAAACACACTAAAACTGGCTGGAGCAGCTCACGCCAACGATCCTAGCAATTGGGAGGCTGAGGCAGGAGGATCACAGAAAGCTTGAGGCCAGCCTGAGCTATACAGAGTGAGAGACTGTTTCCAAAACAAAACAAAACACACAAAAAAGCAGAAGTCAGAGCCAAAGCTAAAGGGAGTTGTGGCCACAGCAGCGTCTCCACGTGCCACCCACAGCTGGCTTCCTGTCACCTCCCTCAGACCTTTCTATCTCACCTAACTCTGCTGTCCATCTGCTCCAAGGCCTGTCCTCATCCCGCTCCATAGATGAGACAGCCTCATCCTTGGCCAGACTTCCTTGCTCTAGGGGCCACTACCCTCTCCCCACCTCTGTTTCCCCAGAGACTCCGACCGTCCTGCCCTCGGGGAACTCAGGAGCTTGCTTCCCAGAGGAGCTGAAAGGAGAGTAGTGCTGATGTTTGCTAAGCTGCTCCAGAACGAGTTTTGAGTGCACACCTGTCCCCATGGATACCCACGAAATGTGTATGGAGCCCTTTGTCTGAAGGTCCTACCACTGGAGCCCAGAAAACGTGATGAGGAGTCTTCTGTGGCGGTGCTCATCTGGAGCAACAGGGAATGTCTGAGCTGAATCTGAGAAGTTCCCTTAACGATTTCCCACTAGGACATGTGCCCATGGGTCCTCTTGGCCATGCCAGGGACGGCTCCACTCAGTGTGCAGCGGATGAGAGAACAGGAAACAAAGCTGGGGAGCCCGAGTGCTGTAGGAAATGCGAAAAAGGCCCATTGAGTCAGTGTTTGCAGGACTGAAGCTACTTCCAGATACAGCGCCGGAGGTGACCGTGTGGGAGTTACAGCCTTTGGTGCTCAACCAGTGCCACATCCCACCTCACAGCCAGAACACCCACGAACCAGGTTCTTCCAGGTTCTGGCTGTGGAGCCTGGAGGTAGTCTCAACTTCTGACCCTCGCCTTTTCCCTTGTGTGACCGCAGCTAGGCTCAGTTTCACAGTCTGTAAAATGGACACGATACGGTCTTCCTAGAGTCCTGGTGGAAGCAAAGTGGGCTGACTCAATGCCTGCATGGAATTTGTATCATTTTTCCTCTGATGAGCACATATCAAACATTAGGGGAATGGTTCAGGCGCCAGGGTGCTGTGGGTGTAGCTGACCCGTGGGGAAGCTGGCGATGGGTTAAGCCCTGAAGGAGGCTGAGTTTCTAAAGAAGGAAATGCAAAAAAGTGAATCAATTCAAAAGCAAAAATGGAATGATTCAGAAGGCCATTCCAGTACAACAAATAAAGAATCCAAACCAAATGACTGGGTTCCTCAAAAAGAGGACGTTGCTCTGCCAAGCTAGAGTGTTAGTCAGGCGGGGGAGGTGGTTACTGGGAAATTTCGCTCTGTTCAGCATTATTGAGAAGTTGTGGGTTCCTGGAGCCTCGGTGGTGTTGCACAGCCCTGCAGGGCTACGATTACCCAAACCTTGGGCCGGGGAGTGACAAGGAAGTGTTTAGGCAGAGTCTATGGTAGGAGAAACAAACAGAACATTGTTCCTTAAAAGGCAGAATGACCTCAAGCGAAAGTAGTTAGATATGTTGGAGCACCTGGGGCAGCTGCGCAGGCCAGCTAACATCTGCCGGGATTTGACACATCGGGGAAGCAGACAAAGGGTTCTCCCAGGGTCTGGGTCTGATGTAGCCTTTCTGTCCGTTTGGGAAAACCTCTCCTAATTCTTCCCATGCTCAAACTGTGGGGACATTCCTCCTGTCCAGATGCTAGAACAAGGAGAAGGGGCTGTACCCCAACTCTGCCACTTGCTTGCTGTGTGATCTTGGACATGTCACCTCATCTCTCTGTGATTTTACCTGTCATCCACAATATAGGCACAGTGGTACCCCCTTTGTCACTGTGCTTGCTCTCAGCCAGTATCTGGTCCCATTTGCTCCTCTGATGACTTCTTGTCGGGGTGACTAGCGATTCTAGAGTCGAATAACTGAACATCTCATTTGGTGTCCTGCCAGAAGGCAGTATGTCACTACATCCCTGCTTACACATGATCTACAACACGACAAGCCCTGTTCTCAGAAAAGACAGAAAACATGATATCGGGAAAAACAGGTGAGCACAGGCACACAAAGTCTCAAAAACAGAAATGGAGAAGCTCTCCCTACAGGGTCACCTCTGTGTGCTGCGTGTGAAGGTGGCCTCCCCTCCCCCAGGTCTGGATGTAGACAGATCGCAGCCCGGGGTTTTGCAGGGAACCAGGGCTCAGAGAGGCACTGCCACCCGAGATCGTCTCTGTTGCGTTGTCTCAGGCAAATTGGGGAGGACACACTAGAGGTGGGTTTGAGGCTGGGGGACAGCTGCTGCCTCTGTGAGGTGACTGAAATGCAGTCCTTCCCCCCAGGCACCAAGAAATAGCCCAATTTGCCCCTCTTGTAAGTCTTTGACAGGCGATTTCCTTGATTGTCCATAAGCTTTCTCCTCTTGCCTCAACTGTGAGCGGCCTCCCAGGAGGAAGATAAGTTCAAGGTCAGAAGAAGGGTAGAACTGGGCGTCAAACAGAAAGAGACTGTGGCCTGGCTCCTGCTCTGAGCTCACTTCCTGTTTTTTGAGGCTTGAGTGGGTCCCTCTCCTAGGGCTTGAACGTTCTGTTCCCTTTCTCCTCACAGAACGTCGAGGTCCAGCCTGCTGACCTGTGCTCATCTAATGGGAAAGTGGCCCCAGCTGTACCCCAAGATGTCATCTCACCCTGAGTTGCCTTGGGGATTCCACCAAGGGTTTAGAGAAGTAGAGACTGTCCTGAGTCACAGGCTCTGTGTGTTCAATGCCTGTCAGAACTCTGAGGGGCAGCTGGAGGGGGAAGAAGTGGATTGCGGCACCAAAAAGTAGAAGTTGGGGTTGGGACGAAACTGTCTTCCCTGAGTTGTTACCAGAAGAAGACTATGCCATTGTCTCCCTGGGGCCGCCAGCACCATGGAGTGCCTGTATGTCAGGCGGTGTTGCTCAGTGCTGGGGACAGAGAGACAGAGGAAGGACAGGAGATAGACAATCCACATTCCTACGGTCTTCCTGCTTTAACTGAGTGATTCCTGTATGCTGCCGAGTTCAGCCTGTGCCCTGGGCCCACACCAGCTTACAACGCCCATCCATCACAGCCCGCCTGCTGCTACCCCCTTTCACGGACATAGAGCCCTGGCAGGCTTCCCTCTCCTCCTTCAGGTTATGACCTCTAAAGAGACAATGAGTCAAGGTAGGGTTCATATGGTGACACCTCACCCAGCTCTGGGAGCCGAGTGACCTAACAAGTAAGGAATGAGGGGCTGTCATCTTCCGATAAGGCCAGTCCCCGCCTCCTAAACACCCTCCCCGACTTGAGAGGTCTCCCGCCTGGAGCCTCTAGCAGAGCCCTTTCCCAACATTCCTTACTCATCTCTGGAGGCAGGCATGCCTTTGCTCATCGGCTTCTCCATTCTCTCACGAGGAGAGAATTTGACTCTTTCTAGGCAAGAACAGCCTTTGGATATGTGGTAGTGTAGGTGAGTATCCTTCCTACCTCAGAATTGTCTTCTTGCTTCAATCCTGCAAGACATGATATCTGTCCCATGAGCAGAGGAAAAAAACAGTTTTCACTGTTTAGCAGATAACTGTCAAACCATATGCTGGTCATGAGGACGGCTAGACACTGGTGACTTTGTGTGGAGGGGAAAGCCAAGCAGTGCGGCTGCATCCTGGCGGGAAGAGTCGGAGCCCGGTGACATCTGCACTGAAAATGTATTTTTCAGAATGTTTATCTGCTTTGTGTGGTGTTGGCAGATTAAGACCTGCTATGGTGGGATATTTACACCACAGACGTTGGCAAACACTATCAAGCACTCTTGATCCCACCATCATCCTACACCCCAAGGCTGGTCACTAAATACTTGCTGTACATTGCTGGAGGGAGACGAGCTATCCTGGCGACCACAAAAGAGTAGAAGGAAAAGCCAGCATCAGGGGTAGGGATGACTGCCACCCCACCCCAGTTCCTTCTGTAGGAGCTCTGCATTGCCATCCCTCAGTATGGGACTGTAATGGGCTCAAAAAGGCCACTAACCAGGACCCTAACCCAACCTGACCACTGTCCTTACAAGAAGAGGAAGTGAAGAATACATACATTAGCAAATAAGGATTATTTATTATTAATATTGAGTAACTAGTGGTTTTTTAAATTTTCTGTTTATTATGTGTGTATCTGTATTAGCATATGCGCACGTGTGTGTGGGGTGCCCGAGGGAGACAGCTACCCATCTCCTGAAGATGTAGTCCCAGACAGTTGTGAGCTGCCTGCTGTGGATGCTGGGAACCAAACTCAAGATCTATGTAGGTACATGCACTTAACCTCTGAGCCAGCTCTCCAGCCCCATCAACAAGAATGCTTTTTCGCAACAATTTTTTTTCAGTTGACATACAACATATGATACTTTCACAAACGTCAGTATCTGCTCATATTTGCCCTAATGCTCTGGCTCTTTGCTGATCCCTTTCCTACACCCAAGTAAGTCCCCTTCTTTTTTTTTTTTTTTTTTTTACAGTGTGTGTGTGTGTGTGTAAGTCTCAATTATTATAGAGAAAACACCAATGTTTTTGTTTCCCCTCTTATTTCTCCTCCCTCTCCTTTAGATCCCTCATGGACAGACTTTGTTCCAGGTTTCTGGCTAACAGACTTTAAGCAGCAAGGAAAAGTCCCAGGGATGCCCTGGACGGCCACGGGCTGACGCACTGTCCCTAGGATGGCAGTGAGTCCCAAGGATGCCGTGGACGGCCACGGGCTGACACACTGTCCCTAGGATGGCAGTGAGTCCCAGGGATGCCGTGGACGGCCACGGGCTGACGCACTGTCCCTAGGATGGCAGTGAGTCCCAGGGATGCCCTGGATGGCCACGGGCTGACGCACTGTCCCTAGGATGGCAGTGAGTCCCAGGGATGCCGTGGACGGCCATGGGCTGACGCACTGTCCCTAGGATGGCAGTGAGTCCCAGGGATGCCCTGGATGGCCACGGGCTGACGCACTGTCCCTAGGAAAGCAGTGAGTCCCAGGGATGCCGTGGACGGCCACGGGCTGACACACTGTCCCTAGGAAAGCAGTGAGTCCCAGGGATGCCCTGGATGGCCACGGGCTGACGCACTGTCCCTAGGATGGCAGTGAGTCCCAGGGATGCCCTGGACGGCCACGGGCTGACGCACTGTCCCTAGGATGGCAGTGAGTCCCAGGGATGCCCTGGACGGCCACGGGCTGACGCACTGTCCCTAGGATGGCAGTGAGTCCCAGGGATGCCCTGGATGGCCACGGGCTGACGCACTGTCCCTAGGATGGCAGTGAGTCTGAAAAGGCAGCTGCCGAGCAGCAAGGTCCATCTGCCCAAAGAGGAAGAAGATCCTAGGCCTGAAGAGACAGAAAAGAGAGGAGGGGGACAGAGGAGGGAGAAGGTGAGCGGGGAAGGAGGGAAAGGTCGTACCAGCCCTTCCTCTGCCCTCCTTCAGAACTGAAGTTAGTCTTGCTGTGTTAACCTCCCAAATCACAAACCCAGCTCTGAAGTCTGACCGAATCTATGGCGCTGATTTGTAATTTTCTTCATGGTGAGATATACAAAGACCATAGTGACTGAGCCTGCCATATGGCATGACACAGAAGTCTCAGTGAGGTGGATTTTACTGGGAGGAGGTTCCTGTAGAACCAGAGGCAGGTGTGACACACACTGGGCTTTCAAAGTCTTCTGGGAACTCCGTTTAACACCCTTGGTATTTTCTTAATCTTCCTTTCCTCCCGCACAGCCCTCCAGCCCCCATCCTGTGACAACAGTTAGGAGTTTGAACATTTGACCCCCAAACAGTGGACGGGACTACAGCACCAACTCCCCCCCCTCGCCCCAGGCTTTCTTCACATCCAGAGAGTGTGATACCTACTTGCTAGGGTTT
The DNA here is from genome assembly GCF_950005125.1 of Chionomys nivalis. Classification (NCBI taxonomy): domain Eukaryota; kingdom Metazoa; phylum Chordata; class Mammalia; order Rodentia; family Cricetidae; genus Chionomys; species Chionomys nivalis. The sequence continues at coordinate 15,443,972 of NC_080092.1, read as the reverse complement.
GGGTGAGGACCTCCGCTCGTCTCCCAGAGTGACATTATTTGAATGGGGCAGAGCCTTCAGAGGTAGGACATTGTGAGAGGCCTTCTCGACATGGGGGATATGTATGCTCTTGCAGGTGATGCTGGGGCCTCGGCCATTTCCTTCCCCTGCTTTGGTTTCCCACTGCCGTGAGGTGAGCAGCTGTGTTCCATCTCGCTCTTCAGCCACAATGTGTTGCGTTGCCACAGGGCCAAAGGCAGCAGGCCCAACCGGGTGTGGACTGGGACTCCAAAAGTTGTTATCAAAGCAAACCTTACCCATACCCTCCACATACACTGCCGTCCTTCCTGGCCCCAAGTCACACTGAACAGTTTAAACAGAGACAGGAGACTGCAAGTCTGGCCACTCGGGCAGATGGGAGATTAACACAACAAATACACAGCCAGAATTATTTCTCAAGCATATCGGTGTTGTTCTCGTCAGCTTGATCTTGCCAACCCGGCTTCTCCGCATGAGACAATGGCTTTCAACCTGTGGGTCGTGACCCCTCTGGGTGGGGGGGTCACCTAAGTCCATCAGAAAACAGATATTTACATTACGATTCATAACAGTAGCGAAACTATAGTTATGAAGTAGCAACAAAAATAAATTTAGTTTTCCACAAGGTGAAGAACTCTATTTAAGGGTCGCAGCAATACACAGGTCGAGAACCCAGCACTACAAGAGGACAGGGGACTTGGTGACAGACCAGGACTTCATGACGGTAGGGACCAGGTACTCTCCCCTTGAGCCGCTCTTCAGAGGCATGTTCTTTGATATGGGGATGACTGATAACTGATTCTAAGTCAGGGCTGTCTCCTTTGGTTATGAGCATGCCACCCAGTGGGATGTCAATCTCGGTGAACAAACATTAGCATAAACTTTCTCAGAAAATTTCTCAGTCATATTAAAGGCAGCTCCTTTGGCTAAATTCTTCTTTGTGTAACTCACTATTTCCTAAGCAAATAAGTAAATCCTTTATAGTATCAATTTGGCTACTTCCAGTTTTTCCCAAAGCAGTCCAAATAGTTTAAGACGCACTCAGTAACAGTTCTCAGCGCTTATTTCCTGGTTGTAATCACTTCCTCCATCCAGCTCGGAGGCTACGTCATCCCGTCATCCTCTCTGCTTACCTCACTACGTGCCCCACCCTGCCCCTCCTGTGAGCCACGTCACCAGCTCCTAGTCCCAGGAGTTCAGCCTTAGGTGAAAAGAGCCAGCAAGCCACACTTTCTCCCCCTCAGGCTGCTCCCTTAACCTTTGACCTTTCCCTGCCCTGTTTCCCTCTGGTTTGCTTCTGCGGAGTGAGCTAACTGGAATCAGTGGGTCTACGTTCTCCACAGCTGCTTCACGTTAAGCTGAATCAGGTTTTATTCCTTGGTGGAGGGGGCAAGGTGGTGGAGGATAAAGCGCTGTGTTTCCTGGCTGGAGGGGGGAGGTTTGCTGATGAGTCATTTACTTCCCTGAGCCCCAGGGGCCTTACTCTCAAAAGTGTGGTTCTCACTCAGCAATTTTGAGCTGCAAATTACTGACGTGTCACCCACGGAGTGGGAGTCAAGGCAGTGATAGTAATTTGCTGGGCCGGCTCATGCAGGGCCTGGAAAAGCAGACTAGCGAATTTGGACTTCATCCTTCAGGCACCAGGGAGTCGGAAGAAGGATCTCTGTCATCTCTGTCACCAGACAGAACTGAGGGGAGAACTTCTTGTTCAAGAGACAAGATGGGGACGGGAAGGAGGCTAGGAGACCAGAGGCTACCCGGAGGCGGCTTGTGTGGGATGGAAAAGTCCTCACTCCCCTATCTCCTAAGCCCGCCACCCAGCTCTGGGCACTTTTTAACCCTGGCAAGGGCAGGAGGAGGAATAATGTGAGGAGGGGAGAAAGAAACAGAAAACACAAATCTCCCTTTTCAAACACGATCTTCAACTAGAATAATCAATGCCTGGCAAAATAGAGGAAAAGAAAGGGGTTTTGTTGAGGACTCCCAGGAGCTGATCTTGATTGTGCTCCTTCAGCGCCAGGCTCCAAGCTAGCCATTGGCTCTGATGCCCCATGGAGCAGCTAATCAGTACGGCCTCCCCTTTACAGATCTCATGGAGGCACGGAGAGGGGGCAAGTGTGGAAGGTGATGAAGAGTATGAAGCACACGGGGGAACCAAACACCTAAGAGGCCAGAGCAAAACAAGATGCAGAGAGTGAAATGTCTACCAACCCAGGACGCACATTCTTCCCTGCGAGTCCTACAGAACTCTTAGTAAACAATGTCCTTACGGAAGAGACACATCAGGCATGGCGAAACTACAGTGTATTCTTAGCAGACCTGTACAAAGTATAAGGTACTATTTCCAAGGGGCTGGAGCGGTGACTCAGCTGTTAGGAGCTCTTGCTCACCTTACAGAGGACCCAGGTTTGGTTCCCAGCACTCAGACTCACAAGTGGTAATTCACCACCGCCCGTAACTGAAGCGCCAGTGACCCATACCATCTTCTGGCCTCCACAGGCACCGCGTTCTATACAAAGACACACAAACACATAATCTCTTGATAAATAAATATTTTTAAAATATTTACAAAGGCCACCACAGATATACAATATCCCAAAATAAGAGAGTCATTTAAGGAAAATTATGATAAAATTAGATGATACTGAAGAAAATCTAAGTATAATACATAGAGATACATGTCAAAAAGGGACAATTTATACAAATTACTTAGTTTTTCCCCATCAAAAGCCCAATAGAGCTTTTCATATAATTTAATAAGCTGAATGTTCAATTTAGATGGACAGCAAAGAGTTGAGAAAGACTAAAATGCCCTTAACTCAAAATTCTAGGTGGAGAAGTGGCCCATCAAATATCTGATTTTATTATAGCAATCACAATGAAGGCAACATGAAATTGGCACAGGAATTAACAAATGATGACTAGAACAAAAGACCCTGTAATGGACCACATATATTAGAAAATCTGATTTCTGATAAAGGATATAAACTGTGATTCTTTAAAAAAAGCTACCCAATCTCATACACACACACACGCACACATGTATGCACACTTGCATGCACACACATACATGCGTGCATGTATATGTACACTTACATGTATACTTAAACACCCACCTATACACATGCATGCATATACATATATGCGTGCACATCATACATGCACACTCATGTACACACACATGTGTACACACACACAAAATTCCAGGTGGTTCCAGGTCTTACATTAAAGAAAAGCCTTGAAATTCTTGTAAAAAATATATAGAATATCTTTATCATCTCAGGTAGAGACAAGTGCCTTAAAACAGAAAGAGCAGTCACACAGGAAAAGGCAGACACATTTGACCACACTGAAATAATTTCTGCCTGTAAAAATGCATCACGAGGGACTAACTGGAAAGGAAAAATGTAGAAGATGTTTCCCATGCATAATCAATAAATAATTAGGGTTTAGAATAGCTTAAAATTAAAGCAGACAATCCAAAAGAAACAGTCACAGAAATCCAAAGCTATTTTCCATAAGATGAAACAGGCATGACCATGGGGCATGCGACAAGACATTCAGTCTTACTACCTGGAGAAGTGCAAAACAACGCCACAGTGACCCATCCTGTCACAACGGCCACAAGCCCGTGAAAATTGAAAGTCTGGGCTGGGAATGTGGCCCAATGGAGAGTCCTCCACTGAGGCACGCAGAGGCCTCTTAGCTCAGCAGGTCACTGACCCATCAAACGTAAAAATGTATTATACCAATCACACAAAATAGCATCAAATTGGCATAGCGATTAACAAACAGATAAATAGAACAGAATCAAGGTCAACCGCTAGAACCACACACAGCAGACAAAAATATCTGTCAGTGGCAAGTGCCAGGGCCATCTGCTCCTGAAGGCGGTGTAGTTGGCATGGCCACTGTGAAGATTCCACACGTATCTCACCTCCCGGTAATTCCGTTGCTAATCACAGTTACTGGGGCATTTCCACAGCTGTACAGATGTCTATTAGGGTAGACGTACATTGGGGAGCAAGAATGGCCATGGCCATTTGTTATGAGGTTGACTATTAAAAGAGGGGAAACAAAACAGAAAATAACAAGCATTGGTGACCATATGGGGAAACTGGATTTCTTGGGCATCACTGCCAAGAGTGTAACTTAGTTCAGCTTCTCTGGACAACAGCGCAGTGATTCTTCAAGAAGTCAAAATTAAAAGGGTAGCCTAGCAATTCCACTAGAGTTGAAAGTGGAGATTTGAATGAATGTCTACCATGCTATTATTGACACTCATCAAAAAGTGAAACACCTAAGGCAGTGGTTCTCAACCTTTCTAATGTTGTGACCCTTTAACACAGTTCCTCATGTTATGGTGACCCCCCCCGCTATAAAACTATTTTTGTTGCTATTTCATAATGAATCATAATATAAATATATGGTATGTAGGATATCTGATATGTGACCCCAAGCGAGTCGCAACCCACAGGCTAAGAAACACTTTTCTAAGAGTTTATCCAGGGAGGATGGATAACCCAAAGAGGGTGTGTACAGGTGGTCTCTGACCGCGATGGTTGGACTTAGCTGCTTTTTCAAGTATATGATGGCGTGAAAGCAGTGAGCGGTCAGTAGAAACCATGTTTTCAATTTTGGAAATTTTCAGTTTCCCTGGGCTCTGTCTCCTGAGTCTGGGCAGCAACAGAGAGCCGAAGTTTCCAGTCAGGAGCTGAAACACTCTAGAGGGGGCTGAGCTGCTTGGCGATGCCAGCTTCTCCTTCAGTGTTGCTGTAGGGCAGCTTTACCTACACCCTGGGATAGATCTGCATTGTTCCTGTTTGCTCCTGACTCTAAAATCCCGAGTTCTCTAACCAGTACCGCACGGTCTTAAACTGTGAGGTTAATACAAAGTATCAACTGTGGCCGACTAGGGCAGGAAGGTTTGTCAGACACGGAGGAACAGGAAGTCTGCTGTGAGATTCCCCCACCTAGAAATGTCAGGGAAGCTACAGCCATGAAGTCCCATCAACGTGACTGCCTAAACATGACCTGAATGAGGACAACACCGGTAGATATGCTCTCATGAAAGGGGAAAGGTCATGAGTCCTCAACCCTAGACTAGGAACTACAGACAGCTAAGGAGAGCTGGGAGTGGGAGAAACAGTGGGAGGACCCCCAGACTGGTTATCCGATACCAAATGGCCAACACCTAAATCATATACATACAAGTCATGTTATATGGACTGAATAGGTTATGTATATTTTGAATATATATATGTAGCAATTAAGTAAATAGGGGTCATGAATTTGAGAGAGAGCAAAGATGGGTGTATGGGAAGTGTTGGAGGGAGGAAAGAGAAGAGGTTAATTATGTAATTATGGGGAAAACACACAATTATATTTTAATTTCAAAAAAATTAAAAATATTTTTAAATGTTAATTGTTTTAGCAATGAACATCTGGAGATATTTAATACTAACTTTAATAAAATACACATGATGGGGTGGGTACTACTCAATCATTAAAAGGAAAGAAATCTCTACAGGCAGACAACTTGTATGAAGCTTGATGGCATTGTGATAAATGAAATAACACAGAAGGGCATGCACCATGGTTGTGTTTAGTTGAGGTCCCGAGGGTAGTCAGATCCACAGGAGCAGAAAGCAAAATGGTGGTTGGGGTCGGGGGTGAGAAGAATGGAGAGTTATTGTTTGCATTTTACTTCTTTGGTTTTGCAGGACAGGTGCCTGTGGAGGTCACAGGACAACTTGGGGGTTCTCTTTTCACCACGTGGGTCTCAGGGAGGGAACTCAGACCGTTAGGTTGTCCTTTATAACACTGAGCCAGCTCGAAGACCTGGGAGTTACTGTTGAACTGGCACAGCTTAAGTCTGGGAAGATGGAAAAGTTCTGGGGATGAGTCCTAGCTTGTTTCCTGCTGCTGTGATAAGAACCGTGACCCAAAGCAATGTGGGAGAAAGAGTTGATTTTATCTTTCAGCTCACAGCCATCACGAAGAGAAGTCAAGGCAGGGCCACCGGGGAGTGCTGCTTACTGGTTTGCTCTCCCTGGTTTGTTCAGCCTGCTCTTTTACACATCAGACCACTGCCTAGGGATGGTACCGCCCACAGTGGGCTGGACCCTCCCGCATCAATCATTAGTCAAGAAAGTGCCCCCATAGATGTACCCAAAGGCCAATTTTATGGAGGGCATTTTCTCAGTTGAGGTTCACGCTTCCCAAGTGTGTTGAGCTGACAAAAACACTAACCAGCACGAAGTGGATGGTGGGTGGTGGCTACACAATAGGAATGTGTACTGCTTAACGCCACCGAACTGTACTTTGAAAATGACTATTTCAAAACCTCCCAAAATAGTAAAGGGAAGGTTATATATGTTTTTACATGTTCTTTACAAGAAAATATTTATCACTGAGCATAATAAAATGTTTTAAAGTTGAAAAAGAAAACCCTAGAAAACGTCCACATATGCATTAGTAGGAGAAGAGACGACTTGGGAAACCGTACACACATACACTGTGCTGTTCACTATAGAGCAGCACCCGTGAGCAAGCAGGGCATGCGCCACACTCGGGAATGAAAAGGGAAGCTTGCAAAATGTTACCCTCCAATTACAGAAGAGTCAAAAGCATGACATTTGGGGACTAGACAGACAGATTTAAACTTCTAAAGCAAAGCGTAAGGATAGGTCTCTCCAAATTCAAGGTAGTGGTTCTCTGTGGGTTGGGAAGGAGACATGTCTTCTGAGAAAGGCAGAGGGACTTCTGACACACTAGCAGTGGATATGTGGTGTTTATATTTTATAGGCATATTACATTATATTATATGTGTATTACATGTACATAAACACTAAGAAATGTGTACTATTGTGAAATCTTTAAAATGCTTAATATAGAAGACAGATGGGGAAAACTCCATGTGATATCTTGGTAGTGAAATTTTCCTATTGACTTTCTGTCTCTATAAAACACTCCGCAATCCTTGTATAGGAAAGTGGCTTTCAGTTATATTGCAGAGAGGGGAAAGAAATAAAGAGAGCTTTTCCCTCTGGTTTGTTCAGAGAAAAGAGAAGTGGGAGGAAATGGAAGAACGTTGGGCTTCCCCCAGCTCTGCCAGGAACAAAAGACTTTAGGCAAAGAGCTACTTGGAGGTAATACAGTCTAACCATTATCTTGAGGGGGTGGCTATTCCTTTAACCAGCTCCCCAGTCCCCCAGAAAATCCCTGCCAGTTTCAGGAGTGGGTAGAGGGTTCCAGCACCACTGGCCTTTTGAAATAACAAGGTGTAACCACAGGACTCAGCCAGCTCTTGTGAGACCTGCAGACCACAGCCTTGGCACAAGTCCCCCTTCAACAGCCTGCAAAACCAGATGGAGGAGAAGGAAAGGGAAACACATTGGGCCAGGAGATGGTTTGAGAAATGTGCTCCAATAGCCTCCGTGCATCCGGGCTCCTTGACTTCCCCAGGTTTCTCATGCCAGCACTGTTTTCTCGTGCCCCCAGTCTGACTCCCAGTAGCAGGGGGCTGAGGGGCGGGGAATGCCCCACCAAGACAGCATCTCCAATCATTCATTTCATTGAGGTGGTTGGTGTGTCTCACAAACACGTGTTTGTGGACCACAAGAGAGCTGTCCAGCCCCGCCTTATGTAGTAGGCAGGCCAATCAAAAGGAAGTATTGAAGTTAAATGAGTTGAGACTGAGAGCCAGTCTTCCAGGTACAGGGGGCTGTGTGAGCTTGGTATGAGGAGAATCATAAGAAGTTTTTGTTTTGTTTTACTAGAATTATGACTATGAAACCAAGCCTGACCATGGCCTGGTGAGGCTGTAAAAACTAACAGAAGCCACATCTCAAGGATTCCTTTCTACCTGGCAGAAGGACTCACTATATGATTTAGGCACTGAGAAACCATGGAAGCATTTTAAGAAGGGAGGTGCAAGTGGGTCTCTTCTATTATGAGTAGAGTGATTTGCCTTTTAGTGATCCCAGAGGCCAAACAGATTCTCCTGGACCAAGTCCAGGCAGACCGGGAAAGGGCATTGTGTCAGCTTTCCTCACTACAACAAAGTACTAGGGAGAAACAACTTATCCAGTGGAAAGGTTTGCTTGGGACCCTGGGTTCAGTCCATGGCTGATTGGCCTTCTTGCTTTCCATCATTGGTGACAGAACACATCATGGCAGAAGAGACCTGTTCATCTCATGGTGGCCAGGAAGCAAAAAGGAAGACAGGAAGCAACTGAGATCCTAATATCTCCTTCAAAGGGACACATCCCCAATGACCTCCTGCCAGAAGGTCCCACCTTTTAAAACCTTATTACTTCTCAATAACACCCCAGTAAATTCCAAGCCTTTCATACCTAGGCCTTGAGAGACACTCTAGACCCAAGCCATGACAGGCACACGCAGCCCAAACTGCAAACCCAAACCCTGCCTGCATCATTTACCTGCATGGCTCACCTGTTGCAGGAAGTCCCATGTGTACTCTGAGCAGCTGATTGGTCACTTGCAGGGCAGGCTGATGTGAGAGATGACTAAATCTCTAACTGACCTAAAAGAGTCCCCCACATGAATCATCAACTCAAAACAAACGGCTGAGTAACATGTCTCTGTACTACTAATTGTAGCAATTTAAACAATGCACACATATGTGGAATATGAAGAAAAGACATGTAAGAATTCACATCGAATGGAAAGTAAAATTGATACTCCAAGAGAGGAAGCAAAGGTCAGAGGTGGAAGCAAGAAGATTCAGCTTTATCTGTCAAAGTTTTCGTTTTAGACAGATTCCTCTAGGACTTCTATATTAAAAGTTAATTGGGAGAGCTGGAGGTGGTGGCGCACACCTTTAATCCCAGCACTCGGGAGGCAGAGGCAGGCGGATCTCTGTGAGTTTGAAGCCAACCTGGTCTGCAGAGCGAGTTCCAGAACAGCCAAGACTGTTAGACAGAGAAACCCTGTCTCGAAAAACAAAAGAAAAAAAAATTGATTTGAAAATAAGTTGACAAAAATCCCTTGACAGTGAGAAGGTGTTGGACCGGTACTAGCTCCCCTCTGCTTGCTCCGACAGTAAAATCTGAGTTCATGCAGCCCTGTTTCCTACTTCACCCTAATTCCAACCCGAGTCTGGGCCAGAGGTATTTCTGACCCATGGTAATCTTTCGATAAATATTTGCAAAAGCCATTCTTTGACAGGCTCAGAAGCAGGCTGAAGGGCTCTCACGGTAGACCCCTCTTCCCAAGGCTATGCCCCACCCTCTCCTACCCCAGGGCAGTGTGGACACAGGGGCCTGCACTCTCTTTTGTGGCCCCTTTTTTCCTGCTTGATTACCTTTTCTTTTTTTGTCTGTTTTGTTTTCCTAGACAAGATTTCCTCTGTGTAACAGCTCTAGCTGTCCTGGAACTAGCTCTTGTAGACCAGGCTGGCCTCGAACTCACAGAGATCCACCTGCCTCTGTCTCACAAGTGCTGGGATTAAAGGCTTGCGCCACCACTCCCACCTTTGATTACCTTTCCAAATAGGGTACTTTTAAACAAGTAGCATTCCTTTAAGCAAATACCTGCTGAAATCAGACCTAAACTTTCCCAAAGCAAATGCTCTTTTCTGAGCTGCTGAACTGAGGCTGAGGGCACCAGATTACTATGCGATTCTGAGAGGCGGATCCGGAAGCCCCTCCATTCCAGCAGGGAACAATGAGGGGCGTTACTCTTGGGGGGTAGGCAGGATACAGTCGATGTCTACATCCTGTCTATGCTACGCTAAAACACTTCCTGGGGCCGGGGGCCAGATTTCTTGAATTTAACTTAAGTTGGAAGCTGCATCAAGGCTCTGCTAAAAATGTAGCTGTTTGTAAAGGGGAGAATGTAGGACGAGGATGGAATACAGGGCCAGGGGCGGGGATACCACAATAAGACGAGAAGACAGTGGCTTTGTTCACGGTCCCTGATCACTCAGCAAGGTTGCGACACCTGGAGACAGGATGGGGATCCAGATCCAGCCAGATGCAGATCCAAAGCAGGAGACTATGAGCCTCATAGTCTCCTGAGAGTCACACTGAGGAGAGTCACACTGAGGCCAGAATGGGGACAGGGCACCCCCAACAAGGTGACCTGAGGAGGCCCTAAGACTAGGCCTATCCCAGGATTCTGTACTCTGATCTGAACTCTTTCTCTTCTGCCTTTGGCCCTATTTTGTGTCCATCAGTACTTGGGAGAGGTGTGAGCCACTTCTTCATAAGGCCTCTTCAACTGCCTCTTTGTCAAGCAGTCTTGATACAACCTAGAGAGTCTATACAGTGTTTCCACATGGAGGGCAAGAGCTTGTTGGCTTCCTAGAAGGAAAGGAAGTAGCGAGGGTAGAGGGAGGACCAAGGCTTTCCACCCACCCAGAGCTTTGGTTTAAAAATGAAGAGACTTGCAGGGGCAGGCGGTGTGGTGACTGGCTTCAGAGTCACCCAGCCTCCCTTGCTTTCCTGTTTCCTGGAGCTCAGCATGACATCACAGCCCACCCCAAGGAAGAACAACAGTCATCAGCCAGAGAGGGCAGAGCCATCTGTCTCCGAACATCAGCATGGCCAGTGCAATGCTACCCACACAGTGAGTGACACACACACACACACATACACACACACACACACATACACACACACACACACAGTTAGGACACAGGAAACCACACTCCCCTTATCTAGCTAGCTAAGGAGCAGGAGAAGCGGGGGAGGGGGGGGAAGGAGGGATGGAGGGTGGGCATCTGAACCCAAGGAGGAATGCAAGGAAGAACCTGCCCCTCCCCCCACCTAGCCACACTACTAACAAAGGTGGAGGAAGGGCCAGGTGAGCTCCAGGTCACAGTAGGATGACTTGAAGGTGAGCAGCTGGTGCTGAGTCACACAGCCTACGTGAGCCATCTGACACGGCAGGTGAGGTCAGTGCTCCCTGGGTGGGACCTTGCCAGAATAAGAGCTTCAGAGCCCTGAGAAACGTAGCGGGAATGCCCGCGCCTCACAGACCAGGGGGTCGCTGTGCGCTTGCAACCGGCGCCCCCTCTTTGTAGCCTGGATGCTGCCACCAACAGTCTCCTGGGGGTGACAGGCAGAGGACCAGGGCCATTTCCTTGAGTGCATCCTGTGAGCTAGATCCCAGACATCAGACCATTTAACATGATACAGAGGCACCACCGACCCCAGGTTAATAATGTACAGTTTAGGCCAGAGTGACTTACCACCTACTCTGGGTCACACACTTCGAGAATAGGGGCAAGGGGTAAAGATGGGACTGAAAGGCAGGTTCAGCATAATCCAATGCATATAACCCAATGAACCCTTAATACATTGGTTTTCAATCTGTGGTTCGTGACCCTTTCACAGGGGTCGCCGAAGACCACTGGAAAACACAGATATTTACATTATGATTCATAACAGCAGCAAATTTACAGTTATGAAGTAGCAATGAAAATAGCTGTATAGTTGGGGTGAACACGACATGAGGAACTGTATTAACAGGTCGCAGCTTTTGGAAGGCTGAGAACCACAGCTTTAATGTGTGTCAGAGAGGGTCCCAAGCAAGAGCCAAGGCTGAGCTTTGCCTTGCAAGGAAAATTGACCTGGGTTCGGAGACCCCGTAAGGACTATAAGAGAGGCAGGAGGCAGGGCTCAGAAAGCAAACAGAAGCACCCAGAATCTTCCCTCATGCATTGTAATATAAGAACTTCACTTCTCAGTGGTGGGGGACCAAGGAGGTCCCTATGTTGCTGAGGGGAATATATGACAAACTGGAAACACAGCACTCACACACACTCCTGTACATATAAATGCATACATGTGTGATACAGAGCTTGCTGCTGAGGCAGGAGGACACTTGTATCTCTTCTCCCCTCATATAACTCAGGTGAGCTAACTGATATTATATGAGCTTATTATATTATATTATATTATATTATATTATATTATATTATATTATATATGGCTGGCATTTTCCAAATACACGTGGCACCTTCCAGGCTCCGGGCATGAAGGATTGACAGTTTAAATGGCATATTGCCCTTTGGAGGCCTTGGGTAGGGGAAGGTTCCCTAAACCTTCATGTCTCTTGGAGAGACCAGGAGAATGCCTATTTGAACAAGTACACAAACTGCCCTCAACACTGCCTTTGTTCTTGAATGTCACCTGATTACTTATGCAGCCAAGACAAGTGGGGCGGTAATTCTATCTTTTCTTCCAGCTCCCCCACTGGTACCCCGCTGTGAGGAAGAACCCTTCCTTTCCCATTTGGTCAGCTCTATCTCTACTTTTAGCAGTATAAACCAGCAGGTCTTTATTTCCCCCCATGTCAGTCATCCATCACAATCATTATTGATCGTAGTGTTGAAATTGTCCCAGATGTGGCTACTGGGAGTGCCTTCCTTCTGATTCTTGTGTCCTTTTGACAAGCCCTCATCATACCTTGATCATGTCTTTACCCCAGACTCATCTGGTACTTTCCCCATCCCAGGAGCCCTGTGTACAAATGAGAGGAGCCTGCTGCTAAGATTTAAATAGTTTATGGTTCTTCTAACCCTTCTCAGACAGGAGACAGAGCTGGGTGACACACACATAAACCTGTCTGTCTGTCATCCATCCATCCATCCATCCATCCATCCATCCATCCATCCACCCATTTATCTACCTGCACACATATTAAAACCTATGAGTTCACATCCAAACCCCTACCATGGTTTGACTATTAAATGCCTCCTGCAGACCCGTGGGTAGAAGGCTTGTCTTCTGTAGGTGGGGCCTAGTGGGAGGCCTTTAGGTCATTGGGGGTGTGTCATCAAAAGGGACAACTGGCCCCTGCCCTCTCCCTGTGCTTTGCTTCCTGCCTTGAGATAAGAACTTTTGCTACATTCCAGGCCTCTACGTCATGAGGTGATATTTGGATGTAGGCGTGAAACCAACAAGACCAGCAGTCACGGCATCCTGAAAACTCCCAAAAACTGTGACCCCCAAATCAGTGTTTTCCCTTTATAAATTGATCATCTTGAGTATTTTCTACCGCGGTGGAAAGCCACCTGCCTCTTCTAGTCCTCTGTCCCGTGTATAACTTCCACCTCCTACAGGGAAGACGACTTGACTCATGCCCAACGTTCTGGAGCCATTGCCTCCCTCCTGACATTTCAGAAGACAGCAGTGTAAAAGACAGTGACCCCTGAAGATGATGACGAAGCTGACAGCCTCCTACAGGTACAGCAAAGTCAACATGGAAGTGTAACACACTCCTCGTGAGTTTGAGGTGGGAATGCTGTAAGCAAACCCAGGCACAGAGAAGTGTAGCACACTCACTTGTAACCATTTAACAGAAAAGTTACCACACTTCTGGCTCAAGTATTTACACACTATGTTTTTTAAAAAGTTTTATTTTGTAATTGTGTGTGTGTGTGTGTGTGTGTATGCGCGTGCATGCGTGTGTGCACATGCCTCCAGGTACCTACAAAGGCCAGAGGCATTGGATTCCCTGGATCTGGAGTTCCAGGTGGTTGTGAGTTATCCAGTGTGAGGCTGGGAACTGAACTCAGGTCCTCTGAAAGGACAGATGCTCACAGCCATTGAGACATCTCTCCAGGCCCCACACCATCCTTTTAAAAAATCTGTTTCAGAGACATGGTGAGTGCAAGATAAGGACAGCATCGCAAAAGCTCTGAGGCAGGGGCATGTCTTCTATGTTTGAGGCCTGCCAAACATTCACTGTAGCAGAAGGAATCAGGAAGCAGTTCAGGTGTGAAATAGAGTCGATCCAGTAGGCTGTGACTGTGAGAAGGTCTGGTCTCTTTATCAGAGGAACTTTGGAGTTCTGCAGGTAGAGGAGTGGTGGGCCTGATTCATGTGGAACTTGACTCTGCTTGCAAGGTCGGGAATAGGAAGTCTTCAGCAAAAACAAGGGCAGGAATCTGTCTGCATTCGACGCTGCATTTAGGTGAGAGATGACAGTCGTGACTTGGATCAGTTAATGGCTGTGTGGTATAACTAGAGGGACTCGGTTTCTAGATTAATTTTGAAAGCCTAAGAAACTAATATCAGTGTCCAGGTCTGACATGTTTGGACACTGCCGAATCTCCCTCTGACCTGGCCGTGGCCCTGAAGGGAGGCACCTTCGGAGGAGAAAAACACAGTTGGAGCCTGCATGAAGCCTCCTCACCTGCCTCCCTTAAGAACTGCAAGTTCTAAACTTGAATAAGGTGATCCCTGCTTGCCCTAAGTGTCTGAGAAAGACAAAAAAAAAAAAAAAAACTGCCCCAGGCCTGAAGTCCTTTTATACATTTTTTAAACAAAAATTTTAACACATAATCAAAGACCACTAGATTCATGAGATGTTAAAGCCTTATGAATAGAGGCTGATCTCTACATGTTCAAGGCAAACCTGGTCTACATAGTAAGTTCCAGATCAGTCAACGACCACATAACGAAAGCCTATCTCTATAAACTAGCCAACTAACCAAGCAACAACCCCTGGCTGATAACTAGTACACCCCAGTATTCTCAGGCACTGGCCATAATGTCATTATTCTTGTGGTCTAGAAGATAAAACTCTATGCCTGAAAATTCTATAGAAGTAAAACAGCATCCCGGCCAACAATTGAGGACATACTGAGGCTTAGGGAGGAATGTCACCAAAGGGTTCTTTGATGGTGTGGAGAAAAGTATAGTAACCTCCTGGGACACCAAGAATTGGAGCCATGAGGCTAGCAGCACTGGTGTGTTCTTCTTTCCCTAGGCTTGGAGGCACAGAGGGAGGAGATGGTGAACGGACACAGAGTGTCACCTCTTAAGAACAGAGATAGCCACTGTCTGACAGACATAGCCAGGCTGGATGAGCGCTCAGTGGAGAACTTGGGACTGCACGCTCAAACTTCACTGTCCTCCTCTTTCCAGTCTCCCATAAGTGCTCTCCACAGTCTGACTTCAACCAGTGCAATACCAAAGGGGGGCATTGCGAAAGCCACCTCCCCAAAACATGGGGAAAGTGGAGAGGCAGAACTGCCTGGAAGCCATACACAGCCAACACTGAACACAGAAGAGTTGAGAAAGAACCAAAGCGAATTCCAGAACTGAAAAACACAACGATGAGAATGGGTAACTCGGGCTGGGAAGATGGCTCAGTTAGTACAGTGCTTGCTTTGCAAATTCACAGACCTGAGTCTGAGCCCAAGAACCCTGGCCTGCTGTCTAGCTACTTGGTGAGGTCTAATCTAGGGAGAGAACTTATTTTAAAAAAGAAAATGGCCCTTGACGAATGATACCCCAAAGCTGTTCTCTGGCTTTCCACATGCATATGCAAGCATGTGTGTGTGCATCTACACACACACACACACACACACAACACCAACCCACAGGTTCAGTAAGTTCAATCAATGTCAGTCCACACTTGTGGTTGTTATAGTAACCAGAACTGCAGCTAGGGGCAAGGACAACGAACAGCTGCAATATAATGGAGTTGCTGTCTGTTAAGATGGGGAGACCTAACCTGTGACAAACCTGGGAAATCTGGAAAGTTGCCTGCCTGACTTCTATAATCCTTTATATCTGAGCCCAAACTCTGAAACTCTTAAGGAGCTTTATAAGAACCCACGTGACTGCTTCCAGCCTATTGCCCATTTCCTACAGACTTGACCCCATGCCTCTTCTGCTTAGAAACTAAGAAACGTGTTTGGCTTCTGTCTGTAGCCCCATCTCCACAGTAACCACTAGGCAGGCATTGTAAGATGCCAGAGAGGGGTGTGCTCCCTCTACCCTTTTGCTTTGAATGATGGGAATTTCCCTTTAGTATACCCAGACTCCCCTTAACTCCCATCAGGGCTGAAGGGCGGATTCTGACTGCTGAGTTAGGGATGGCATCTTAGTTCCTTTTCTATTGCTCTGGCAAAACACCCTGACCAAGGCAACTTATAAAAAGAAGTGCTTAATTGGGCTATGGTTTCAGAGGGTGAGAGTCCATGATAGTGGGGCAAAGGCATAGTGGCAGGAGCAGATATATATATATATATATATTTTACTTTGTTTTTTGCTTGCTTGTTTTTCAAGACAGGGTTTCTCTGTAGCTTTGGAGCCTGTTCTGGATCTAGCTCTTGTAGACCAGGCTGGCCTAGAACTCACAGAGATCCTCCTGTCTCTGCCTCTCGAGTGCTGTGATTAAAGGCATGTGCCACCACTACCCGGCTTTGTTTTATTTGTTTGTGACAGAGTCTCTCTATACAGTCTTGCCTGGCCTGAACTCAATATGTAAATCAAGCTGGCCTTAAACTCAGAGAGATCCACTTGCTCTGTATCTCTAGTTCTGAGATAAAGGCATGTTCCACCACACCAGGTTTGAGAGTTCACATCCTGATCCACAAGCAGGAGGCAGAAAGAGAGACAGTGGGATTGTCTCAAGCCTTTTGAAGTTTCAAAACCTAACCCCAGTGGCACACTTCCTCCAACAAAGTCACACCTCCTAATTCTTCCCAAATAGTTTCACCAAGGACCAAATTCAAACATGAACATATAGGGGCTTTTTTCACTCAGACTACCTCATTCCACTCCCTGGTCCCCAGAGGCACATGGAAATATCATAGCACAGAATGCATTTAGTCCAACTTCAAGTCCCCAAAGTCTTTCGCAGTCTCAACACTGTTTCAAAGCAAATCACATACTTCCAACATATAGTGATAGAATATACATTACTATTCTGAAAAAATGGGGAATGGGATATAGTGAGGAAATACTGGGCCAAAGCAAGATTAAAACACAGCAGAGCTAAACACAAACTCTTTAGCTCCATGTCTGCTATCAGAAGGTTTAGATGGCTCCACCTTTCTGGTTTTGTGGTCTGCAACATACTTCTTTCTCTTGGCCCTGGTGCATTGTATTGTATGCAGCCCCCTAGAGTGAAGTCAGAACACAGGTAGGAAGAAGAATGCTCTGTGTTTGGGTGTCTCAAATTCTAAAGTCAAATATAGCAAGCCATCCTGATTTAACATGCTTCCAGGCCCCTCATTGCCTATAAAAAGTTTTTTTTTTTTTTTTTTTTTTTTTTTTTTTTTTTAATGTATCACAGCATTCTTCGGGCTTGGGTTTTGGTTCCAGCGACATGGTTAAATATCAAGAATGCAGGGATCATGGGGAAATACGAATCCCATGGGAAAACGGTGAAGAAAACTGGAATCAATCAGCACGGCAAATACACCTGCTCCTTCTGTGCAAGACCAAGATGAAGAATCAAGCCATCGGCATCTGGCACTGTGGGTCCTGCATGGAAGCAGTAGTTTGCGGGGACCTGGACCTTCAACACCATTTCCGCAGTCACAGTGAAGTCTGCCACCAGAAGACCAAAGGAACTGAAAGAATCGTAGAAACAGGACGTTTGAGACTTGCCATAAATGGGGTGATCTACATGACAAAATATTTCATCATGGCTCTCTGCCTCCTCTACTGTCTAGTTCCCACCTAGTTAGCGCTACCAATTGATGTCAGCACGCCTGCCACTCTCCAGCTTCTTACCCAGTGCGTAGATTCTGCCCATCATTGCTGCCGCCTGATACCCGAACAAAAGGGAGGGCTTCTTCTGATTGACAGTCTCAGAGGGTGAGAGGCCACCATAGTGAGAGAGAATTGTAGAAACAGCTCAGCTTATGCTGTCAGCGCAGCAAGCAGAGAGCTTAGCGTCAGACCAGTGGTGGGAATTGCCTTCAAAAGCCCCGACAGGCCTGCTTTTACTGGCCAACCCCCAGCTCCTAAAGACCCTGCAGCCCTCAACACAGAACCACAGGCTGGGGAACAAGGGTTCAAATCATGAGCCTGTGGAGACACTCCAGAGTCAACTCATAGTAGAAACTGCCTTAGAAGAAAAATCAATCCCAGTCGGGCAGTGGTGGTGCACACCTTTAGTTCCAGCTCTCGGGAGGCAGAGGCAGGGGGATCTCTGTGAGTTCGAGGCCAGCCTGGTCTACAGAGTGAGTTCCAGGATGGCCAGGGCTGTTATACAGAGAAACACCGTCTCAAAAACAAAACAAAATAAAACAAAGCAGATTAAGCCCAGTCTTCCCTTGCCCTTCACCATGCCATGAGCAGTGTTCTACAGAGGTCCATGTGGGGGAGCCCAGACGCCTAGTCCTTAGGTACTGAAACATGGGGGGGGGGTTCTAAAGTTTGAGTTTATTTGTTACACAGCAGTGGCTCTACCCATGACTAATTCCTTTTTGCTCTTTCTGTTTTGACTCACACGCCTCCTCTTCCTAGAAGCCTTCCCTAACTTCTTGTCCAAGACATCAGAAGTTTTAGCCTTCCAATATCCGCTCCATCTTCTCTAGCAAAACCCCTGGATGTTCCCTTAGAGAGTCACCACCACTCTGTTCCCTCTGATTTGGTGTGTGTACACAAGATGAATTTTACTCCATCCCAGACCCACAAATCTCTCTCCTTCCCTCCCCTCCTCTCCCTTCTCTCTCCTCTCTTTCCTTCTTCCTTCTCCTCTCCTCCCCTCCTCTCTCATTTCTCCTATCCCATTGCCTTCCCTTCCTCTCTCCTAACACAGACAGTTCACATCCATTTGAGATGGTTTGTATTATCTTCAGCTCCAACCTCACCCCTCTGACTTGGCGTTAGGGTTCTTCTACCCTGGGACTCCCCAGCCCTCTGACCTTCCCCACAAGATTGTACCTGATACGGGTACCTTGCCCCTGGTTATTGCCCTACACTTTTGCTAACCTCCTCCCTAGTTGAAATCAGAGCTATGCCATGTTCATCTCTACATGCAGAACACATCCCATGAAGAGGCACCAGTGAATAACCAACCGCACAAGGAATGAGCGAGCACCTTAGGCTGGCCAGAGGACTTAAATGAAGCGAGAAAAAATAGTCACATTTCCAGAGACCTTTTTTCTGAGATCTAATTCCTTTAAGTCCTTGCTGAGTTCGACAAAGGACTATTGTATTTTAATCTCTCTTCATCCAGAGATCAGGTTAAACCAGCCGCTCCTATGGAACATGAATTAGTGTCTTATTACAGAAAACAAACCCAACCCAAATATTCCTTGCCTAAAAGAATGAGCAGTGCCGGGCGGTGGTGGCGCACGCCTTTAATCCCAGCACTTGGGAGGCAGAGGCAGGCGGATTTCTGTGAGTTCGAGACCAGCCTGGTCTACAGAACTAGTTCCAGGACAGGCTCCAAAAAACCACAGAGAAACCCTGTCTCGAAAAACCAAAAAAAAAAAAAAAGAATGAGCAGTGATGTTTCTGGCAGTGATGGGTAGAAGAGAACGAGCATGCGGGGTCAGGGAAACTTCTCCCTTAAGGACATTCTTCTGTATGGACTGATTGTTCAACAATCACTTACTGAGCACCTACTACACGCCAGGCATTCCCACAGAAGGCTCTGAGAGCAGCAAACTTGCTACCTGCTGTTGTGTCACAGATCAGGACAAAGTGGGCATTTAAAATTCTTTGGCTGTCCTGTGGGAACCCAGTAGAGATCAACTGGGTTGCCTCTGTTCAGGGTATCTCAGAGGCCCATTCAAGCTATCGTTCCAAGATACACCTGGAGCTGACCAATCCCAGTCCAATCACATGTACTTGGTTGTTGTTGATTCCTTTGTAAGCCATCACATGATGTCCCTGGAGGGCAGCCTCACAAAGGGGCAGCTCCCTTCTCCGAGATCATGAGTTACTTTCTGAGACAGAAGTTGCTATTTTTTGTAACATAATTTCAGAACCAACATCATTATGGGATGTTACTTTCTGAGACAGAAGTTGCTGGTTTTTTTGTAACATAATTTCAGAACCGACATCATTATGCGATGCTCTGTTCATTTGTCACAGGTTAGTAAATCCAGCCATGCTCTGGGGGAGTAGATGATCCAGAATCCCAGCACCTGGAGTCTCGGTCACTAGGGAAGCCTCGGGCTATCTGTCACAGGGAAGAACTTATTACCCCTGGTTTCAGGCCTGTCCGTAGCCACTTAAGAAATGCCTCCAGGTCAGCCACCTAGGGACTTCTCTGACTCCAAAAGCGGCCTCCTCGGTCTGGCTAGGGGTGAGACAGAGGAAGGAGAATGCCAGTGTGTGTTTCTCGATTGCTTAAATACTTGGTATCATAAAGTTTCTAGGGGTCAGGATTTAGGAGCAGTTTAGTTGGGAAATTCTGGCTCAGGGTCACCCCTGGAGCTGGAGCTCAAGTGTGGGCCAGGCTGCAGCCTTGAGGCACGACCTGGTCTAAGCAGGCTTCCTAGAGGGCTTCCTCACCTGACTGTGGCAGGAGGCCTCAGGCCTGCGGTGTAGACTGCTCTAAGGGAATGATGCCTGCGCCTCCTTAGGGACTGGTACTGGGGCTTCCCCCAGAGAAGTGATTCAAGAGAGTCTTGACGAAGGCGTGATGCCTCTTGGAGCCTGGCCTCAGGAGTCACACCTTCTGCAATATCCTGTCGAGTTACATAAGCCAGACCTATACACTGTGGAAGGCGACTATCGTCTAAGAGCCTGGGGCTGTTGCCGGATGAAGACCATTGGAGGCTGACCTCCACAGGATACCACAAGATCCATGGTTCCCAAACTCATCTGTTACTAGTTACTGCCATGTTGAGAGAGGTTCAGAGCATTCCCACAGACTGTGACACAGGTCTGATTTACTTCCTTTGATCCACCTCTCACTGTCTCCTGGGTGGACTGACACATGGGATTGGCAACCCACTTTGCTTCCAAACCTCAACAGTCTCCACAGAGGTTATTGGTGACATGGTCACTCCACTCCCATCCTCTCTGTCCTATGGGAAGACCTGTGACTGTTCTGCCCTAGGCATGTGCCTCTCTACCCACATGGAAACACGGCTGAGTGGTGGGACAGAGTAGTGGCCACCCAAGCTCCTTCGGGAAGCTTCCACTCAATTTGGGGTGTGGGTACTTAGCTAGTTAATCCAATCATGAGTTGTGCCAAGTTCTCCCAAGGAAAATCACGGGATGTTAGATAATAGTGGACTGGCCTCCTCTCTGTGCAGTATTTGAACAGTCAAGTGATTTAGGCAGGGCAGCAGTATTACCATTAAGTTCCATTGTAAGTGTTCAGCAAGCCAAAATAGTAGATCCAATAAAACGGACGCTTATTTCTATCTTGTAGAATACCATGGAATTACTGAGTGACAAGAACTGGGCTCTTTCTGTCTTATTGCTTTGTTCCGTGTAGTTTCTGTTTCATAGTCCAACATTCTAGGCAGCCAGCTGGATAAAGGGACACAGAGAGACACAGAGCATGCACCAATTATTCCTTCCTTTCTTCCTTCCTTCCTTTCTTTTTTGCTTTTTTAAGATAGGTTTTTCTGTGCAACAGTCCTGGCTGACCTGAAACTAGCTCTGTAAGTCAGACTGGCCTCAAATTCAGAGACCCACCTACCTCTGCCTCCAGAATGCTGGGATTAAAGGTGTGTGTCACTACAGCTCAGTTGCACCCACTTTTCTTAAAGCCATATCCCCCCCCCATACACACATTTTAATAACCCAGTCACATAGCTGCAAGGGAAGCTATAACTTGCAAGTTTCTTTGTATCCATCAAAAGTTGAGAGCTTTCTCTCTGGGTAGAAAATATCAACACCAGTCAATCCTATCTTTATTTACTCCTCTGGGCATTTGTTGTCCTTGGTCATGCCAAAGTGCACAACTGAGATGCTTTAGGAGGTCTGGGCTAAGGAGGAGGAAGGTCACTGAGATGCCCAGGTAGCTAGTCTCTGGAACATCTTCTGAAAAGAGAAGACATGAGATCAATGCATACAACAAACAACTTCTGTCTTGGGGGTTGTCTGCACCCAGGGGTTACTGAAGGCCCCTTGATTCTTTATGCTGCTCCCAGGTTCTGGGCCAGGCTGAGATGGTCTCATTTCCCATAAGCGCACAGGGCACTTGTGGAGTGAATGAATGACTGGGAGTGGAATATGGGTTGTCAGAAGAAGGAACTGGAGGAACCAACGGCTCCCGCATTTCCAACCTTGGCTTTTACTGCCCATTTATCCTTCAGGAAATTAAGCAGCTGTTTCCATCTGGTTTTACATCAGGAAACTGCCCACAGGTCCTGCTTTTTTAACTTGGGCCCTGCTTTCCTCCCTGAGTTGCTGTTGTCTTAGGTCACCACAACTTTGAAGATGGGCATCAGCAACAGAACCCAGGGAAGTTCAGAGGTCAGATTTCCCCTACATCGGTGTTGTAGTTTGCTTTTTCTTTGCTGTGGCAAACTCCAAACAAAGCAACTTGGGAGCACAGGGTTTATTTGGCACACATGTCCATACCCCAGTCCTTCCCTAGGGGAAGGCAGGGCAGTAACTCAAGGCAGGAACCATGAAGCAGAAACTGAAGCAGGGACCTGGAAGGAAGGCTGTTGCCTCGTGCTCCCGGCTCCCATTCACCTAGCTTTCTTATCCAAGGCTTACCTGTCTAGGAATAATGCCACCCATAAAGGGTTGGGCCTCCCTACATCAATTAGAAACCAAGAAAACATCACAGACATGCCCACAAGATGGAGGCAATTCTTCAACTGAGATCCCTCTTCCCAGGTATGCCAAGTTGACAACTAAGATCAGCCAGTCACAGCAGGCTTGGAGTTCTGCTCCCTTCTCCTCCAGCTCTGCAAGCTGAGGGAGCTGTTCTCTGCCGTTTCTAACGGTGCAAACCCAGAGCCTCTGGATAACCCTGCACAGACTTGACTTCGGTGGGTAGATGCTCAAATACTGCTTGGCACCAACCCCAAACGGAAGATGATGAAAGCAGATAATTAAACCCAATTCTAACTGGTGAAGAAGCTCTCACTAGATGCCAGGCTGTTCACTAAATCATGATCCCAACGTTTCCTTTGATACCAAGGAAAACCAGAGTATATGCAGATGGAGAAAAGGGTAGTGGCAGATCAGGCAAAGGATGCCCAGTGGACTTTCCCAGGAGCGTTTTGCACACCCCTCACCCACAGCTAGCGCCCTGCAAGGACCCTAACTTGCGCGTTCTCTCTGATCTTCACAATGCAATAGCTTTGTTTTACAAACACAAAAACCACTGCTAAAGGCAGAGGGATTTGCCCTGAGGCCCCACAAAGACTAGGAAAGAAGATCTGAAGCCAAAAGGAACCGAAACAGGAGTATGGGAGAATTGGGTTTAGGCCCCATCCCACTCCCAACTCGCCCCATCCCGCTGATCCTTGGGCCCCTTTAACCGGGCGGCGGAAGGGGCGGCCGGGGGAGACGGCGGCGCCCAATGGGCTTCGCGGAGCGTCACTTCCCGGCGGCGGGAGGCGAGTGGCGAATGTCGGGCCGGCTGGCGGGGGCGGGGCAGCCAAGGAGGCGTTGGCAGCGGGCTCGGACCCACGCGGCGCTGCGGCCCGCCTGGCCTGCAACGCTCCCACCGGCTCGGCGGCACGATGCCCTTTGACTTCAGGAGGTGAGTGAGGCACAGTCCCCAGGCCCTCTCTGCAGTCGGCGACAATTCCCGCTGCGTGCAAACGCGACCCCGGTGCACGCCTCGGCAGGCCTGGGGGACCGCGGCCTTCTCCTGGGCTTGGAGCCCTATATTTCCCCCTCCCCCCGTGCAGCTCGGGCAAGCCCACGCACTCTCTTTGAGTAGCGCGGGGTCTCCAGCTTGCATTCCCCTCCCCCAACCTGGAACCCAGATCTCCTCCCAACTCCCAAATAAAAGCAACTTCATCCTCAAGCTCTCTCCCCCAGCCCTCCCTAATGGACCCCACCCAGGGTGACAGGTGGGGCAGGGCGCCTGGTCTTGCCCCTTTGGATCTCACGGCTGCAGCCCCATCCAGTCTGGCAGCAGCTGGAGTAGCTTGGTTCTTCAGAGCCCCAGAATGCCCTGCCCTCCAGATACGGAAAACTGTCCCCCCAGCCCTGGCTGGGAACAGTGTGTGAAGAGGAGGCAGCTGGGGTCCTGGGGTCCTGCAAAAGGGCCAGGCATTCTGCAGGCCCTACAGTATGTGCTTTTGTAGGGTCCTCTGCCTCCTGGAATGTTATTGTACAGGGCCAGGCCTCTTGGAAGTCTGCCTGGGAAGGGCCTCCCCACCAGACATTCCCTCGAGATAAGAAGCACCGAGATACCCCGGGCTGGTGGGATGCTTTGGCGGAACGGGATTCTGGCTCTTGCCCCTCCACCACCCAGCTGCTTTGTATGTTGTAGATGTTGGAAGCAAAGGCTTAGAGTGCAGCCCCTCGCTACTCAGATGGCTGGCCGCAGCAGGTGTCCGGGTACGCTCAAAATATCGGTTTCACCTCTTACAAATTGGTACTAAAAATAAGGTCCCCACCTGGAAGGACCGGGATTATGAGGCACCCCTGACCCAGTCTACAGGCTGGAACTCAGAAATAGGACATCCGCGAATGAATGAGTGTTCTCCAGAGCTAGAAAACGGTTATTCCTCCATCTGTCACAGAATCCCTCCTCCCCTCTTCCTGATGTGCATGAACACAGAACAGAGTGACAGTCAACCTAGTAAATGCCCAAGCTTGTTGTCACATCATAGTACATGGACAACCTGGGATCTAGGTCTTGAGAGGACATTGACCTCAGACTGCTTGACTAGCTGACGTGGTTTTTAGCCCATCCTGGGCACTGGTACCATCTGGCAAACCAGCTTCCTGCTCCTTTGATGCAGCCCTGGGGTTACCTGGGCTCAGACAAATGCTTCCAGACACGTCAGCTTTGGGTTTGGAGAGCCCTGCTGCAGCATTCAGGAGCAGTCCCGATACCATAGTGTGTCCCTGCAGAAAGAAGGGCACGTGACGGGGCACATCCAGGTCCCCCGAACCTCCCTTCCAGAGCTGACTATAAAGGTTCCCAACCCTTCTCTGTCCCCACATAGTCCATTAAATTCTAGGGATTTTGAGTTTGGTGAAGAAATCCCGGCTCTTGTCTCTTGATTCTTTTCAACTTTCTCAACCCTTGCCTGTGTGCTAGAAGGGCAGACCTGGGTTCCAGTTGGAAGTTTGGGGAAAGATGAGGTGAAAAAACAAACAAACAAAAAACCTGGAGCCAGCTAGCTCTTGCTCTTGCCTTGGCTGCTTTGCCTGTCTCCAGCCAGGTGACATTAAAGCATTGATGTTTAAAGAGTACACAGCCCAGCTCTGAGCTTCTACTGCCTTGGGGATTTCTGGACATGCCACCGTTGTCATGAAGTCCCCACCCATGTGGATTTAAAGTTCTTGCTTGTTTGGGTTGCCCACGGTATGAGTGCCTCGTGCAGGGCAAGCCGTGTGCCCAGCAAATGTGCCCTCTTCACATTTTGACACAACGGTGCTCCAGGACTTGCTCTGAGGAAGGCTCCCCATTCTACAGACCTCTCCACCTCTAGGGCCATCATCGGTTTGCTTAGTGTCATCCCTATGTTTAGCCCCCTGCCACTTGTCCTACCATTGGGAGATGGGTGACATATGTCACAGCCTTTGTAGCACTCCTAGAGGAGAGAGAGAGTGAGTGTGTGTGTGTGTGATGTAGGCTCCAGGAGCATCTGCTGTACAAGCAACTTGACATGCATCCCCTTTTAAGACGGGGTTTCTCTGTGTTATAGCCCTTGCTGTCCTGGAACTAGCACTTGTAGACCAGACTGGCCTTGAACTCACAGCGATCCTCCCATCTCTGCCTCCTGGGTGCTGGGATTAAAGGCTTTGTCTTTTAAGAGAGTGTGTGAATCTTCCTTTTAAAGCACAGGGGGGCTCCTCTGGCAGAAGCGTTTTGCATGTATACAGATAAAGCTGGGACTGGAGTTTGGACTGTTAGCTGAAGCTGTAGCTCTGGGACACCACGGGAATCTTGGAGGTCCACCACCTGGTCAGATCTTTTTGTAGCGGAGAACCCAGAGGGGCATGGAGTGGTTAGAATACAGCCTTCACTCGCCAGTTCAAGACCAAGGGGAAACCGGTGCCTTAGCTCAGGTGTGTTTTCCTGCCCACGAAATGGGTATGGTCAGCATCCATACATGAGTGTGGGTGTGGGGCACAGCACGCACCAGGAAGTTCTGGCTTCTGCCTGCCATTATGATCGTGCCCTTTCCCTGGAGCACCCGTTCTCCCCTACCACTCAGTAATTAATGAATTAGTATGCATATTCTCTTCCCTTTCAGCAGTATCCCATCTCCTGAGGGCAAGGATTTATGTCCAGTTTACACATGATGGTGTCTGCAGCACCTAGAATGGTGCCCGGCTGGACTCCAGTTTGTCTAGAGTGCAGTAGGTAATAGTGTGATGCGGATGCCAGCTGCTGGTGAAGCGTTCTGCATCCTTGTTTCCTGTCTTTGGTGCTTAGGGTGGAATCCAGGGCCTCGTGCACGCTAAGCAAGCTCTCCACCACTGAATGGTATCCCGAGGCCCTCTCTCTTCATCCTTGAATGGGCCCTTTTGTGAGTTTTAGGGGTGAAGGGAGGAGGCTGAATGCAGTGGGGAGGGACTGTGGGCCTTAAATGATTACTGTGTTTGCTTTGCTCCTGTTAAGCTGTTTTACTGATACCGATCATTGAACTTACAGAACTGGCTTTGTGACCTAGGTCCGTGGGTGTTGTCACTAGTTCCGGCTGACTAGTGGCACTTGCTGCTTGCCTCTCCAGAGCTCCTCTTTCAGGGAAGAGATGCCATGGGCAGCTCTCGCACAGTGACCAGGTTGAAACTCCATGATCTAAGGGTGCTGCTCCCATCCCATGGTTATCTATGCGCTCACTTCAGGAGGGGTGGACGTGTGTGCTGCCTCACTCAGGGGGGGGGGGGGAGGCGCTTGTGGGGCAAGAGAGATGTCCTTTAGTGCAGAGCCCAGATATCGGATTCTGATTCGTGGGGTCTGGTACCAAACAAAAGCTCTATTGAGAAAGGACAGGGAGTTTCAGGGTGGGGACCCCTCTGAACTTGTGACCCTGTGTGACAAGCGCAAGTCATTTGCCTGTGGTGACTTGGTTTGGCCTCCATCACAGCTTACTCTGGCTTTCCAAAGGTCTCCCTTAGGGCACTCTTGAGTGGACCTTGCAAAGGTTTTCTTTGCTCCCCCGCCCCTCTTTCTTGTTTACAGTGCTGGGAATGGACCCCAGGGCCTTGCACGTGCTAGGCAAGTGTTCTACCACTGAGCCACACCCCCAGCATGACCCTCTTGAAGTTTGCTTGAGTTTTTTAGCATCCCACTTTCAGCCCCCAAATGAGTGACATTGATCTGATAATCAAGCCTGGTTTCCTTGGTACCTGACATGGCTTTCCCAGCAGGCCCTGCACAAAACTGAAGTCCCTTACTCCCTAACAGGCTAAGCCCAGCCACCCCTGATGCTCTGAGGACAGAGTTAACTACCAACCTAAGAAGCAATAAGAATGCCTCCATGTCTACCCCCACATCCCAGAAAGAACTAGAGACTAGCAGGAACATGTACTTCCCAGCACGTTTATAATGGAAATTCAGACTAGAGGTAGAATGGCCGGCAAAAGGCCAGGCATTTGAGTTTGTTGAGCGTGTACTAGTGCCGAGCATGGTCGACCTCACTGTTGGAGTCCCACGGGCATGACTTAGTGAACAACCTGCCCAACACACATAGGCAAGGCAGGCCCTGAAGACTTTCCGGGTCATCCCATCACAGTGAGCCCGCCGAGAACCGAGGTCCTGAAGATGGTGATTGCAGAAGCTGCCCCCACACTACTGTGTGTGTCTGGAGCTCCTGTGTCCTGTGGGCTGGAAGTGTGTTCTTTCCTGGTCCCCGAATTCAGAGAGAAGCAAATCCTCCTCTAATTGTCTGCAACTCCTTTCTCCTCATGAACCCCGACCCAGCAGTGCCCATCTTGAGACACTCATATCATCCCCTTTGCTCTCGCAGTCTTTCCAACACCCTATTCCAGAATTTTCTAAGATCAATCTTTGCTAAAGTCCCCACACTGTTGACATCTGGAAGCATTGGGTCAGTAGCTATGTTCACATGCTCGCCTGGAAAAGTCTCTCCACCCAGGCCATCGGTGAGGAAGGCGTTCTGGCTAAGGCTTGCCCTGCACCTCTAAATCAGTGAGCCAGGACCCTGGTTAACCATGGGCATTGCTTGAAATCATAACAGAACCAGCTGTGCGTCTGCAAACATGAGCTAAGAAGGATTGCTCAAAGTTGGAAGAGCCACGAGTAGGAGGGCTAGAGCCCTCAGGGGAGCAGGGATTGGTGGAGCCCTGGCAGGCAACACTTTGGAGAAGAGTTCTGGTCCTACGACATGACCTAAATAGTCTGTTTTTCTCTTTCTACAGTGGTCCATAAAGAGAGTCTCAGAGTATGTCTCCCCCGCTCCCAACACCCCGCTGGACATGAAACACGGGGCTAGCTGATGCTCTCCCACTGGGCCATTCTGCCTCCCCTTTTATTTTGAGATAGGACCTGTTAAGTTACCCATATTGACCTGGAATTTGAGATCCTCCTGCCTCAGCTCCTCAGGTAGTAGTTTGCAGATGTGTGTCACCTGTCCTTTCTGTTATGATCTTTGCTCTCCAAAGACCAACAGCATCACGGGAAGCTTGGGGGGAGGTACACAGAATCTCCGTGCGGAACCTGACTCTGAGCCTGCGCTTTGACAAGTCCTTTGGTGATTAGAGCCATGTTGAGGTCTACAGACAGCCCTCCCCCGCCCCCACGCCACTGACTGGACCCCACAGTTCTTCCAGCCTGTGCTCTCCCTCTAACACTTGGCCGCCATTCGAAAGCCTCCGTGAAATCCCGTGTGGAAGGAAGCAGGGTCCTGGTTCAGCCTAGTTTTTGCCAGACGTGTAGTCTAAGGAGCCCGATTTTGAGTGCCTGGCACCGCTTCTCAGAATACAGTTTGGGCAGCACAGCCCTAATTGGTCCTTTAAGGAAGGGGTAATTAGCCTAATCATCTGTTGTCGACTTGTGCTTGTAGGTCTATTAACCTAATTGCATTGGTTATATATGTGGGGAAAGTACAGGAGAGGCAGCCCTCTGGCACGCCTGTGTATCTGTTCTGAAAAATTCATGGCCTCTGGGGAAAGCAGGAGGGAGCAGGTCATGGAAGAGGATCTACAAAAGGCACCACACCCACAGAATCTCAGTATCACAGCCATGGAGATGGGCCACCAGAAATTCTGGGTCTCAAAGAGGGTGTCTCAAGGAGCCCCTAGCACTAGGTGCTTTCTGATGGCACAACCTCCCTGTCCAGGAACACCAGCCACCCTCCAGGAACCTGCCTGAAGCACGGCTGGACAGGAAGCAAGGTCTGCCTGCAATGGACCCAGTGTGCTGTGCTCTTCATCCAGATAGTGGGAACCCTGCCCAAGATGAGAGACCTGGCAGTGGCTAAGCTTAATCATTAAGTGAACTCAGCAGGCCTGGTGTGTATGTGTGCATAATAATGTGTTTATATTTGGAATGCCACATAACCCGATTTTAACAATGCACAAAGGACCTTAATATCCAGCTCTCAGAGAACAGACAAGTGGTCAGAGGGGACCGGAGGAGTTCACCATCAGCCCGGAGAATTGAAAACTGAGACCAGCTGCATCTGGCTACCACACCTGGCAGCTGTGTCTGCTGCCTGCTGCCTCCCATCTTGCTCCAGTTTGAGGCTGGGTCTTGACTTTTTTGGGGCGGGGAAGAGGATGTAATGCTGCTGCTTCTTTGGCACTGAGTGAAGCACATCACTGACAGCCGTGCTGGTCCGGTGAGACAGATGCAGCCAGTAGTACTTTATTGCCCGTGTTTTATTTATTTTTACTTACCACACAATAAAATTGACTTTTTTGGTGTCCTTATAATGAAATTTGAGGCCTGCTTATGACCACCAGCTGGATACAGAGCAGGCTCCAGCACTCTCGCAGACCCCCAGGCTGTCACTTTATTGTCATTGGTATTCATTTGAGTTTCGAAGTGCAGGAAAGAATACTCCTGAGAAACTCGACTTCACAGTACAGCATCATTAGCTATGGGCTCCGTGTCTGCAGCAGGTCTATAGAAGATCCTCATCTTGTGTAACTGACACTAACCATTGAACAGTTCTTTCTCCATCCCTTCCCTAGTCCCTGGCAGCTACCACTCTCTGCTTTCTCTGGCTTGCCTATTTTTGAGAGAGTTCATAGAGAGGAGCCCTTCTATATTTGTCCGGCGGCTGAGTTTTGTCACTTAACATTGTCCTCTACATTCATCCGCCTCATCACAAATGACAGGCGTCCTCCTTTTTAAGGCTGTGTAGTATTGTGCCGTGTACTCAGACACCTCTCTATCCGCTCATCTTTGGATGGATGTTGAGGTTGTTCCCACAGCCTGGCTGTTGCGCTTAATCCTCAGCGAACAGGGCTGCGCAGACATCTCTTTGATTTCAATTTGTGGAGAGCGATAAATGCCAAGTAATGGGGTTGCTGGGTAGGTGGTTCCGATAACAGCAATGCCATTTTAGAGTCTCAGCAACTTCCTGAATCCCAGTCCCCACGCCCTCACCAGCACTTAGTGCCTTTTGTTTTTGGATAATGTCATGCAAGGAGATGTGCAGTGAGGCTTCAGGTGGCCGTGTCCCTGGTGACTGGTCATGTGGGATGCCTTTTCATACCCACCGGCCACGTCTGTCTGCTTGGACCTCTGACTTGGGGTGGTATATGCTTCAGCTGTTGAGTTGAAGAATTTTCTGTATGTTTTGGCTATTCCTCCCCGCCTTCACCCCCGTCAGAGTTTTGGTTTGAGAATATTTTCTCCCATCTAGGTTCCTTTTCCTCTCCAGGAACTATGTCCTCTGCTGATTTCATTTTAGAATAGGAATTCGGGACCCGGGGCTGGGAAGTAACTAGCCAGGCACACAGCCGCTGAGTTGTGTGTGCAGGACAGGGATTCTAGAGGCTGGCTTCTCACTGCAAGGACATCCTTCATCTCAGACACCCTGAGCTTATTGATTTCCATCAATCCTGGCAAGGACTTGTCTCCCCTCGCATTCCCACCAGAAGCCACTAGTGCATAGGAGTTAGTCAAAATGTTCCCCCGAGAGCTTTTGGAGTCGGTGTTGCTTGGCCCCCTTTGATGCTTTGCTGGGTCCCAGAGTCCATTCATGGTAGGCAGTGTCTCCAGATCTTCCAGGAGTGTGACATAGTTTGAACCAGGACGCTCTTCTCCATTGCAAACGCCCCAGAGGTTAACTGAGCACTGGCTGCCCTGAGCTGCCCCAGGACCAGCCCTCCCCATGTGGCGAACCTCTCATGTTCACTGTCTCTTCTCACTGCTGGGGACCCTGAACAAGGTACGTGTTTTAGTTTGCCTCATTTGTAGATTGGGGTTCTCCTTCATTGCAGGGATTTCGAGAGGTACTGGCCCAGCAGCTGTTTAACCCCTGTATTGTTATTGGAACTGGTGAACCACAATGGTGGGGCACATGGTATGTGACCACGGAGAGGAAGGGTCCTGGCTCTTCAGGGCCAGTGGTGCCCACTTGAGAACTCCTGGGACAGGTGGAATCTGGGCTGCCCTTTTCAGTAACTATCAGTAAAGTCCTGAGAGGAAGCACCCGTTACACTGAGATATCCAGAGAGCTGATTGTGGCTAGCTGGAGGGAGTGGTGTCCAGCACGAAAAGTGGCCTCGGTGTGTCTCTGTGGCCTCCAGATCCCCTTGTCTTTTAAGAGAAGATAAAAAGCTTAACATTAGGTACAAATGATTGGCAATGGACTCCAGTTTTGTTTCTGTTAGCCATCATGATGGACCAAACAAAGCAATGCACAGTCCTGTGTCATACACCCTGGCTGGCCAGTGTGACCAGCGTGTGCTCACTGGATGGACAGGACTTGGAGCAGAGCCCCTGGGACTCTTGGCCTGTGGCCAGAGGGACAAGTCAGAATTCTGTTCCTCTGGGCTGGCCAGGCTAAGGGCTTGTGCTAGCACTTGAACTCTTCTCTGAGCTGTATTGGAGGGCATGGCCAGAGCTGGCCAGCTCTCTCCTGAGGAGTGTACCCTTCCTCCACTGCAAATACCAGCGGCTCCTGGGCATCACCCTCAGGCCTCCCTGGGGCTGTGTTGCTCTGGCACCAAGTGTACCTAGCAGGCAGCTTGCATCTAGGGCTAAGCCAAAGGCTTGCCATGGATCTCCTTGGTTCACAGCCGGGGAGGAGCTGTATCCCTGCTGACTTGAGAAAGGACAGCAGTTGACGATGATGCCACAGTGGCAGGTGACGCAGCCGAGATTTTTATGCATGTCTATGACGTAAGAGCTGGCTTTCTCAACAGCATCATATTCTGGAGGGTGCGTTGTTATCACTTTATTTTCTTAGGGGCATCCCACAGAAACCCCGATGTTGGTTGTTATCTACTTAGTTGTGTTTATGGTTTGTTGCCATGGAAGCTGTGGAGGGCAGTGGTAGGCCAGTGGCAAAGCCTGGGTGACTGTTTCCTGTCTCTGTGGGCATCTTTGGGCAGGAAGTTACCATTGAGCCTGTGCTGAGGAGCAGTAGAGAGGATGCAGGACTTCCTGTGTGGATCTGCAGAGCACCTTCCAGAGGCTGGAACACTCAGGTGTGGGGGGTTTGTTCACTGGTCACTCGGGCCTGCTGTGTGCCAGGTGTTCTGGGAGCTGGGGTACAGGCAAGTCCCTGTCCCTGACCTCTTGGTTTTGGTTTTAGTTCTGACATTTTTACTTCTCATTTTTAAAAGCTAAGTGAACTTTCAATGTTGAAGTAACTTTAGGTTTTTGAGACGTTGTAGATAAGGCAGAGCTGCCCATTGTCCCCGCTGTGCACTCTGCCTGTTGCCACATGGCGTCATCCCAGCTCAGGAGGTGACGCTGGCATGTGCTTACTAGAGCCAAACTGGTTCCATCAGCGTTCAACCTCCCGTGCAGGCGCCCATGTGTTCTTATGCTGCGACTCCAGTCTCCGCTGGCTGGGGCCTTTGTACAGGCCTTGTATGGCTGTCATGACCATGGCTGTCTTAAGGGCTCTCCAGGGCCCTGCAGGATGTCTCCCTCAGGAGCCTATCTGACCTTTCTCACCAGTAGACTGGAACAAGGGGCTGGGGATGCAACAGGAGTGGGCAGGCCCTTCTGGTCACCCTTTCAGGACACCGTGACATGGTGATGATTCTGACCTTTCACCTCTTCCCTGGCTCCCTCCCTTGCTGGTAGCCGACACTCTGTTGGGAAGTGGAGCACCAGTAACAGCTAGAATATTTTGTTCACATCATCACATAGCGGAGGCCCCAGCCCAGTGGGAGACTGCGTGGCTTTCTAGCCGTGCTGACATGATGGCTCAGGTGAGGGGGGTTTGTGAGGTGCAGGCTCCGTCAGGGCTACACTTCCTTTTATCACTAACCTGCAGAGTGGGAGGTGCTATCAGGGCTTTGGGGGGCAATAAAGGGGGGGCAATAAAGGGGTATAGAACCAAGCCAGGAGAAACCTGGGAGCCCAGGAGTGGTGACTCTGGACTTGTGATCTTAGCATTTGGAAGGCTGAGTCAGGAGGATTGCCCCAAGTATGAGATCAGCATGGTCTATAGAGTTAGACCCTGCCTCAAAATAAAACAGTCTGAAGTTGGATCTCTCACTTAGCACTGGCAAGTGTTTTTAAGGGCATGAGACTTGTCCCAGAGTCGTTTTTTTTAATGTTTTTTTTTTTGTGTATATTTAAGTCATATGGTATGATGTTATGAGATATTTCCATCCATATACCTACAGTAAAATGGTTACATAATGGGACATATTAGCATGTTCATCATCTCCCATACAGACTATATTAGTCTGTTCTCTTTAGTCGTTGTAAAATACCTGAATCTGGGTCACTTCGAAGGAAGAGGAGGTTTAGTTTGCTTGCTTTTGGAGACTGAAACACAGATGTCATTGGGCTAATGCTGTGAGGGTTCCCCGGCTGTATTAACTCTTGACTCACAGTGTCATGGCTGGAAGAGGTCACATGGTAAGATGGAAGGCTAGGGTGATGGGAATGGCTCTTTCATAACCGTCTCTCTCGTGGGGACTGAGTGGGCTCTCACAAGATTCGCATTCAGCTCTTCTGATGGCTGCACGTCTGTAGCCCTGTCTGCATCCCTGTCCATACCCCGTGTTGTGGAATATTAACTAGGCAAAAATGTGTTACATTTGTTTGTGCTGCAGAATATTACGTAAACTATATGAAAGTATGTTACTTTTGTTTATGCTGCATTTGTTTACTTATGAAAAGATATGTTGCATTTGTTTCATATTTGCTCAAGGCACCTGATTGGTCTAATAAAAAGCTAAGTGGCCAATAGCCAGGCAGGAAAGGGAAGGGGTAGGCGGGGCTGCCAGGCAGAGAGGGTAAATAGGAGAAATCTAGGCTTGAGAGAGAAATAACAGCAAGAGGAAGAGGAGAGACTGAGGGACATACCTGGAGCCAGAAGCCAGGCATCCTTCAGCCGGCCAGACACAGAGAGAGCAAGACAGCAAGAAAGTAAGAAAAGGTTAAAAACTCCTGAGGCAAAAGCTAGATAAAGAGAAACGGGATAATTTAAATTAAAAGAGCTAGCCAGAAATGTGCTTAAGCTAGGTGGAGCATTCAAAACCACTAAGAAGACTCTGTGTCATAATTTGGGAGCTGGTTGGTGGCCCAAAAGAAAGAGCCCAGTACATGTTGGCACCCCATGTTGGGCGCCAGATGAAAGTTTAAGTATAAATAGCACCCTGGATGCACCCAATCTCATCTGATCTCAGAAGCTAAGCAGGGTCAGGCCTGGTTAGTACTTGAATGGAAGACCTCCTAGGAATACTGGGTGCTGTAGGCTTTGCCAAATGAAGTGTTTATTTAATTATTCTTTATCAATAAAAACTCGGGAGTCAGGTATCAGAGTCAGAACCCGAATGATCAGACAAACAGATGATAAGCAACCAGTGACCTCCTCTCTCTTGCTCCTTGATCCAAAAGGGTCCCAGACCCTCTCTAAGCCCTCCCTACTACTTCTGGTGTCTCTATCCGTCCTCAGTCCTCCAAAACCTCTATTGTTAATTTTGGTCAGCTAGTAGCTAGCTCTGCCTTCTGTTTCAAAACAAATTTTACTGACACTCTCGAGGGTGTCAGGATGCGATCGGAATATCATACAACATCCCCATCCATACCCGTCTGTACCCCCACCTATACTTCCTCAGCTCTTAAAGGGGCCACCACCTTGTAGCATCACCGTATGGGGACCCAGCTTCCTTCACGTGTCTCTTTGGAAGCAAGTTGCCTCTATGTCTAATCTATGACCCCAACAAAGAATAGCTATGACCTTGTGTAGCAAAACCCTGTGTACAATGTGCTTTTAATTATAGACCTAGGGTATTTATCTGGCCTCTCCCAAGTGTGCGTATGGCATTCTCTGCTTTGATTGGCTGGCTTTCACTTTCCTACCTCCTGCCTGACCCTGACTCTGCTAACCACTCTTCTCTCTGTATATCAGGTTCTCCTCCCCTCCCCAGTCCACATAGCAGAATGTCCCTCAGGTCCATTCCGGCACGAGGCGGGGTCTCCTCTTTTTAAGGCTGAATAATATCCCATTAGGCCCAAGAGCCTCGTTTTCTATATCTCTCCATCAGGTGGTAGCTGCCCCAAGTTCTGGCTGTAATGACTAGGCTGCAGTGGGGGTGCAGGTAGCCCTTAGGGGTTTGATTTATTTGGATTTACATCTAGAGGAGAGATTGCTGGGTCTACGGTTGTTCTGTGTTTGATCCCTATTTTTCACGATGGCTCCACCAGTCTATATCCCCTCCCCCCCAGCTGTGTGCAAGCATTGTCTTTCTTCCATGCTCTCCCCCACACTTGTTACCTTTTGGATTCAGCGGCAGCCTGAGACGGTACCAGAGTGTTTTGATTTGCATCTCCTTGACAGTTAATTGATGCCAAACACCTTTTTGTTCTATGCTTGGCTGCCTTGCTCATTTAATTGTGGTTGCTCATTTACAGTTCAGAGGTTTAGTCCATTATCATCCTGCGGGACATGATGGAGTTCAAAGCTCTACAACTTGTGGTGGCCACGGGAAATGGTGTGAGACACTGGCTATGGCTTGAGCATATGTGAGACCTTAGAGCACACCCTCGTAGTGACACTTTTTCCAACAAGGCCACGCTTCCTAATAGTCCCACTCCCCTGGGGGGCCGTTTTCTTTCAAACCACCACAGTGCTCTTAGTTTGCTCTAGTCTTATTTATGTATTTGTGACTTCTTTATTATTGTCTTATTTACTTGTTGCTCTTGTAGCCCAATCTGCTATTCAGTAAGTCTTATTTCAAGCCAGTGATTTCTTCCAGGAGTTTTATGTCTTCTGGATTTACATTTAGGTCTTATGATTTGTTTTTCTTTAATCCACATTGAGGTGATTTTACATCTGGAATAAGATGAACTTAATGATTTTATTCTTTTACATATAAAAGTATAGGTTTCCTGGTACCATTTATTAGAGAGACTATCTTTATCCATTGTGTCCTCTTGATGCCCTTAATCAAAATGAGATGACCACATGTGATTGGACTTCTGTCCCACAGGTCTGTGTGTTGGTTTTTATGTTAGTATCAAACTGATCTCATTACTATAGCTTTGTGGTATCATTTACTTACTTACCTCCTTACTTTCTTATTTATTGGTTTTTCGAGACAGGGTTTCTCTGTGTAATAGCCCCGGCTGTCCTGGAACTCGCTCTGTAGACGGACCAGGCTGGTCTCAAACTCACAGAGATCTGCCTGCCTCTGCCTCCCACATGCTGGGATTAAAGGCGTGCACTACTACCACCCAGCTTGATATCATTTTATATCACGAAGTATGATGTCTCCAACATTGTTCTAGCTGTTTGGAGTGTTTTGTGGCTCCATACAAATCTTAGACTTTCTTCTGATTCTTGTGCAGGGTTTTTGTTTTTGCTTGTTTTGTTTTTGTTTCTTGTTTTGTTTTTAATGATATCATACCATCTATGGTTAGAGGTGGTTTTACTTTCATATGTGAACGCCTTTTATTTCTGTTCTTGCCTGATGCTTCTGCTGGTTCTAAGTGGAGGCAGTGGAGCAGCACCCGGCCTTCCGCCTGGTCTTACGGGAAAGCTGTTCTTCCACATTTATATCAGCCGTGGAGGTTTCATAGATGACTCTCATGTTGAAGACCTTTCCCTTTCCACACCTGAATTCTCAGAGTGCCTTCAAGGGTGGATGCTGTCCCGAGCTTGTTCTGTATCAGGATTGTGTGGTTCACCTCTCCGATGGTATGATGCCTCCCATCAGCTGCCAGGGCCAGACCAGCCTCCCAGGCCAGGTGTGAAGCCCCTTCCTCGTGTTGTTTTAGTTCTCACTTGCGGTTTCAGCTGCAGGTGTGAAGCCTCATTCGTCCTGCTCTCCTGTGGTCCCTTTGGCTTAGGTATTAGGGTGACATCAGCCTCATAAAAGGTGTTAGGAAGGGCTCCTCCCAGCCTTCCTTTCCGGAAGAGTTCAAGTGTTAGCACTGATGATTTTTGCAGAGGCCATAGACTTCAGCTGTGAAGTTGTCTGTCTCTGTGGGCCTTTTCTCCGTTGGGGGGTTAATTTGTTTATTTATTTTCATTGATTTCATTATCTTTTTTTGCCCTGGAATCTTACAGATCCTTACTGTAGACACGGTAGTGGGATTGTCTGAGTTTATTCCTGAGGATTAGGAGGTAATACTAAGCTCCAAGTAGGACATCATCTCCCCACCTCAAGTACCTCCTCCTCCAGGAAGCCCACCCCCGATTCTTCTATGGGGGGCCAGTGTTCCTTCCTTAACACTCTACAGCCTTGACAACAGTGGCCCTCCCATCTCTTCAGCTCTGTGACATGTGCCACATCCACCTTGTCACTTCCACACTAGTGGGGTTCCAAAGCTGTGGCAGAATCAGGCTTGCACTGTCCTCAGCGGGACCTGGCCTAGAGCCTTACATATAATAAGGTGGTGGCCCCTGGGTGCTGAGCAGGGCATGGGGCAGCATAGGACTAGCTGTCTACTTCAGATCACGGGGCCACTGTACCTCTCTCTGCTCCGTGACAGCAATGAAAGATGGACCTAATGATACCTCATGGCCGCTCCTGGACTGCCGTGAGGGTCAGGTGAGCGCTCTAGCGCTCTGTAATGCCCTCAGCATGGGGCCTGGCCCCCTCGGGTGCTCATATCCTGTCCATTGCAGAGGAAGCACCCACACACCAGGCTGCTGGAGATGGGGGGAAGGGCGAGACCTCAGGGATGCCGCCTTTGCATTCGTCCGCCAGCTTCTTTGAGAAAGGACCTAAGAAACTTGGTGTCCTCATAACATACAAGTTTATTTTCCCCTCATGTGAAGTCCCAGTGGAGTGGATGCTCCGCTTCTTTGGACACTCAGAGACCAGGTTCCCTTCATTTGTAGGAAGCAGCCTTTGGGGTAGGCTAGGATGTCCAACCTGCTCCCATGCTTGTGTAGAGCAGGTAGGGAGGTGTGGTCTGGCCATGCACCTAGAAAAGATGCTGTTGTCTCTGCCCCTGTGGCTCCAGCTAGCGTCTGCCTCTCCCCTCTCCTGCCATCTTGGTCATTTGGGGCACACTCCTGAACAAATGTGTTACTCGCAATATTTCTTCAAGTCTGTGTGTTTGAAATAGTTCAAACACTTTCACCGAGGGGCGGTGTCCCACACCTTTAATCCTCCCACTCAGGTGGCAGAGGAAGGGGATCTCTGAGTTCAAGGCCAGCCTGGTCTACAGGGCGAGTTCCAGGACGGCCAGGAGTACACAGAGAAAGCCTGTCTTTCACTACCCTCCCCCAAAAGAAATTAACACTTTCACCGATGAAAGTTGACTTCATACATCATAAAAGCCAAGAAGCAGAATTAACTGTGTACACACGAACCCAGCTACGGCAGTGTTCATGTGCCTGCTGAATCTGCTCTGTTTAAAGGTTTCAGTGTTCTCCTCAGCCACTGGATCCACGCCAAGCTGCACACCTGAGCTGGCATAGTGCCAACCCCCCCACCACACTGCTTTCCTATACATATGTGATAGCTTAATTCGTAAATTAGAGCCAAGGGCTGGAACTTAGAGTAGGGTGATGGTACTTGTGCTGTACTGCATTGGAAAGTGGACCTTCGAGACCTTTATTGAGTAAAACTAGGTTACCTGAGCCCAGGCCCTGTGGCTCTTCCACAGTCAGTCTGATAACTCAGATACAACTGGAGTGTGGAGTGCTTGGTTCTCAGTTCCGGAGTCTCACCTCCTCCCTTGCTCCCAGCCCCCCTCCTCTGGGGTCTGTCTACCCCAAGTTAGAACATCACCAGCCCCGTCCATCAAAAACGCACATGCCTGACTCTGCCAACAATACCACAGAGACATCGGGATTCCCACTATGTCCCTCCCCTATTTTACCCTCTCTCCCTCCCTCCCTCCCTCCCTCCCTCCCTCCCTCCCTCCCTCCCTCCCTCCCTCCCTCCCTCCCTCCGTGCTTCATTGGGGCTTCTGAGGAGCTAGGATAGCTGCAGTCCCTCTGGCTATTCTAGCTGCCAGGAGCATGGGTGGAGCCACAGTGTGAGTGGGCGTTTTCCACGCAAGTCCTGAAAAAAGGAAGGAGCAGATGGTGCTAAGAGAGAGCTAACAGTGACGCGGCTAACTAGGCCTGTTCCCTAGAAGAGCTCTGGCAGGCAGGTCCGTGGGCTCCTTTGGGTTGCCTGCTGCTCCTTCCCTGCTTGTGCCTTGCTCTCCCTTACCTCACCAGGCTGTGTGGGTCACTGCGCTGCTACTGTCCAGTTAACACCTGATGGCCAGCATAGCCTGAGAACACAGCCGTGTCCTCCCACTCATGGAGGGCCTGGCGCTAGGTCTGGACTCTGCACCTGCTAGCCCTGTTGGTATAGAAAGGAAGGGGAGATGGAAGTCAAACTGACAACCCCCATAAATAGAGCACTGAACCCTGAGGCCCCCACTGTGAGAGGGGACCTCCCTCCTCTGGGATTGATCTGGCACCATGTGGCTGTGCCCAAATGTTCCTGACTTTCTCCTAAGGGTGTCCACGCGCAGGAAAGGACTCATGGAGGCCTGAGGAACGGGGAAATTGGAGTTACTCAGGCCCCACACTCTGCCACCAGTCTATACAGACTCCCCTTGGAATACCCAGTGCATTCCCAGAATCTGAGTAAGGGAGGTCAGGAAAGAGAAGACCCCCTCACTTTCCACCCTCACCCCAACCTGAGAAGTGGGCTTTCTTGTAACAGAAGGAAACAGAGGCTCAGAGAGGTTGAGAGCCTGGCCCAGAGCCACACAGCTGGTCAAGTCTTAGAGCCAAGCTCCCTTGCTTCCTAATGGGCTGGCTTATGGAGGTGACAGAATCTAGGGGGGATAGACACAGGCTGAGGTGAGGCTGGGCAGAGCTCTAACATTCTAAAAGTAGGGAAATTCTGAAACGTAGTGGCTGGGGGTGGTCCAGGACTGAGACAGTAAGGCTTGTGGTTAATTCGGGGGCTCGGTTGCTGCAAGGGTCTCTGGAATGCCAGAACCGTCATTGAATGAGACCAAATGGATGGTATCAAAATTGATGGTGTTGTGAGGAGCCTGGATGCCCGAGGCAGACTCTCTGGGTAAAAGTGTTTTGCTCTGTGACCCAAGGCAAGGTTCTAAAGCTCACTGTGCCCCATTTATCTCGTTTGTCAAATGCACATCATAGGTCATTAATGTGTGGGCCGGATACGTGATAAGTACTCTGCTTGTCAACTGCTGTGATTTCACAGATTTACCATGTACCCAGTACCCACTCTGCTTCAGCGCTAAGAACTGAATGTAGGTCCTCAGGCATGTTGGGAGAGCCCATCCACAGAGCCATAAACCCAGCTGGAGACCAAAAGGGTGCCCCCAACGGTTCCCAGTGCAAGTATCTGAAACTCCAAGCGGAGCCGAGTGTGACCGGGTGCACCTCCTGGTAGCCGAACCAGCTGAAGAGGCGCGGCAGAGGCATCCAGTTATTGCCGCCATTTGATGGCTGGGAATGTGAACCTGGGGTTTGGGGGTTGATTTTTTGTGCCTCTCCTTTGAGATCTGTGCTTGGAAATGTAGCAGTGGGAAATAAAAAGACGCAGAACAGGGGAGCGAGAGAAGATGGTTTTTGATGTTCCGGAACATAGGCGTGGTCGGCCCTGGCGGCCCCGGTGGCCCTAGGCACATGATTAGCCTGCAGGCCTGGGTATTTGTCGGATGATATTAAATCAAAGAGGTGACGTAGTGTCTAGCATGGACAACCGAAGGGACAGTGGGAGCTGGACCGGGGTCGAGGTGTGTGTCTCCCTATGGAAGGAGCCGGTGGCCTTGGGGGAGATGGTACAGGCTCCAGTGACTCCAGTGTCAGGAGCCACTCTGTCTTGATCCTTAGGTCCTTGGGGTCTAGGGAAGTGCTGGGGGCATTGAAGACTCGGAAGACTGTGGCAGAGCTGTGGAGTGAGTGTGCCAGTCCTGTCTTGGCCTCATTGAGGATGGTGCCTTCCTCCTGGGGACAATGGAGTGTTGTTGTTAAGACATGGGACTCACTCAGCCTTGATGTGGCTAACAGTCAGCGTAGGGTTCTGGGTCATTATGGGTTCACCTAGTTATTTCTGTGTCTGGACCTGCATACAGGTTCCTATATGATGCTCTTGACTTGTGGGTTCAGCTGTCCTTTTGGAATTTTCCCACTACCTTGTGATAATGGCCTAGAGAAGAGAGGTACATGGCTCAGTCTGAGGGAGGGGGCCTCTAGGGGGAGCCACCAAATGTCCTAGAAATACCTGTGTGCTCATACGTGTGTACATACATGTGTAGGACTGTACTTGTGCCCATCTGTGCCTCAGTGGTGTCACCTTTGAGGCTTCCCAGGGTGGGACATGGAACCCGGGTTTCATGTCCTCTTCCACCAGGCGTGGCCAGTTGCTGTCGCTCAAATAGGAATTACACGGGAATCATGTAATGCGCAATGTGCCACAGTGCCAACTGTTACGGTAACTCGATTGGCCTCGGGGGTATCCTCTTGCTTCAGAGAGCAGCATCGAGTCCTGGCTCAGCCCCCTTGCTGTGTGGGCTGGCTTTGGGTGTCCCCCTGTACTTCCAGGGTTCCAGAGATGAGAGGAGAGCCAAAGACATCTGCTTAGCTGTGTCTCACATATTGAGTTTCTGGTTAGCCTGGACTAGAGAATAAGAACCTGTCTCAGAAGAGCCAGAAGCAGTAGCTGGACGTGGTGGGGGAAGGGCTGTAATCACAGCATTGGGGAGGGTTAGAGTTCAAGGTCATCCTAGGTTATATAGCAGGGTCCAGGTCAGCCTGGACTTCACCAGACACTGTCTCAACAACAACAATCCCCACCCCCATTGTAATAGCACCCCCATGGACTCCAGGCCTCACGTGGAGGGGTGGCACTGCACTCTACCAGGTGTCTGGGTTTTAAGTGGTCAGTGAGAGCAACGAGCATGAACTCTGGATTCCCCCAGAGCCTGGACCCCCAGCCCTGCTGTCTGCTGGGGCTTATTCCTTCACTTCTTGGTCTTTAACTTCCTGACTCATCTCTCAGGGTGGCAATTCCGTGCCAGGCTCATGTGTGTCTGGTGTGTTAGGAGCATGTAGCCACTGATCATTGCTAGGAGACCATGTGGGACTTACCTAAAAAGCAGTTTAAGAAATGGTCACCAAAGCCCAGGAGCATAACGTCTAATGTTTTCTTGCCTCCTTTAAAATATCATTGCAGGCCCTGGGATCAGACTTGCTCGGTGCCCCATAAGGACACTTCCGAGGAGTCACTTGACCAGTGGGCACTCAGCCACCAGGGCTCCTGAAATGAACCCTTTGCAAGCTGCCTGGGGCATTTCCATAACGGACAAGGCCACTATGGGGCTGGCTGCTATGAGTGTTACAGGTCACTATGTCACCCACCACCTCCCTTAAAGTGTGGTTTCCCAGATCACTAGAGCACATCGTGAGTGGGAACAGAGGGCAGTAGAGGTTAGGAGGGGTACACCCACCTGCCTCTGACTGCCCTGGTTCCGGGGTGGCTGCATCTCCCATGCTTCTCCCCCATTCCCTATACTTCTGCACAGGTGACTTGGCTGGACTAAAAATGCAAAGTCAATCTACTAAGTCACCCTCAGTCCTAGCCAATCCTTGCTGGCCTGTTTGCTCATTCACACATGGCACCAGCCTCCAGAGCACTACATGCCTCCGACCGGGCAGAGGATTGGATGTTAAGCTGATCTCCAAGGCCATAGTGAGGCTTGTGAGGCTTGCTTTCCAACTGGGAATTCGTGGCTTAAAGTTTTCTAACAAGAATGCCCAGAGAACTCTAGGGATGTTTGGCTTCAACTTTGTTCAGGATTCTAGAAGGTTCTCCCACAATCTTTATTCTGAGACCTTAATGATCAACAGACCTGGTTTGGTCTGGAGCAGGTGTTCCAGGCTGGTAGGGAGGCAAATATAGTTATGAATGGGTCAGTTCAGTAGGTAAGCAATCCCCGGCCTGGGAAGGAGTGGGCCCTCCGTGCGTCACATAGCCAGGACCAGCTTTCTATGAGCAGTAGCTTCTCGGGGCGGGTGCCTGCACAGGCTCAGCTACAACGCCAACCCATCAGCTGGGCAGCAGTTGGCTCTGGCAGCAGCCAGTCTGTCTGCCAAGATCTCTCTTTGATTCACATTTTCCACATCAAGAGATGTTTTGAAAACCTTGACCTTCAATTCATCAAATGTTACTTATTAAATTGTAACTCACATCCAGCCAATTAATGAAAAGACAATAGGCCGGTGACTCAGTGCGTGGCATCTTGGCAGGAGTGTGCCTAAGCATGCCAGCCTCAGAAGGCCTGGCCTAGCGATCCCGGGTCCCAGGGCAGATAGTGTGCCCCCAGATGCCATGAGGGGCTGGGCTTGAGAATGTCACAAGGGTGGCAGCGAAGCTGGAGAAGCTGGGACTTGCTGAGCATTCAGCTGGGCCCAGGCAGGTAGCCTGGAACCCACCTCACCAGAAGCAGAGCCCAGCTGGGAAGGTGAAGGGGAGTCAAGGCTGGGTGCACACGTGCGTTTAATGGGAAGAGAAGCACGTGGTAGATGTATGAGGAGGGTAGTGAGATGGGGGCTTCTTAGAGTGGGGGATACCTAAATAAGTGGGAGTGGGAATTAGAAGGGGAAGGGAGAAGAGATGGTGTTGTATTGTCTGTACCCAGTGAGCTTTGGGAGAAGGTGGAGTGACAGTGAGGAATGTAAGGAACAGGTGAGGTGGACCTGCATGTGCCGTATCAGACAGTGGGAGCCATCGAAGGTTCTAGAACAGATGTCATCCTGAGGAAGGTTGGAAGGAGCAAGTGCATGGAGACCCCCCATAGGTGTGGAGGAAAGGAGCTGAAGGTCTGGTGGCATGGGTGAGCACAGTTCCAAAATATGGCCGAGGGTGTGTTTGCCCTTCTGGGGTGACTGTTCCTCATGGAGACGGGGCAGAGATCTGAGACTGAATTCTAGCTTGTCTCCGTGTCCTCACACCTCACTACATCCATTTACCCATGGGAAAAGCATTCTTCCTCGGTGCCAAGGGGAGAGTGAAGTGCTG
Organism: Chionomys nivalis; assembly: GCF_950005125.1. Classification (NCBI taxonomy): domain Eukaryota; kingdom Metazoa; phylum Chordata; class Mammalia; order Rodentia; family Cricetidae; genus Chionomys; species Chionomys nivalis. The sequence goes on along the minus strand of NC_080092.1, from coordinate 15,399,492 downwards.
TATAGATGAGATGCTAGAAGAGACCCAGGCACGCAGACAGCTCTAGGTGTGTGTAGCCAAGGGCCACAGATTCTACAGCAAGGGTGCCTCAGCTGGGAAATTTAAACTTTATTTGAAAAGTCGTGTTGGGGCCCCAAGGCAGTCAACTTTAGGGTCACGTTGGCGTATATTCATTCAAGCACTGTTGACTCTTGCGTTGGAGAGCAAGAGAACCTGCTGGGCCTTTAGTTTGCTCATTGTGTAAGGGATGGAGGCCAGTGCCTGCTTCCTGGAGCAGAGATTAAGAGGCTTGATGCTGGACAAGGGCTGGGCAGTGGATTTAGTTGGTTGGTCCTCAATCACGTTCTGGAGCGGTTCAGGTTGCTGCAGCGTTCATAGTCAGTAGAAGCAGCAGTATTTCCTTTCCAGCCCTTTCAGGAAGATGCCTCCCTGTCTGCGTCACTTCCTTGTAGAGACTCTGGCCAGAGACCCACACGCCAGGAGTCTTGAACTCTTGGCCAGACTCATGCGTAGCAGGGAATGGTCACAGCCTGGGCTCTACCCCTTCCTGACTGTGGGAAGTTGGGTAGGCCCCTCATTACTATGGAATTGGTTTCTCTTCTGTAACAATGGACTCACAACGATGTCCCAAGCCCCAAGCATTGTGTAAGGACAAGACAGGACAGCACACATGAACTGCTGTATGCCCCTCTCCAGGACCAGAATAAGGGAAGAGACCAGAAGTGTCTTGTCCCATCGCCTGGGCGGAACAGGATCCTGAAGAGTTGCAGGTGCAGGGACTGGGTCTCCCAGGACCTCAGGATAGAGAGGGCTGGAGGCATCTCAGCCAAGTAGTCCTGGGTAATGGTGTGTTACAGTGCCAACCCAGCCCATAAGCAGGAGTGGCTGACCACGCTGGGCCGTCCGTATGTGCACTGGTTGAAGTTTATCTTAGCCTTTTCAGCATGCTGTGAACTTGGGAGCAATAATTCCCACTACCCAAGAGTAGAAGCTTCTGCACGCCGGGTACTTGGGGCCAAAGCCCTGACAGGGGGTATCTTTTGTGCCTGAAGCCCTCCAGATGGCAGCCATCCAGAGAGAAATTTGTAGGCAGCCTGGAAGCATACCCAGGGAGCCCTTCTGTGGTCCATACTTCCCCTTCCAGCTTCCTAGGATCCAGGGGCTGGGGGAAGGGCATGGCCTACGTGGCTCTGCGTCGTCACTGCTGTCCTGTTTGCTCATCACACACCACACCAGAGAATCCGGTTGTGGTGGGCACCGAGGCGGACCCTAAGTTCCCCTCTGTGCCCTGCGTCCCCTCCATCCCCCTGCCAGGGTTACAGCGGGGGGCCCTTCCCTGTAAATACCAGTCAGCTTACATGTGCATTTTTCCTCTATGATTTTCCTGTTTTGATGAGACACTGCCTTTGGCCACACAGGTTCCCTAGGGGCCTGCGGTCGTGAGGCCCAGCCCTAGCCAGTCATTCAGGAATTCTGCTTCCTGGCGCCCCACACCCTGCACATTCCTCCGGAGCTAGCGCCTCCTGCTCTGTATGAATTGGGTCTGCTTCCCCCATTCCCACGGTTCCCATGGCCACTTCCTTATCACCCTCTCCAGCTGACTGAAAAGGCCACCTTCCAGGGCAAAATTAGACTCACCCTCCCTTTCTGTTTTCCTCTAGACTCAGGCAGGAGGATCTGTTAGAGTCATGGCCTGGCTCTGGAGCCCTCTTGCACAGAGACCTGACTTACCATCTACCCACTGTTCAGACATGTCCCCTGAATCTATCACTTGGTTTCTTGGATCATTTGAGGAATGCATGGAGCTCCTGCTGTGTGCCAGGTGTAGACCTGGGCACTGGGCTTTCAAACATTGGGGGCTCTAAGGTGTACCGTTAGTAGGGACCAATAGCTGGCAGGGAGGGGTAGCTGTTTTCATTTGCCCCATGTTGTAGATTCGGCTGGTTCCTGGATGCTTCTGGCTGCCTCTGGGGGGTCACTTTGTGATGATTTTTCAAGGCAGCTGCTTGTTTGTACTGGGAATAGAACCCAGAGCTTCTGCATGTTTGTTCTCCACTACATCTTCAGCAGGCAGAATGGGAGTCACTTTAAGAGTCCCCTTCCTTCTGCCTTTAAGCTAAGACAGCACATGGCCACGCTCCTCAAATGCCCCAGGCTTCAGAACCGCGGGTCAGGTAAACCTCTTTTCAGAAGTTACTTAGTTCTGTTAGCGCCACAAAAGTGAACTGAGACAGACACGCACCTGACAAACCTAGTCTGGGAACATCCCAGAAACTAACCAAGTACCCTTCAACAGTGAAACAGGGAGACATCCTCAGTGGAAGGAACAGAGACACGGCTCCACACTATTGACTGCAACAGTCTGAGGGGCTGTCTACAGAGACCCCCACCCTTGGCTCGGGAAAACCCATGATTCCTAGCTCTATTATGAAGAATAATTTCATGATGAACCAACAGGAAGCAGAGTTGGCGTTTATAAAGTGAGATTTTTAATGTCAGCTTTTAGTCCAAGTGCTAAGGGGAAGAGAGGTTTTGGGGAAGGAAGCAAGACACTGGAGAGCCTGGGTGTGGGCTTCTCTGAGAACCACAATGCCCATCTTGGTCTTTAGAGTGGACAGGTATAAGATTTTGATGGGTTTAGAAGATATTGCTTTCAAAGGGTTGCTAAGAACCTAATTGAGATATCTGGGTGGTTCCCGAGGGCACCTGACAGGGTCACACTTGATATGGTGGGCCACAGGCAGGTAGGAGGCCTTCACCATAGCAACACTGTAGTCTTGTTTATGAGAGTCCCAGAAGATGTCTGGGAGGGAATGAGGCCCTACCTAAGGGCATCCACCTTCAGTCCCTATGCCTGGTCACTGCCATTTTAACAACATATCTGTATTTGATCTGTCTATCATATTTATAATCAATCTATCATTTATTAGGGTCACCATCCATCCACCCACCCACCTACTACCTATCTGTCATCTATCATTTCTGGCTTCTCAGCTCCTTATGGCTTCAGTGGGACTTCAGAGTATGAGAGACACTTTTTCCTTCTTATGTCTCTGTAATTCTCTCTGTCTTTTTTTTCTGCCTCAGAAAAGTTGACGACCTGTCATAGATTGGAGGGGCCTAAAACCTGAATGCAGTGTGATACCAGCAAAAACTAGCTGCTTTTCTAGAAGGCCCAGGGTCGATTCCCAGCACCCACATGGCAGCTAACAACCACCTATAACTCCAGTCCCAGGGGCTCTGACACCCTTTTTTTGGCTTCCTCAGGCACCAGGCACATAAGTGGTGCACAGATACATATGCCCACAAAACACCCACACAAATAAAATAACAAGAGTGGGAAAGTTAGGAAACCCATGGGAGAGTTGGCAGACGAGCTGAATGGGTCATTCCAACGCTAGCTGCTTAGGTTTGAGAATTTAAGTTACATGAGACGTTAGCCTCTCGCCCAGGAGGCTGTGGTCATGTTTATCCTCTGGAGATAGAAATAGTCCAAAGTGTAAAGGTTATGCTGAGCACACAAGGGGAGGAAGGGAGAAGAGCAGAAGAGAAAAATGGGAGGGGCCTAGTGGTAGACTTGTCATCCCTGTGGTGGCGCAAATGAATGCAGACAGATTATATAGATATATACAGCTTTAATAAGGAAATAGACTTACAGGACCACAGGTTCCCGCGGAGCACTGGAAAAGCGGAGCAAAAGAAAAGGGCTGCTGGGCTCACGCCCGGCAGATTTATCCGTAAACATTAGCCCGAGGCGAACACACCCCCAATGGGTGGGGCTATGTCCCTACATCTCCCCCTTTTGTCTAAATAAGACAGAACCAAACCAAATACAACTATATACAATAAACAAATAATAAATATAACAAACAATATTGAGAACAAAACTTTTGCTAAACATTCTGTCTCAAGGAGTCTAAATAACATAGAGAGTAACTACAATTATATAATCTTCAACTCCGTCAAAGATCTGAGAAGGGAATAAATATTACTTAACAATCGAGAGATATCCAAAATGTGCAACAATTGACAGAGACAACTGACTACCTGGGCAATCACCCAAAGTCTCGTTTGCAATGTTGAGTCAACCAACTTTGGCTAAGGCCTAACATATCTGGCATACCATTATTAAAGGCAAGGAACTTTCTTAGGACTATCCTACCCTGTCTTGGCAAGATAAGACAATCCTGTTTCATCCACTTAGGGATATTCTGTATCTTTGTCAGAAGTTGAGGTATGGGCTTTTCTTAACCCAAAGGCCAGTTCTGCCAAGAAGACAAGCTCCCAGTGGAGTGTCTTTGGTTCTCAACGTTCTCTCGGGAGTAGAGTGGTGTTGCCAGGAGTAATTGTGTCTCTTTGGCACAGAAATTTTAGGTTAGATTAAAGGCCATTTTCTACAGCTCTTCGAAGAGGCTGAAGATCATACTATCTATACTAAATATAATCTCTATGTAACTAAAAGACCTGATTAACTTAAAAATAAATATGACAAACATATAATTCTCAATACCTATCTAACTTTGAAGACTAAAAGAATAAACAACTGTGCAATATATGAAGACAATGATCTTCAACTGTAAACAATGTCATAGTATCAGAGGTAGAAATGTACAATGTAATATGGTAGATGTATCAATACAATATAGACAAAGTTATAAGCATACTCATACAAAAATAGAGGTAGGAACACTCACATTCAATATTCAACATATCAATATACAAGAAACAGTCACAAATACCAATCATCCCATAAAACCAGTTAATCCCCCTTCTTCTTCCTCTTCTCTCTTTTTTTTTTTTTTCAAAAAATTATCACCCCATCCCCTCAACCCTAAACCAACCACTAAAAGATGTCCCCAACCCTGAGGGCAAACTCTGTTGGGAGAGGGGATGTCGTCCTCTAAGATTGCTTCTAGCTGACATGGGGGCGACGTTCTTCTTAGGGGGTCCTGTGAAAGCAAATGATGGTAAAATTCCCAAATTAACCTTTGACCTAAGAAAATTGTAACTAGTCTCAGAGCGTTTTGAGAAGGTCCGACCAGAGTGTTGTCAAAAATGTGCACCATTCGAAATTGTCTCTTGTAGTTGGTACCAAAAAACAGGTCTAATATTAGCGCTTTAAAAAAAAAAAATTCATGACGTCATAAAAACCAGATGGAGTTGATGTTGTGGGGCCCCATCTTCATCCTGGAAACTTCAAAGATTACTGTAGGAAAATTTGTTGCTTGTTATGGGAAATTTAAACATTAACAACGAGGACATATACTGACATATAAAGAAAGACACAGATATGAGGAAAAGCAAAGAAAGTTTAAGACATATATATATATATATATATATATATATATATATATATAAATTAATACTTACAGAACAAGTCCCTCCATCAGTAATTAAATATTAGGGGTCCCTTAAATTCTTTGAAGATGGGTATTTTCCTGTGGAGATAAGAAGAGAACCCTGCCCCCAACCTATCTGTATTACTTACCATCAGTATGATTGCCATCCATGTGATTGAATTGTTATTTATCTTTCCCAACTGGCTTCTCTTCATCAAAACGAACCTTTATCAATTTTGATGGAATCCACAATTTTTTCTCACCTGTGGAGACAAGAGCAAATCCCCTTCCCCAACGCAGCACATCTCCTGGCTTCCATTGTGAGGTCAGCACATCCTTGAAATAAACTGGTTGATTTAGTTCAGTAGACTTTTCCATTGAAGTTTGTCCATTAGAGATAACGTCTCATCTTTGGACATAATTTTTATAGCATATACCGTGCCTTCTTGTATAGATAATCTTTCTGTCAATCTGTCATAAGCTTTAGATAAAATCCGATTGTCACATTCAGCAGTTTTGATTCTCTCAGTTAATGTTTCAGTTCCTACTGAAAGGGACTGTAGCTTACGATCCAAATCAGCTGTTCCTTCTTCCATAGTAATGAATTTCTCCTTAATATCAGCCGTTAATGCTTCAGTTCCTACTGAAAGGGACTGAAGCTTACAACTCAAATCAGCTGTTCCCTCTTCCATAGTAATGAAATTCTCCTTAATATCAGCCGTTAATGCTTCAGTTCCTACTGAAAGGGACTGAAGCTTACGACTCAAATCAGCTGTTCCTTCTTCCATAGTAATGAATTTCTCCTTAACATCAGCCTGTACCTCTTCTAAATTTTTTTCAGTTTGTTGAGTTGTGTTAAACAAAGATCTGTTTTCTGCCTGGAGAACTTCAAACTGATTTTTGAGAAGATTGTTGTCATTCTCAATTGTTTTTAAGCGTTCAACCTCGTCTCGTAAAGACTTTATCATATTTCTATTATCAAACCATACAGTACCAAGGAAAACTACGAATCCCAGAAAGATCCATATCTGTGGGCTGACAGACACTTCTTGTAAAATCTCCCACATGGTACAACTGAAAAGGCTGTTAAAGTCTTGAATGGTAATGTTTTTAGACATTTTTCTTATTTATAAAAGAAAATTATGTACCTGTAATGAAGTTTTCCTGCCAGTGGTGGCTAAAGAAATGCACCTGAGTCCACGTGGTCTAAGTCAGAGCCGGTCTGAAACAATTAACTCAAAACAAAAATTATTGTACTGCCTGTTAAGGGAAGGGGTTGGCGGCTTTTTTTTCAAAACCGCAGCTGCTTCCCTTAAATCAGGCAGTGAGGGTTTGGAAGAAGCAGGGAGCTATTAACTGCTCTGTGGGGGGTCGCTGCTCTGCGACTGTAGTGGCCTGGAGTGGGGGAAGGGAAAGCGAGCAGGGAGCACGCTGTAAATCGCCTTCCTGAGCTCAGGCAACTAGCCGGGAAAGGTGGAGCTTGCGCCCCCCCTGTGCCGGGTCGGGGGCAAAATAGCCCCACGTTGGGCGCCAAATGTGGCGGCGCAAATGAATGCAGACAGATTATATAGATATATACAGCTTTAATAAGGAAATAGACTTACAGGACCACAGGTTCCCGCGGAGCACCGGAAAAGCGGAGCAAAAGAAAAGGGCTGCTGGGCTCACGCCCGGCAGATTTATCCGTAAACATTAGCCCGAGGCGAACACGCCCCCAATGGGTGGGGCTATGTCCCTACACATCCCAGCCATTTGGAGGCAGTAGGATCACAAGTTCAAGGACTGTGTGGGCTATAAAGCAAGTTTAGACCCACCCTGTGCTCTTTAGTGAGATCCTGTCTCAAAGATAGATAGATCAATAGATCTATAGATCGATAGGTAGATAGATAGATAGATAGATAGATAGATAGATAGATAGATAGATAGGTAGGTAGGTAGATAGATAAAGAGGGCTAGTCATCTGACTCCATGATAGAGTGCTTGCTTGTACTGGGCCTTCTGAACCCTCATACTCCACACTCACAGATTCAGGCAACTACAGAAAATATTTAGAAAAATCGCATTTATCTTTAGTGTGTATAAACGTCCCTCCCTTGCTCTTGTCACCTGAGCAATGCTGTTTCGTATACTTGCTGGCCTTGTGTTTCCTTTGGTAAGTCAGTGAGAAATGACTTTGAGGGCACGGAAAAATGCATGTGTTCTGCAGGCCCTGCGCATTCCATGTGACACCTTTGAGCATCCCTGGAGTTTCTGAGGAAGTCCTAAAGCCAGTCCTTCATGGATACCTTGGATGGGTGTACACATTTGGAGAAAGGCTTGGTGTAGGATGACTATGGGAAAGTAGATTCTTTCTAACTGTAAACTTGTCCCATGAAGAATTCTCCCCCAGAAAGTTAGCTGGCCTCGTTATCTGAGCTCGGGTCAGAGCCTGGGCCCTGGCAGCAACTGACAACCACTTGGCCACCTCTCTCAGTAGTCCTTGTGTGGCCACATTGGAAAGAGAGACCAATAAGTGACTCCCTAGGCTATTTGATAGGAGGTCTAGGTTCAAATGGAAGGCCGGAGTCCCGTCTAGGTGTGGGCCCACTCTTCTTTCTCTAGGCTGCCGTCTTCAGCTAAGTAGCTGACAGTCAGGACTCTGGACTGCCTTTCTGGCTGGTACTAAGCCTCATTCAGCCTTTTCCTTCTCCCAGCATGAGATTCCGAGGGAAATTCCAATTCCACAGGTTCCATTGACTTAGTAACCAGTTCAGCTAAAGAGAGGGACACGTGTCTCTTCAGACTATCTGAAGAGATAGTGGGTGGGGTCTGGTCACCCATTTTGAAAGGGGGAGCGTGCCCTTGCTGGCACCACTGACTCCAGGCTAGAAGAAGGGGTTTGTCTTCCGATCCCTTCCAGCGCTCCCCACATAGCAGCCACCCTTGGCACCGTCACAGTGTTGGCTGTGTCTGACATACGTCCACCGCCCTGTGCACACACCATATTTTACTTACGTGGACTCATTTTTAAAGCTCAGATGGATGGATTTTTCAAAGGCAAACATTGATCTCATCCCCACAAATGGAAAGCAGCCATCACCAGTGAATCCTGGGCATCCGTAAGTGGGCAGTGAGGAGCTCTAAAGGAAGGTTCTGTGTGTAAGTCTGCTTGTGGTTTTACTAAAAAGTGAGGATTATTGGGGTTGCAGGGAGCCCTGTGGTAGAGTGCTTGTCTGCTGTGTGAAAGTCTGGGACTCAAACAAAGGAATGCAGGAATATATCTTAAAGATGCTTGTTCGGGGGCTAGGAGAATAGCCTAGTTGATAAGAACACTTGCTACATGGGTGTAAGGATCTGAGTTCAAATCCTTGGTACCTGCATAAAAAGATGGGTGTGGCTGAGCCTGTAACCCCAGAATTTGGGATTGGGCTAAGAAACAGGAGGATCTCTGGGGCTCACTGACCACCAACCTCTCCGTAGCTTTAGTGAGAGACCCTCAGGGCAATAAGATAAAGAGCGATAGAACAAGACCCCCGATACCTTCCTCTGACCTCTGCACGCACACGCATGCACACAATGATACCCGGTCAAAATACAAAAGTGGGGCTGGTGATGGGGCTCTTGCCTAGCAGGTCCTGGTCCCCTCCCCAGCAAAGCGAGATTATCAGATGCCCAAAGGCCTGCTGACTCCAGGTGGCATTTTCTTTTAAATTTATCGGGACACTTGAGAGAGAAATGGGAAATATTTGCTGCCCTTTCTAGTCTCCTACATAACACCACATTAGGCACAGGCAGTCGCCAGAGCCACCTGCTGCTTCCTGAGGGACAGGAAGGCAAGGGCTCTTATGCATGACAAGTCTTCACCATCAAGCTGGGAACTGTGGTCCCCATGTGGCCTAGCTTGCCTCTTCTGGGAATTCAGTGCCGCTAGTTCTTGGAGAGCCCATCTGAAGCCACTTCCTCTAGGCGGCTGTCCTTCTCTTCCACAATTTCATCGCCTTTCTTAAAAAGCCAAAAGTTAGATGTGCGTCCTTCTAGGAAGTGTGGTTCTTTTCCAGCTTGGGGTTGTTCCTGTTCAGTTCTGAGAACTGGGTTCTGGCATATCGAACTGATGCCATCTGTCACCGTGCCTGTAATCCCAGGACTTGGGAGGCTACAACAGGGTGATCACAAGTTTGAGGATAGCCTGGGCCACATAGTGTGACAACCTTAAAGAATCAAAATAAACAAAGCAGCATCATACCTTTAAAACTTCAGCATGGCAGAGCGTCCCTGGTGGTAAGAAGGCTTCTTTTCCTTTTCCTGTTTGTTTGTTTTTTCCATGCTGGTTTTAATCCACCAACTTGATTTCTGACCCACTAATCCCCAGAATCTGTGTTTGGGAGAGCATCCTTTCAGAGGGCTAAAGTTAGCACCGCATTAACAGGTCCATTTTTTAAAAACTACCTACTGCGTGCTGTGCACAGTGCATACTTTGTCTCATTTAATCCCAGCCCTATTTGTATATCGGGCCACTGGGTCTCAGAGAGGAACATTACTTTGCCTAGCTCACGAAGCAGCTGGTCAGATTTCAGAAACTGGGTCATGTTAACTTCTGCTCATGTTCTTGGGTGTTGAGGAACTTCCCCTGTGCACCTGCTATGGCTCCTTGTTCCAGCCATTACTGCAGGCGGAGGTCAGCATGTGTGTGAGTGGAAGGACCTAGCAGCAGGGTAGTGGAGAAAAATTCTACCTAGTCTCTAACGTGACCCTAAGCCAGGGCAAAGGTCCCAGGGCTGGCTGATGATTGTCTTTTTCTTTCTAAATGATTTTTAAATTAACGTATTGTCACAGACCAGGTGTGGATTCACGCTGGTCTGTTGAAAGAAAACTATGAGACACTTTGAGAATGAACTTAGCCTTTGGTGGCTGCAGGGGTCTCCAGCCTCACTTTCCCTTCATCCAGGGCATTTTTATTTTTTCTCCAGTTTTACAATTATGCCAGTTCATTTCCATATGCTCAAGACAACCCGAATGAAGCTTCCAGAAGGACAATGCCAAGTGCAAACACCCAATTGAGGAGGTATTGCAGTTTTCGGGGCTTCCTTCTAAACAAGTTTGGTTGGTTTTTTGTTTTGTTTTGTTTTGTTTTGTTTTTTTTAATTTTTCTAGACAGGGTTTCTCCGTAGCTTTTGGTTCCTGTCTTGGAACTAGCTCTTGTAGACCAGGCTGGCCTCGAACTCACAGAGATTCGCCTGCCTCTGCCTCCCGAGTGCTGGGATTAAAGGTGTGCGCCCACCACCGCCCGGCTCTAAACAAGTTTTGCATAGGCTTTGTACCCTTGGGAAACTCAGACAGAGGGCAACAAGAGAAGCAAAAGATCAATTGCTAAACAAAGGATGGATGAGGCCAGGCGTGGCCCACCGGGCGTTAGGGCTTGTTGCTAACTCTCTGGCGCCAGGCCAACAGAAATTCTGCCACGAGGTATGACTCACCAAAAATGCATATGAGTACAGCTAGCTGTGGGTACCATGGTCACGGGTAAGATCCCACTCCCCCAGGTTCTCACGCCCATCTCCTGACTTCCCTGTGTTAGTGTCTTGTGTCCTGTGTATCACACTTAGACACTTTCCGAGTGTCTTAGTTTTGGATGTCTTTTACCTGCCAGATGTGTGGATGATACCCAAATGGTGGTCTCAGGAGTTTATTCTTTGTTGTCACAGTGGCTGACATTCTTTGTGCTGTTCTAACTTTTAAAGAATTTCATAAAATATATTGGACACATAAAATCACCCAGAGAATAATATATACCCATCTTTATCAAAAAGCAGCCCCGTGCCCACATTCCTCTGCCAGTTCCAACTCTAAAACTGTCCTCTGCAGAGCCATCTGGGTATGTATGGCTAACACAGGTCCTTAACAGGTCCTGAGTGAGTGTGTGTGCGCATGCCTGCACGTGGGGACAGGTTCACCTGCTTGCTTGGTTGCCTCCAGTTAACGATGTGCTAAGTCTTCCTGGGATCTAGAAACTCAGCTCTGTGGTGTCGAGGAGCAAAGCTGAGAAGGAAAGTCTGGGAGGGAACAGGCTGGCTTTGACCGCAGACTGTGGGGCGCTAACATGGAGGGTGTAAGCCTCAGCTGTGCTCAGGGGTTTCCTGGCAATGCCACTGTGGGTGACAGTTACCTTCCTTATTGAGGAAACTGGGTCCTGATACAAGGTCATTGGTAGAGTGTGGTTAGCAAAGAGATGCCACCAAATACCGAGTACAGAGGGTGAGGGTCTTCCTCAATGGGACACCTAGGTTGAGCAAGGCCTAGGATGTCTAATGAGAGCACTCAGGAGGCCTGGTCAGCCTGTCAGCCCCACGGGTCTCTGGGGGACACCATCAAGGTACTTGGTACTGCCGGAACCGCTGGCTGGCCTTGGCTATCTGCTGTGGTGTTGGTGTCCCCATTTCAAGCCATTCACCTCTCTCCCATCCCTCTGCTTTCAAAACACACTTTTAGTCCTGTTTTTTCATCCTGACCCAAAGACAGGCTCCTTAACGGGCAAGTGGACCAGCAGGGCTGGGCTTTCTCCGCTATCCTCTCGTGTACTTAGATCCTCTTCTCCAGTCTGCACTCAGCTCTACAGTGTGCAGGGAACACCAGGGGCCCCTATCCATTGAGGACCCCACCTTCTGTAGTGTTTACTGGGTGCCACAGATTCGGGGGACCAGTTAGTAAGCTCACTTTGTTCTTAAGATCACTCAACAAGAGAGACATGCCATCCTTAGTTGGGGGGATTGTAAACTGAGGTCCAGACAGATGTAGCTAGTTGCCTAAGCAGAGTCGGAACTTGAACTCAAAGCCGAGGCTGCCTCCATTTCCCCTGATGCTGCTCTCTGAAAGAGGGAAGGCATGTGCGAGCCTCCTGCTGAAGCCACAGTCACAGCACAGTGAGGATGTCATGGCAGCTCACAGCTATCCCATGCTTACTCTGGGCTGTGAACTTGTATGTGCATTTTCACATTCCACCCTCTCCCATGACTCGGGGTCTTTCACGCCCCTCTCACAGGTGAAGGCCCCCAGAGGGTCAAAGAGAAGTGTCTCTAAGTCATCCAGCTAAGGCATGGGGTGGCGGAGCACTGGACCTGGAGGTCCATCAGGATTCAAAAACCAGGCCTGTGGCCATGTCCAGACGATGGAGCATTGTTTGGCCCTGAGAAGCAATGAACAAGGAGAAGACATGGAGGGTCCTTCAGTACATGTCACTGAGGGGAGAAACCAGTCTACAAAGGCTACAGGGCCATATGAACAACCTGCTGGAAGAGCAAGGGCAATGTCACTACCTGTCTGTACAAACAGGGAATGCAAGAGAGACCCCTGATAAAAACGATGGCCTTTGGGTGGCCTGTGCTGGGCTGGCTCACTGACTGTAGCAGATGACCTCTGGCTGAGGACGCTGCCAGGGAGTCAATGTATGCGTGGCAACAAGCGTATGACTCCCTACCTGCCACTCAGTTTTGCTATGAACCTAAACTGCTCTAAAGTGTGGTCTGTTTTAGGACTCGATGTAGAACGGTCGGAGAACATTGCTCTAGTGTAGGCGAGGCCCGAGGTTTGATCCCCACCACTGCCCCCTCCAAAATAATCGGCTTTAAAAAAAGCAAGTCCATGATGTACATGTTGGTTCTTGGGCTGTGAGCAGCCTGCTCTTCCTGCAGCCGCAGCATAGGCTCCATGGCTCTGCAGAGGATGCAGCTTCCCCCATGGGATAAGCTGAGGCTCGTCTCGGCCAGCCCTCCTTCCAGGCCTGCTTTATGTTGTCATTTGAAACCCAGTCCAGCAAATGTTGTTGTGTCGGGACTGGAGGGAGGCAGGCATTGGGTACTTGAGGTGATGGCTGGCATAAGTGACAGGGCTATGCCAGGGGAAGGAGTGAGTGGTCCTCCAGTGAGGGGTGGGGGAGGGAGAGGATACCGTGCTCTGTGGGCCCCACTCCCCAGGACAGCGTGTGCTGGGCCTGGTGGGCAGGGGAGAGGCTGACCTTCGTCCTGCCAGGGCATTGCACAATTCAAGCTGAGTTGAATCAATGTCTTTTGGAAAAGTACATTTTGCTCAAGAGCCAAGTTAAACTGGAGCTTGGACAGCCAGCATGTCGAAGTCTCCGGCATGACTCATCCACAGGAGGGGCATGCTGAGCCAGAGGTGGGCCCTGAGCGCTCAGTGGGCCCAGGCACCCTCTGTGCTCTGCCGCTTGGCCAGCTCCTCAATTGGGGGCAGCTTGCGTGTGTAGGTGGCAGGAGCCAAAGGCTTCATCAAGACTCAGACACTCGTCCCTGTCTAAAGAAGATGTTGTCTCTCTAAGAAGTCATGGGCAAAATGAATCTCTACAAAAATTAAATTTTCTTACTTGCGTTATTGACTTAGAGATGGCTCCTCTTTGAGATGAGTCTGGGGAATGAGGGACATCTGGATGTCCCTGGAAGAGCGTCCAGTGGCACTCTAGTTTTTGTGAGTTTGGTGTTTGGGGCAACTTTCTGGACATCTGTTCGTCCCTTTCAAAGGGGTCTGAGTAGAGCGTATCGGTGCACAGCTATAATCCCAGCACTAGGGAAGCTCAAGCAGGAGAATTGAGAGTTCAGGGTCAACTAGATTAGTGAGCCCTTCCTCAAAAACAAAATTAAATAAACCAGCAAATGTATGTAGGAGTCTTGTATTGAATCAGCCTCAGTGAATGTTTGGAAGATGTGAATCACATTCCCATGCTAGTGTCCTTGGCAGACATTACTAATCCATCTCAGCATGTGCACGCTGGGGCAGGGCTCAGCCTCTAGATTTGTAGACCTGGTCATAATCTCTGGGCCAGAGGGCAGTCCCCATTGAGCTCTGCAGCTTTCTCTCAAGCTTCCACCCTCTTGCTCTCTGTTCTGGTACAGATGTGTTTCTTTGTCAAGAGTAAAGACTGAGTTCACAAGTTGAGTGCTTGTCCTTGGCCCAAATCTGATGCATGGGTATTTGCTTGGCATGTCTTTTTATTATTATTATTATTATTTGTTTTTTTTTTTTTTTTTTTTTGGTTTTTTGAGACAGGGTTTCTCTGTGGTTTTGGAGCCTGTCCTGGAACTAGCTCTTGTAGACCAGGCTGGTCTCGAACTCACAGAGATCCGCCTGCCTCTGCCTCCCAAGTGCTGGGAGTAAAGGCGTGAGCCACCACCGCCCGGCCGTCTTTTTATTATTTTTTTTTCTCAAATTTTTTTTTAATATTTATTTATTTGTTATGTATACAATATTCTGTCTGTGTGTACGTCTGCAGGTCAGAAGAGGGCACCAGACCTCATTACAGATGGTTGTGAGCCACCATGTGGTTGCCGGGAATTGAACTCAGGACCTTTGGAAGAACAGGCAATGCTCTTCACCACTGAGCCATCTCTCCAGCCCCTTTTTATTATTTTAAAACAGTAGTTGGCAACCTTTTTCATACTGATAATTTCACATAAGACCTCCAGATTTCTGGGTTTCCCAGATCTGGTGATCTAAGGGCCCTTTGTTTTAACCATGAACCAGTTCTTTCTGGGGCCCTTTCAGCCATGGCAGGGCCTGCCTGGCCTGTTCCCTCTATTTCTAGAACATGCTGAACTGTATTCTGCATTCTCTGCTTTGGAGACACATGAGGTCTGATTGGCTTGATGTTTCTAGAAGGAATATTTCTCCCACCTATAAATGCTTCTCTGGGGAATTGGCGCTAGGCTTCTGTTTTCCCATGTGGTTTTCCTTAGAGCCAAGCCAGGTGTACTAGGAACTGTGGAAGTAAGTACTGTAGTTCCCAACTCCACATCCATGCCATTTGTGACTCCCATTATCAGTGGGGCAGGAAACCGCTTGACTCTCTGAGGGGACACATCGCATAGCTGCAACACTTCTGGCTCACTGTACAATTCCAGGTGCCTGTGGCTCAGTTGGCCTTTGGTTGCTTCAAGATGATTTTCCCACCTCAAGACTGCGGGAGCAAGCACTGGAGATCCCTGTCTTCAGAGAAGTCATAGCTCTGAGGACAAGATACGACTAGTGTAGCTGAGACAGCACAGACTGTGCTGTCACTCCTGAACACAACACACGGGTCTAATGACTGCATGGCAAAAGTGATGATAGGGGCCGAAGACATCAAAAGGGCCGGGCGGTTCGGCTGGCTTCAGCAGGGAGGGAGGGAGGTATGTGAGCTGAGCTTTGAAGAATTATCTTGGACATCAGTCTGCTCCTTCCACTCCACCTGAATTCGCCTCGCAGCATTCCAGGAACCTTCGAGGTGTGCACTGGCCGCCTGGCCTTTGCACCTGCTGTCCTTGCTGCCTGGAATGCTCTCCTCAGAATTCCCTTGGCTGTTGTCTCATTTAATTCAGGTTTCTATTGCTTGGCTCCTTGTCCTATTACAGGCTCCGCTCCCCTCACGCCCTCCCTAAAGCAGACTCCATTCCTGACCAGTGCCGACACGTGTTCATTCACTGATGTTTCTTTCCCTCCGGAGCACAGTTGAAGCACAGGCAGGAAGGTTGGGATTGTAGCATTGCTGTAGTCCCAGCACCTAGCTCAGCGCCTGGTCCTTAGCAGCTACTCAGTAATGTGGAAGAATGGTAGCCCTGGTAGATAGGAGGGCGAGCAGAGGATGTGCAGAAGGAATGGGGCATGTAGAAAGGTCCAGAGCGGACAGCTGGGACACAGTGGGCCTTTCAGAGACAGAAGCATTGGCAGGATCATGGGGTGGAGAGAGGGGCAGATAGAGCCCAGGCCGGCCAATCAGGTCTCCTGAGACTGAGCATGGCTCGCTTCATTTCATTTGTTACAGGAAACTGACAGCTCCAGGCATCCTCATAGGAAACAGTCCTCTGTAACCTGTAGCCAGGACAGTCCTCCCTAACCTGTAGCCAGAACAGTCCTCCGTAACCTGTAGCCAGGACAGTCCTCCCTAACCTGTAGCCAGGACAGTCCTTTCTAACCTGTAGCCAGAGCAGTCCTCCATGACCTGTAGCCAGAACAGTCCTCCATGACCTGTAGCCATGCCTGTTGCAGCCCACTTTATTCTTTCCCTGTGTCCCGCCCCCTCCCAGAGGACTATGGGAATTGTCCTCACTACAATGTGATGGGCGGATTTCAACTTCCCAAGTTCACAGTTGCCTCCCAAGCCCCTCTACTATCTCAGCGTTGAAGACTACCCAGATGGAAGTCCCACCTTGACACCTGCTCATGATGTGATCTTGAGCTTTGGCAACCCTAAGCCTTCCCACCTTTTCTCCAAACCTATTTCTGCTTGTCTTTCTAAAATCAGGGTCTCTGAGTCCCTGCTTCTCTGGATTTTTTTGAGCCTTCGTTTTGTTTTGTTATCAAAATAGGGATAAAGCTGAGAGGGGGGTGCTGGTGGCTCACGCCTTTAATCCCAGCACTCAGGAGGCAGAGGCAAGTAGATGGATCTCTGAGTTCAAAGCCAGCCTGGTCTATAAGAGTGAGTTCCAGAACAGCCAGGGCTACACAGATAAACTCTGTCTCAAAAAATAATTAATTAATTTTTAATAATGAAAATAGTGATAAATCTAATAATTGTCATGCCTTGAATTCCCATCCAGTTTTGAAGATCAGACGAGGCAATATGAGTTAGGACTCAGGCTCAGTAAATGTCATTTCACCTTCTGGTTAAAACCTTCATCTGGTCCTTTTACCTCAGTCCTAGCTAGAACCTCACCTTGACTTACTGTCCAAGGTCACAGGATGTTGTCCAAAGGTGTTCTCAACTCTCAGTGACATTGAGCCTAAAGACAGGCCCAGAGGATGTTTAGACTCCACTCAAGGGCGCTTTCCACAGCTGTCTCTGTGTGCTACCCTCCCCAGTGCCCTCCTGAGTGAGAAACACTGACTCCCCCCCCACACACACACACACAACCTTCCCCCCTGTTTATTGCTTTTAAGCCTGCTGGAGGGCTGCCCCTGGCTGGAAGCCACAAACATGAGAGCCCAGTCCAAGAATAGCTCTCACCACTCAGCATTTAAATGCTGCCTGTATTTTTACCCCATGATGGGTCACTTTAAAGCCCCCGTGCATGTCCTGCCCCTCTAAGAATACAATTCCATTTATAGCATCTGCGCAGGGGGTGTGGGGCCAGGCAGAGCATCCTGTTTCAGGGAGTTGGGAACACTTTGGGGGCTCCTGTTCACTATCAGGAAGCCTGAATCCAGGCCAAGCCCCAAGTGCCTTCTGCTTCCAGGGTCTAAGCTGATCCAGCTGTTGCAGGGCTGGGGAGACACGTGGGGGTGAAGGCCCCTTGCCAGCTAAGTACTCCCAGCGTCCCCAGGCAGTACAGCATTGCCATTCTGGGGTGCCTTTTCTCCTTCACTCACCCACCAAATGCCCACAGCCTTCTGTTAGCACAGGGCAGTGCTGAGCTCGGGCAGCGAAGGTCCCTTGGGGGTGAACGTGGAGTTTGGGCGTGGTCAAGAAAAGTCATCAGCTGCTCCCTTTGGATCCTCACCAGGCTCGAATCCCAACTTTTTCTGATTCTGTGAACCTAGGCAAGTGGTTCAACTTCTCAGGACCTCAGTTTCTGCATCTGTTGATGGGGTTCCCTGGGTGGCAGGCAGGAGTCAGCCGTGGTCAGGTGTCTCCTGGTCTGGGAGGTGTGGGACTCAGTCTATCCCAGACCCCTTTCTCGTCCTTCTGTTGGCTCAGGGTGGCTCAGGGGGGTACCCAGGTCTTACGAGAGATACTTGAGATCAGCAACAGGAGCATGCTGGGAGTTCTAAGGTGCCTGGGCCTCTCCTGGACTACACTTCTTAGGGACCAGAGCCTGCTCCAGTCCACCAAGAGTGGCTCATTCTACAGTCAAGCCAGGAATCTGAGAATCTGATGTTTCCTGTAGGGTTCTGAGGGAGAATGTATGGACTCCACCTGGAGGAGTGCCGTCTCTCCCCCCACCTTGCAAGTGTCTGTTGGGCCTCCACTGTGCAGGGGTGGGGGTGGGGTACTGGAGGCTCTGGCTCTCACGGTGTAGCCCAGTGGTGGAGTTAGGGCATGCATAAGAACATGTGTGCACGTAACTGCAGGCAGAGAGTGAAGAAGAGAGCACAGAGGGATGACGGAGAGCTACAGGCTCCCCAGAAGGTGACGCTTGGATGCAGGCGTCATTGAAGGAGTACACCACGCTGCTGAGTTAATGAACATTCCAGATATAGGACGTTTTGTTTACAAAAGGTCGTTGTTCATAATTGAGTGGAAAATTCTAGTCATGGCGCATATGTCTCAAACATGCCCTAAATAACATAATGAGGTCTGTCACCCTGGAATATAATATCCCTTTGTCCACAGCATCCACCTGTGTGCCTGACCCGCCCGTTAGTCATGTGACCACCCTGGTCCTCAGGCCCTCTGTCACAGTATCACAGGGTTTATTTGAGTGAAGTTTCCTTTTCTTAATAGTGGCTCTAAAACACGTGAGTAGTAACATTGGCAAATTTATTATAGTGTAACATTATAATCATTGTTATTGCTGATGTCTTCCTGTGCCCACTTTCTATAAATTAAATTTCTCATAGTTACACTTAAGAAAGGGGGAGACTGCTGAGGAGGGAATGTGTGCCCAAGTTCTTGTGCTGATGCAGAGTGGGAAATTAAGACTTCTTATTTCTTCATCTTTTGTATTTTATCTCGAAGGGATGCTCTTAGCTGAAGGAACAGAAAACCCAAATAAACGGACGTGGCTGAATATGTTTTGTTTTTCTAACGTAGCATGAAGATTGGAGGTGTAGGCCACTGTGGGTTTTGGTCCAACAGCCCAAGGATGCCTACTTCTCTGTCTCTGCTATTAGCAAAATGGGCCCCTTGTGGTCCCCAGAAAGCTGCCTCAGCCCTGGGTGTCACGTCCACATCCAAGATGAGAGGATGGGGATGAGGATGGAGTGTTTAGAGCCGGGAATGCCTGGCCCTGTGATTCTAAAATTTAAAGCTCACTGCCGTGTATTACTTCATACCAACCGCCATTGGCTGGGGGACTGGAGAGGTGGCCCAGGCTAAAGTGCCTGTTGTGCAAGCCTGAGACTGAGTTTGGATCGCCAGCATTTAAATAAAAACTGGGTGTAGCAGCATGTGGGGGGTTGGGGCAACCATAAGAGGATCCCTGGTCTCACGGACCAGGCGTGGTAGCCAAGTAGATGAGCTCCAGGTTTAGTGAGAAACTGTGTCTCAAAATAATAATAATATTAATACTAATACTAATACTAATACTAATACTAATACTAATACTAATACTAATACTAATAATAATGTGGCAAGAGACCAAGAAGGGCACTGGTCACCTGCATATGTGGCTTTCTGAGTCGTGTGTCATTGGTGAGCTCGGGAGCCTGGCGTGCGTCCAAGGTCGGTTTTCTTGGCAGGAAATGTTTCTGGTAGTGTTGTGTGTTTGCACTGGTATGCCCGAGAAGCACAGTGGTGGCTGAGCTGGGCAGAGCAGCCTGGCCTGGCTGTCTAAGGTTCCGATTCTCCACGGTCATCCCCTGGATGGAGCTCACACAGTGTGAGCCTTCTGATCCTGACTGTCCACACTAACTGTTGGAAATCCTTCTGTAAGACAGGGCTTTGCCCTCATCAATGGTCTGGTGACCTAGACATAGATATTGTTAAAAAGAGATTCCAGATAAGCATTTTCCCTACTCCCCAGTTTTCAGAATGACAAGCTGGTGACCTCGCATGTTGAAAGATGGTCAGCAGGGGCTGTGGTTTTGGGATGCTGTTTGGAAGGCCTGGATTTTATTACACTATCTGATATGTTACAGTCATGACTGTTATCAGATTTACTAGCCCATACATGACACATAGTTATGTGTCACCTTTGTACAGTTTGATATGTGCAGACCATGACATCATCACAATCCAGATGATGACTGTGTCCATCACTCACTGGAGTTTCCTTCATATTCCCACCTGCCATCTGCTGGGGCTCTAAAGTGATTTGCACTTTCTAGACTCTAGTGTGGATGAAATCGCACTGTCTGAACCTTGTTGCCTTTATCCAGTATGCTTTCTGAGATTCAGTCATGAGCACCCGTCAGCACCGTGTCCCACTTCATGGATACTGCATACTCCCATGTCCATGGACACACTGAGTACGTGTAGTTCTTCACATCTCCTTAGCACACGCCTGGGGTGGCATGTCCAGGTCATACAGTGAGTGTGTGCTATGGTTTTAAAGCAGTTTAACTGCACTGCAGGCATCAGAGGGTCTGGCGGGTGGCTAGGTCCGTGGAATCAGTGAGCGCCCCACTTCTGCAGAGTAGGTCAGTCCTTCTGTGACTCCTTGTGGTCTGAGACTCAGGCTGGTTTCGTGGGAACGAGTCAAGGTCTTAAGGGACTGTACTAGTGACCAAGGGAGCACCGGATCATACAGGAATCTGGCACCTTTCCATCTATCTCTCTCGCGCACGCCTCCTTCCTGGAAACTTCTTGCCGTGCTTCCTCCATGGTGTGACCTAGCGCACGGCCCATCAGAAGTGGCCAGGTGGCCCTGCGATCGTGGATAGAATTGTGTGCTCCAATACGCCTCTTTTCATAAATTACCCAGTACGCCTTTACGGTGACAGGAAGGTAGATGTTTAGCTTTTAAAGAACTTGCTGAATTCTTCCCAGATGGCCACACAATTTTGTGTTCTCAATGACAGTGCGGGAGAGATCCTGCTGCTTGGTTGAAACGTACTTCCAGCTTTCAGGATAGGTATAGTGACAGCTCACTGTGGTTCCATTTTGATTCCTCCCCAGTAACTTTGATGCTAGCATCCCTTCAGGTGGTTTTTGACATCAGTAAGTCTTTGAGGAAGTATCTAGTCAAATCCTTTGCCCGGTGTTCATAGTGCAACGCTTTCACTTACTGTATT
Source organism: Chionomys nivalis (assembly GCF_950005125.1). Taxonomy (NCBI): domain Eukaryota; kingdom Metazoa; phylum Chordata; class Mammalia; order Rodentia; family Cricetidae; genus Chionomys; species Chionomys nivalis. Next base: position 15,378,301 of record NC_080092.1, on the reverse strand, counting down.
TTGAGAATTCTTTAGCCTGGACTCAAGTCTTATCAAACACATGATTGACGTGTGTGTGTGTGTGTGGTTTTTTTCCCACCTCATGGCTTTTCTGTGTTCTTTTTAAGTACATCTCTTCTTCGGAGAGCAGACGTTTTTAGCGTTGATGAAGCCTGATTCATCAACTCTTTCTTTCATGGAGTGTACTTTAGAGAGTCTAGAAAAGTTCCACCTGATCTCAGATCACGAAGATTTGCTTACTCCTACACAGGGCTGGGTGTGTGAGCACGCAGGGAGATTTATTTTAGGGACTGCAAGAGATGTCCACGGACACCGAAGTATGTACAAAATATCCACAAAGCAGGACGCTATTCAGATCACAAGGGATGTGGTACTGCCAGGTACAACATGGCCGACTCGCAGTGCACATGCCAAGACTGTGCGGCTCAGACAGCGTGGCCGCGGCAGGACTAGCTATAAACCTAGGAGAAAATAAGCATATCTTTGTGAGCTGAGGTCTTTGGTTTTTTGTTTTAGGAAGACACCAAAAAGGTTTTTGTTTGTTTGTTTGCTCTTTCAGAGCTGGAACTTTGACTGTTGTATGACTTTTTCGTGTTGGTGTGTCTTAGAACCAGCCTGTCCGTGTATGCAAACACGCTAGTGGTGGTCTGGGTTGGGAAGTGAGCTGGACTCAGAGAAAGTTGGGAGGAAGTGACCTAACACTGACCCATTGCCTTAGTGTACATCCCACTTTATGGGTGCCCTCTAGCCCGTGCGCTGTCCACCTCCTTTGCCTGGGGATTTGGCTCCAGACATTTGTAACTGACGCTGTGGTGAGCAGCCCTGTACTGATGCTATTTCATGTTTTTACCTGGAAAATCCTGTGTGTCATTAATGAGCCAGGCCTTGCAAGACCCAGGGAAGAGTCAGGGACAAAGTCAACCTGGCCCAGCATAGCCGGGTGGAGGCTGAGGGAGGTGTGTGGCTGCCACAGCCATACCTCCTCCTCCTCAGCCACACTTGGTGTTTGTGGGAAGGAGAGAAAAGGCCGGGACTCTGTGGTCAAAAAGGGTGTTCTGGGACTGGGAGGTCACGTGTGGGATGATGGGGCAGAAGTGGAGGCTGCTAAAGCTGGAGGCCATGCATAGGCTAGAGGGCGCAGTTGGGTACCAGGCATCCTTCGTGGTGATAGCTCAAAGGCCGAGCTGGAGGGAGAAAACCTTTTCTGTGTTAGTGTCTTCATCACACCGGCCTTCCTCCTCCACCCTCAACTTATCCCCTCCTCCAGGCAGCTGTATTGCAGCTGGGGTAGAAAGCAGATGTCCTTCAGCAAACTGAGTTCAAATTCTTGCTCTGAATCAGGGTCCGGATGGGAGGAGGGAGACACGTGACCTGCTACACAGGGTTAAAGTGGTGAGATAAAGAGCACAGTGTAAGGCCTGGAGCACGGTGAGCCCTCAGCATAGGGGGCGGGGCCTGGAGCACGGTGAGCCCTCACCACAGGGGCGGGGCCTGGAGCACAGTGAGCCCTCAGCACAGGGGAGGGGCCTGGAGCACAGTGAGCCCTCAGCACAGGGGCGGGGCCTAGAGCACAGTGAGCCCTCAGCACAGGGGCGGGGCCTGGAGCACAGTGAGCCCTCAGCACAGGGGCGGGGCCTGGAGCAAGGTGAGCCCTCAGCACAGGGGGCGGGGCCTGGAGCAAGGTGAGCCCTCAGCACAGGGGGCGGGGCCTGGAGCACAGTGAGCCCTCAGCACAGGGGCAGGGCCTGGAGCACAGTGAGCCCTGAGCACAGGGGCAGGGCCTGGAGCACCGTGAGCCCTCAGCATAGGGGGTGTCAGCTCATTGGCCTGGGCTGGAGACAGACAGGCTTTCGTTCCCTCCACAGCAGATGGTGGTAGAAGTGTATAGTAGCATGTAGAATGACCATTCGGGATTCCCATAGGGTGGAAGCCGCAGTGGTTCCAAGGCTCACTCTCCCTTTGCCCCCACCAGGCCAAGGTATGCCCATTTACCTGTGCCCAGCATCCCTGTGTACATCGTGTTCATGCACCCCTGCCCTGCTGATGCTCTGTGAGGTGAAAGAATGCCCAAAAAGAGACGAGTGTGCACATTCTACCTCACTCCCTGCTCCCCCCCCACCACCACCACCAAGGGCTTTGCCGGGCCAGTGGGCAGGGCTGATCAGGCCAAAGGTCCAGCTAAGTGTGTTCACATGACTTTTGGGACAAATGATCCTTCACTCAGTGCCTTGCTCCTAAATGGCGTCTGATTTCACAGCCTCTGCCTGTGCTGCCCACATCCAGTGAAACACAGAGCTGAGGAGATTCAGCTGCAGGGCAGGGAGAAGTGAGGCCGAGCATGCAGTTAAAATAGCACAGCTGAGGCATTCTGCTGTGGAAGGAAGTCACCGATGAAGTCAGACCACCCTCCCAGTGGTGCTTCCCTTGCCTGGGAGCAGAGAAGGCATGTGTGTTTATTTTGGGTTGGGCTGCAGCCCCCTCTCTCTATAGGCTGGAGGTGGATTGCAGCCTGGATTTCTGTGAAGTAAATCCTGTTTCCCACTGATTCCCTGTGCTGATGTTGACGTATGTTCCCAAGCGCTGTTATCGTCTTAGCATGGGGGGGAGGGGGAAAGGGGGTTGCACAGTGCCCTGTGGAATGGTGGCATGCTTATCAGGGCATAAGGTTGGCCCAGGCAGGTTGACCTCTTTCTATAGGTTACTTTGTCTAGTTTTTCCACATAAACTTTGCTTTTTTAGACACAGAATGAAAAGACCAGAATTCTTAAGAAAGAATGCTAATTTCCGAATCCTGGTGTCTGTGGGGTCTTTAGGGCCCTGGCTATGATTCTATTAGCAGAAGGAGAACGGCCTCTGTGGCCTCTTGAGAACTCAGGATGGTTGAGGAAATGAGCCCCCTTCTGTAATGTTCTAGTTCACGAGGCTTTCTCAGCTGCAGACCTGTGAACACAGGGTATAATCATTTCCCCTCCTGCAGCCGTGTGTGCAGCTAGGAGGTCAGAAGCATCCCCACGCTCCACCCACTAAGTTCCAATACCACCCTAACCCTAACAGCAGTGACCCAACTGTCTCTGTGTCCCACATCTCTGGGAGACACTGTTATTCCTGCCTGAGAATCCCCGCAGACATCTTTTATAGGACACAAAAGCTGCTTAGGTGTGATGACCAATCGTTATTGTCAGTTTGATGGGGTTTAGCATCACCATGAAAATGTACATCTCGATGTGTCATTGAAGATGTTTCCAGAAGGTTTAGCTGGACAGGGAAGACTCACCCTGAATGTGGCAGGTGGCACGATCCCAAAGTCCTGAGATCCTGGACTGAATGAGAAGGAAGAAGCGAGCTGAGCGCCAGCCAGCGTTCCCTCTCCTTCTCTGCTTCATGCTTTGCTGCCCCGCCTTCCTTATGTAACAGACTGTGTGCCCTCGAACTGTGAACCAAAATAAAACCTTCTGCTGCTCTTCTCCCAGCAAAAGGAAAAGTAACTAATATCATGGATCCACACCTACACATTTTTAATTGGCCCTTTGCTGAGCCAAGCAATCCCCCTGCCTCAGCATCCTGAGTAACTAGTATTACAGGTGTATACTGCCATGCCAGGCTCTGTTTTAAATGCTTAAATTGGGTCTGTTACTCTGCTCCAGGCCCCTAGTTTCTCTCCTAAGTTGAGCGGGTGACATAGGGTAACTGCAGGGACACTCCTAGAGCTCACCTTGGTGAGTGTTGAGCGGGTGGTCAAGGTCTGGCCTGCCCACTCTATTTCTTGCTCCCATCCTGTTGGTGTCTGCACCAGGCTAGGCTTCTTTCCATCTGGGTTCTTCTCTTTCTTTAATTTCAGCTTATTTTGTCTCATAAAAAGAGTCCTGAAATCTCCATCAAAATAGAACATGTACATGTCACCCAATGCCACCACTGTCTGTTCCACCTGCCAATCGTGTTTTAGGGGCTTATTGATTTATTTTGGGTTTTGGCTTATTTTGTTGTTTGGTTAGTTGGTTTTTGTCTTGTTTGGGTTTTTTTTTTTTTGTGTATGTGTGTTCACTTTTGTACGTGTCTGCAGAGGCCAGAGGTTGGCAGTAGTTGCTTCCTCAATCACTTCACCCCTACCCCTGCCTTTTTCCTTCTTTCCATGTGTTTGTGTGGTGGTGTGCATGCATGTTCATGTGTGAAGGAGAGTGTACATATGTGTGCATGTAGAGGACCAAGGTTGATGTTGGGCATCTTCCTCCATCATTCTCCGGTCCTCTCTTTTGAAGCGGGGTCTCCAAATTTAATGGTTAGGATGGCAGGTGGAACACAAGCCTGGCAGTATTTATGTGGGTTCTGGGGATCTGAACTCTGGTCCTTTTGGTTGTATGTTGAGCACTTTAGCTGCTGAGCCTCGCCACAGTCCACGAGATCTTTCATTGAACCTAAGATGCTTTGTGTTGGCTCGCTTGGCCAGCCAACCCGAGGAACCATCTGCCTCTCTCCCCCAGTGCTGGGCCTCCCAAGTGCTGAGTGTACAAGTGTGTACTTTCCTTTGGGCTCTTAAGGCAGCTCTAGGCCTCATTCTTTTAAAGAAAAGTGTCTCAGGTAGCCCATGTTGATCTCAAACTTGCTGGGTAGCTGAGGATGACCTTGAACTTTGGATCCTCCAGCTCCCGGGTAGGCACCACACACCAAGTTTATATGGTGTTAGGGGGCATACCAAGGGCTTTATTCGTGCTAGACAAACAGTCTGTCAACAGAGCACTATCCCTGCTCATGAACCTCGTTTGTTTGCTTGTTTATCTGTTTATTTTTTAATTTTAAAACAGGACCTCACCCTGTATCCCTGGCTGTCCTGGAATCTGCTCTGTAGACCAGACTGACCCTGAACTCAGAGATCTACCTGCTTCTGCCTCCCAAGTACTGGGTCAAAGGTGTGCTCCAGCATGCCTAATTCTAGGCCTCATTCTTGTGCTGATCTCTTCATTGGCTGCAAGGCAAAGGCTAATAAACTCCCAGGCCAAGGGAAGGGCAGGGAAGAAGCATTTGATTTCAGTAGAGGTTCACAATGAGCACACCCTTCATCTTTCTCTGTGTGAGACTGAACAATGGCGGTCGTGAACATTCTTCCTAAGGGTTTCCCCTAGAGTGACATGCATTCTCCTGCGCCAGGAAGAATCAGTGAGAATGTGAAAGGCCTCATGCAGATCCCTGCTGAGGTACTTTGTGTGTGAATTTAGCCAAACCGTGAGCCTCTCTCATCTCCATGTGTGAAATGAGACAAGACCTACCTCAGGTTGGTCCTGAGACAAATGAGAACCCAGGTAACCTTAGCACCAAGGCCGCAGCGAGCATCCCGTTTCCCTCCCTTGCTCTTCACCCTTTCTTCCACATTCTCTGAGGCAGAGTGGTCAAGACTGATCGCATCACCTCTCGAGAGCCTGACTAATTCAAGCCAGAGAGGATGCACAGCTCACTTCCTCGTCAGTCACATGCCCGGGCCTCTCACTAGCCTCCTGGTGGCCCAGTTTCCCAGGGACAGTCACTCCTGACTCACTTGTCTTGTGGTCACCTCTGAAACCAGGTTCTTTTTCTGTTCTCCCTCTACCCCATTGCCCCTCTCCAGCTTGTCTATTGCGTGGGAATAGATCTTTGTCACATGTTGTGTTCAGGTGACCTCTGCTGAGGAGCCCAAAGCTTTATGAGGCTGGCAGCTTTTTGAGGGCAGGGACCATATTTACTTCGGCAGTTAATTCCCCCTACCTTCTAAAACATTGCAGGATTCAGTACGTGTTTACATGTTTAGTACATGTCTGCTGAATGAATGAGGGATTTCTGAGATTTCCTCTCGCCTGCCAGGCAGCATCCTTGGAAAAGGAAATGAACGAAGCCTTGGGACTTCGGTCTAAGGGAGGGAGCGTTAGCTCACTTCCCACTAGTGTGGAGTGGTGGAAAGACAATGACTTGGGGACAAAGTGCCAGGATCAGTACTGCTGCTCGGAGCTCAGTGATGTTGAACAGGTTCCCTCCACCTGAGCCTCAGATCTCCCCAGGAGAGTGGGACTCTAGTGCCTGCCAGGGTTACTATGACAACGCTAAATATCTATGTCAAAGGGCCCAGCCTGGACTGGAAGTGGCCGTTTGGTATCACTCTTTCTAGAGCTTTGCCTCTTATGCCTTGGTCCAGGGTCATACCTCCCTGTTACAGCTTAATTCGGTACCTCCCTGTCCCTCGTGCTGCCCTCAACAAGCCGAAAGTGCAGCTTGCCACCCAACACGCAGCAAGCGTGTATTAAAACACACCTCTAATTCAGGTGCCTGCAGGGACCCGGCTTCTTCCCAAAACAGAGTAAATGGAATTTTAATTGGTGGCTTCCTTTCAATTTTTTTCCATTTGAATTATAAAAATATCTTTATCCATTTTGAAATAATTTTGTACTTAGCCCCAAATTGCAAAAATAGCACAGAGGTCTCATGTGCCCCTTACTTAAGTGTCCCCAAAGGTCAACATCTTACATCATGTCTTAGTTGGATCTATAATGTCCCCAGAGGCCCTTTGCTTAAAGGCTTGGTCCACAGGACAGCAGTGTTAGAGGAGATTGGATATGAGGGCTCCAGTGTCATCTGTGGATTCACCCACTAGTGGGTTCGTAGCTCAAGGGACTGTTGGAATGAAATGAAAATTTTAAGAGCGGGGAATGAGCTGGAGGAAGTAAGTCACTGGGGTGTGTCCTGGAAGGGAATCTTGTCCCTGGTCCCTTGTATTCATTCTATATATCTGTCTGTCTGTCTAATCTATCTGTCTGTCTGTCTGTCTGTCGTGTGATATTTTGTTTGTTTCTGACAAATAATGCTTAACTGGAGATCAGAGGGTGGAGCTAGCCACTAGTTAACCATAGAAGCCAGCCAGTAGTGGCATACACCTTTAATCCTAGCACTTGGGAGGAGGAAGTAGGAAGATCAGGAGTTCAAGGCCATCCTGGGATACACCATTAATAAAAGCTCAGGGACAGAAATTGGGGTTCAACCTGAAGAACCGAAAAGCAAAATAGCCAGCCACTGGTTCTTACCTCGACCTCAGTCTGAAATGGCAATCCTACCTCCTGGAATCTCAGAAGGAGACTGCATCTGAGAGCTGTCTCGCCCTGTCTTATATTCCTCTCTAGGGCTGGGATCAAGGCATGCATCACTGTCATTAAAGGAATACACCACCTGATTTCTATGACAACTAGTGTGGCTACTGGGATTAAAGGTGTGTGTTATCATAATCTGGTCTGTAAGGCTGACCAACGGGACTGTTTTACTCTCTGATCTTCAGGCAGTCTTTACTTATTAAAATACATTGGAAATGCCACCTCAATCCTGGACTACATGGGATTGAACAAGTTCAAAAGAGAAACAGAACCAGGTGGTTCTGGTGCACACCTTTAATCGCAGCACTAGGGAGGTAGAGACAGGATCTCTGCCCCATTTGGCCTGAAGATTCATAGAGGTAAGAAGTCTCTCTATTGACTGCTGCTGTACTTCACTGATCTTTAAGCTCTCACCCTAATATCTGACTCCAGGTTTTTACTTAATAAGAGTAATTAGGATTGTGCTTCCATCTGTCTGTCTGTCCACCCATCCATCCATCCATCCATCCACCCACCCACCCATCCATCCATCCATCCATCCATCCATTCATCTGTGCATCATCTATCCAATAACCACGAGGCAAGCATCTTCCTCTGCCACCTGCTTCCCACACTGAGATGTTCTAGTGCACCCTAGGGCCTAAGCCCTACCAGACAGACTGAGACCTGGAGCCCTGAGCCAACACAAACCTTCCTTCCCTGAAGCTAATTTTCTCTGGTACGTTATCACAGCCATAAAAAGCTGTCAGATGTAACCGTAATGCCACTGTCCAAACGGGACCAATAGCATTATTATATGGTGTTACCAGCGACACTGCGGAGCTTACCCAAATGACTCTTTTCCCCAGCAAAAGAAATCTAATATGGTCCCACACTAAGTTCGTCATTATGCCCCACACTTCTCTCATTTGTGACAGTCCCCATGTTGCTTGTCCCTCATGCTTGGGACACATGCTGGGCAGCTGTCGTTTCTGCAGTGGCTTCCTCGGGATCAGATTGAGATGTCCAGCCTGGTCTAGAAGCTACGGAGAAACCCTGTCTCAAGAATCGCGCAGAGCACATGAGGACTTCGTCTCCCTCCTCATGGCTTTAACGTACTTTGCTCGGCATGCTGTCTGCCAAGTTCCTCCCTGTTGATGCTCCTTTCCCCCACTTTCTAACTAGTGTTTAATGGGGAGGTGCTTTGAAGCAACAACAGTATCCGGTTCCTCTCCTGCTTCCGCCTTACTCATCTCTTCTACATGGATTCTTGATTCTTGCTTCCCCAAGGCTGACCTCCACTATCATCTTGAGTCTCACGTTGTTTTTCCTCTGGCCAGTGGGGGCCCCTTTACACCTTATGTCTCTTTAACACTGCCCCCCCCAATTTGTTAGAGGAAGTTCCTACTATTGCATTCACTTTTCCTGGGAGACACAAACATCTGTTCACCCCAAACAGGGCACTGGCAACAGACCAAATAAGCAGCCCCTTCTGAGCTTATCTTGGAGAACCAATAGGATTCATTGGGGTTACTTATAGGAGTGTGGAAACATGGGTGAGAAGTTACCTAAACTTACCTGTGGCTTCCTGTCTCCCAGTATCCCTAATCACTGAGGTAGGGCTCAGGTGACTGGTGCATGCCCCTTGAACCCGGAGCAGCTCAGAGCCTGGTGATCCTACCGCCTGGTGATCCCACCCTTCCCTCCATGACAGAGCATGAATGAGATCATCTATTGAGGGTCTCCTCGGGTCATCACAGCTGATGTGATTTCAGGAGAGCGATGGCCACATTCACCCAGAGGGCAGTGTTCCACAGTGCTGACCTAGGAAGGTGCTCCTGCCTTATCTTGCTTTCTCCACCCAGCTAAAAAATCAGCCCTTTCTGATTCCTTTGTAAAAAGGGTTTTGGTTGTTGGCCATGTCCTTGTGCCTTGTGGGCCCTGCCTATGAAAAGAGCTCGGGAAGGTTTATGTATACATGTGGCGTGTGTACATACATGTGTCCTTTTCCATGTGGCTGTACATACTGAGGTGGTAAGTTCACACTCTTGCCTCCATTTCCAGTCAGCCATCTGCACTGGCACTTCTTACGCTAATACTGAGGCCCCAGGGCCCTGCCAGTCTCCCTCCAACTTTGCCCCCCTTCTTGCCCAGACTCTGATGCCCCATCCTCCTCCACCACTTCTTGCTTGTGTTAAGCACCCTCTAGCTAACTGCAGACTCCTGGTTTTGAAACAGTAGGTCACATATTGCAAACCATGAGGCTGCTTTTGCCCGTGGAGCTTGATGGTGACATGGCCAGAAACAGGCTGGGTTGTAGCTCCCAGAGGGCACTGCTACCGTGTCTGCCTTCAGCTGAAAGGGACCTGTTAGATCTGTGTACCTCCTTGCTTTCATCCAGTGAAACTGAGGCCCAGCAGTGGACAGGGATTTCTGAGACCATCTCCCCGCCTGCAGCTTGTTTCTCTGGTCACCTCAGGAGTCCCACACAACTTCTACCCTGCCCATGTGGCCTTTGAAAGATAGGCTGTCCATGTCCTTCATCTCTTCAGCCCTGTCTGTCTATAAACGACTCTTTGTCTTGGCATTATGTTGTACAACATTTGAGAATTGGGGCATTCCATGTGCAATTCCAAATCCAGGGTCTTTTCTCGAAAACTCAGAGCATCCAGCCACCCTAAGCCCACACCTTGGCCTGGTGCCCCATGGGTGCTTCCTGACTCACGCGTCTATAAACCTGTGAGCTGGGAATGAAGCTGTGGGGGTTGCTTGTGCACTGCGCAACACTGAGGGGAGATGGCCAGCCGAGCGAATGACCAAAAGTAAAGGGTCCCTAATAATTACATGTCACTCTCACGCCATCGCCAGGGGGAAAGATTGTATCGGATCCATTGTGAGTCAAAACCACCTACTCCCAACTGGGTTTCTTCCTCCCCAGTTTGCTGCCTCCCTGAGTCCTCTGATAGGCTCATACAATAGCACCCCACCCGGGGGCCTTGGTCATGGCCTGACACTGGGAGCTCCTCATGGGACCTCTCTGCCTCTTCTCACTTTCACCCCATTGCTCCCCAAAGTAAAACACAGCATCTCAGTAACCCTGCTTGTGTCAGGTTCTTGGTCTTTGCTGTCTTCATGCCCTGTGACAGTCTTCTCTGTGAAGACATCACCTCCTCTAGAAAGCCTTGCTGGGACTTAAGGGCCCTTCTTCAGGCCCCTGCGTCTCTAGTTGACCCCCCCGAACTCTGTGACTATGGTTCTCAGCCTTCCTAATGCTGCGACCCTTTAATGCAGTTCCTCATGTTGTGGTGGCCCCCAACTATAAAATTATTTCATTGCTACTTCATAGCTGTAATTTTGCTACTGTTATGAATTGTAATATGAATATCTGATATTCAGGGTTTCTGGTATGTGATCCCCACGTTCAGAACCGCTGCTTCGTGAATTTTCCTGTCCACTTTTCTTTGTCTCTGATGGCAAGCTGTATGTTACAGGTCAGACTGACTAAGACGGCTCAGAGTGTCGTAGGGACCTGATGGGTCAAGTGAGGGTTAACTAGAGGACCAGCAAACTCTAAGCACTTGCGGAATGCCAGGCATGGTTCTAAGAGCTTTATATGCATCATCGACCTTCCTGCATTTACAAAGTCGGAGAGGTCCAGAGAAGTTAAGTGGCGTGCCCAAGATAATGTAAGTGCTGGGTAATGACTGAGCACACGTTTAGGTAAAAGGTGTGTCCCTGAGGAGTGAGGTGCTTGAGTCGTGCAGACCTCCCAGCTGCTTGGTCACGCCCCAACCCTAACAGCTGAGCACACAGCCGACAGGAGAGAAAGTGGCGGCCTGTAGCCTGGCATCCCACTGGAGTTTCTAATCCCTTGAGGCCGCAGCAGACGGGTGGCTCGTGTGTAATTAGCAGAGCTGGCACCAGCCTTGACTCAAAGGTTTAGCAGACGCATTTGGTTTCCCAATCACCAAAGAGGAATGGGGGTTGTTGTGCACTGGCCTTTCCCTGGGGGTCAAGCTCCGCCTTCTAGCTTGACAGTGTGTGGACCTAGGACCCTGTTGACACACAAAGCTCTGTTAAGAGACTGGATCCAGCCTGCTGTCCCTGGCCAAGGGAAAGAAAGGACGTCAAGTGTGTGGAAGTCCCCTTGGAGACGCCACACCAAATCCATCACAGAGGGGTGTTCTTCCTTCTCAGTCGCCTTGCGGGGTTTAGCAGGAGTCGCCCTGTCTTGGTAGTTGAAGAAACTGAGGCCTCGGGAAGTAGTTACACTGTAAGAAAGAGCATCTACCAGGATTGAAACCAGAGAAATCCAGTTCTAGGGTCCCAACCAGGAGCAAGATGATGAGGATTAAATCTGTGTCCGTTTAATTCCAAGGCTCCACATTTCCCCATCACATCCCAGGACTTCCCTGGCCCGGGTGGTGTGCTCAGGAAAGAAAGACTAGGGAGGAAACCAGAGGCAGAGCCGGCCTTACCTCCAGCTGACCCTAACGCATCCTGTAGGTAGGAACTGACAGGGAAGACGAGGACAGTGGACCAGGATGGGGAGGTGGAGGAGGAAGAGGAAGGAATGAAAAGGTGTCTCAGAACAAGAAAGCAGTGTGTAGCGTAACTCCAAAGACGCAGAGCCCCCCGCTGGTCCCCTAGACCCAGATGTTTGGTTCAGTTACTAGGCCAGTGCTTACAACCTGTCAGTCCATGCTAGGGGACAAGACCTAACAAGGCCCTTTGTCCTCAGGAATACGTTACGTTCTGACAGAGGCAAGACCCATCAAGAAATGTGCACGAGTATAAATGTATGAGCAGCGAAAATTGTTCGTCATGAGCTTGGGTCGTGTCATAGAGACACGATGATGGGATACAGTGGAAGGATGCGTAGGTATGCTGGCTTGCTGGCTGGATTTATGTCAGCTTGACACAAGCTAGTCATCTGAGAGTAGAGAAAATGCTCCATCAGATCTGGCTACAGGCAAGCCTGCAGGGCGTTCTCTTAATTGATTGGTGCGGGAGGACCCAGCCCATTGTGAGTAGTACCATTCCTGGGTTCTATAAGGAAGCAGGCTGAGCGAGAGTAAGCAGCCCCCTCACCACCTCCATGGCCTCTGCATCAGATCCTGCCTCCAGGTTCCTCTCCTGTTTGAGTTCCTGTCCTGACTTCCTTTGACAGTGAACAGGAATGTGGAACTGTAAGCAGGAAAAAAACCCTTTCCTCCCCAGCTTGCTTTTTGTCTCATGGTGTTTCATCACAGAAGTGGAGACCCTAAGGTATCAGGACTCTCGCAAGGCCTCGCAGAGGAGGGTGGAAGGGGCTCTTTGGTAAGAGCTGTGGTTACTGACCTAGGTTGCATGCCACCGGCACCCCCAGCCTCGGCCTCTAGGCCTGTATGCTACACCTGTGTAATTCCTGTTTCTTCTCCACAGGTTTGACATCTACAGGAAGGTGCCCAAGGACCTCACACAGCCGACGTACACTGGTGCCATCAGTGAGTAACTGCCCTTCCCACCGGTACCCAGCCTTCTGCCTGCTCCCCAGATAGCCTTGCTTCTGCCCTGTGCAGAACTCTGGAGCAAGGAGGACAGAAGGAAGTCCTGTGGGATAGAAGGCATGCATCCCATGGGCCCTTTACCTCTTTCTACATAGCGTCTCTATCCTTGCTGTACAACCCACAAGGTCGAACCGTCAGCTGTGTCTAGAAGGATGCAAAAAAAATATCAGTGCTGGCTAAGGATCCCCAACCTCAAAATCCAAAAGGTTTTTTTTTTCCTTCTTACAATGCTAGAGATCGACCCTCTACCACTAAGCTTTGTCTCCTATGTCTAAAACTGGTTGTCTAAATCCAGAACTCTGAGCCCTGACATGCACTCTAAGTGGAAAGTCCACCCCTGGTCCTGTGTGATAGTGGCCCTGAAGATGTGCTGTATGGAGAAGTACACGTGAAACGTGAATCGCCTGTTCAGACTTGGGCCCCGTTCTCAAAATGGCAGCGATCCTAAACTCTTAAGTGTAGGGCCAGTGAGATGGCTCAGCAGGCGAAAGCATTGCTATACAAGCCTGCTGGCCTGAGTTAGAGCCTCAGAAGGCACGGGGAAGGAGAGAGAGGCACACCATCGTCATCGTCATCATCATCATCATCATCAAGCAATAATAGTAAAATAAATAAAAATTTTTAAAAAATAAGAACTGAAGGAAAAAAATCCAAGCAAGAAGATTGGAGGTGGGAGGGAGGCCTGCCTTTGAAATTATTTGAATTGTTAATCATTTTAGTCACTAAAAGAATTCACAAACTCGCTGACTTGGTTCAAATCAAAGGAGCCAGGGCATCTCAGACAAGTAGCCATTTGCAACACCAGGCAGGGAAGGTCGAATCTGAGCCTGGCAGTTGAGCCAGCAGGACAAGAGGACCCAAGGACCAAACCTGGAGCGTAAGGTAAATAGTGACGCTGTTGGTTTGGAACCCGGATTATTAGAGGAAAGACTTTTGAGCCTGTGATAAAGGAACTGGGGAGGGGAGACAAACTCCCTAAAGAGTTCTGGTAACCCCTGTGAATACTCCTTCCCTCTGCTCCTCGAGTGTGGGTTAGACTTAGCAGCTTACTGCCAAGGAAAAGAGAATAGAAATGTAAGGAGGTAGCTTTCCTGCAGGAAAACCTGGAGATGACAGCTCAGCCTTTGGAATAACCGTGATTGGTCACGTGGATGTACAGATGCCTGAGGGACGCAGAGAGACACCTTGCCACTAGGGGTCTTCCCGGTTAAGCTACAGCCTGCTGACTGACAAAACATCGCTGGAGGTCTGTCAGATACCCCGGCAGCGCACTGCCGGAGGGGCAAGGCCTTGAAAAGCTGAGGGAAGAGAAGGACTCGAGAAGTCAGTGCTTGGTAGGATCCAGGATCTGTTCCTGGAACAGAAGCAGCCTTCCTGGGAAGGCTGAAACCTAAATAAAGGCTGTGGTGGGGATAGGAGCATAGCAACAGCGCCAATTCCTCCTCGCTGACACAGTGTGACAAAGTGCTATGGTTTTGTCAGGTGTGAACAGGGGCAGCCGGGAGAGGCTGTGTGGGCACAGTCCTGGCTTTGCATCCATTACGGTTCCACAGAAAGCATCCCTATAAAATAGTACTCAGAGCAAACCAAAGTCACCGTTGAGTAAGAGGGAAGGAGCATTTTGGCTTCATGTCTCCGTCTCCGACGCTTAGAAAGGGGAAGTGACTCATTCAGAATATCACTGTTTACAGAAGGGACAGTCAGGATTAGGTCTTGGGTGGCCCCCACATGCCTGGTATGGGACAGAGAATCTCACAGCTGCCTCAGCCTTGTGGTGTGAACAGAGGTCAGGTGATCAGCCTGGAGTCCACTCTTGGGTAGATTGGTGGCCTTGGAGATCCCCACCACTCCAGCTAGCTCTCAGCCCTCCCTCTGCCTGGGTTCTCCAGGTGTGGAGAAGAGAGCACTGCCTGGGGTTCGCAGGCCTTCCTGTCAGCAACAGTCCACTTCATCCTATTTAGCATCCGTGTGTCCCTGGGCAAGTGGGTGGGGCACATGTGCCCTCATTCAGTATGGGAGTGACTCCTGGCAGCCCACTACTCACCTATGAGTGTGTGGCCCAAGAAGCCAAGCAGTTGGGTGCTTCCCCCAGGAGGAAATAGACTTGTTCAGACTGTGAGAAACGAGGCTCCTGCCCCCTCCCTGCCTCCTGCCCCGTCCCTGCCACCACACACAGCCCAGCCTCTCCAGTCTTGCCTTATCTAACCTGTTGAGCAATGTGTACTCTTAAAAGCCCAGGATGTACCTGCACCACTCTCCTGCACACTAGGGACAGCTGTGCAAACTATCCCCCCCCCCCATCTCTGTTGCTGAACACTGGACACATCCGTCCCAACTCCATCAACAGCTCTGCCTTCTATCCAGTTGGCTCCTGTGTGACCTGTGACCCTGAGGGTGGCCAGCCTGATTACAGCCTATTGTCTTTGACTCTTCTGTGGCCATCGCTGTGAAGTAGTTCTCCAGGGTGAAGGAGCCCTGAGTCAAGGGGATGTACATTTTCAACTGTTTAGAAGTTCTGCCTGGAAGCCCTCAGGAACACGGTCTGATGAGCATTTCATCACACAAGGGGAAGGTCTGAGACATGGGAAGCCAGCCCTTAGCTACCATTTAGTGCACAAATATTTATTAAGCTGGACCTAGGGCCAGGCCCTGTGCCAAGTGCTGGGACAGTGCTGATGAATGGGCTTTGGTCTTTGTCCTTGAGGCTCGCAGGGCAGCTCAGGCATGCGCCATTGCCTTACGCTGTGGGGCGACTGCTATTAATAGCTGAAGGAGACGGTGAAATTCTGGGCTTGAACGTCAGCCTTTGGATTTTGTCTTCTCCCTTACCCGGCTATGTGACCTTGGACAGACTCCTTGACTTTCTCGCAGGCTGTAAGGTCTCAGGTCTTGCCCCCTTCAACTTGGCAGCACCCAGCTTCCTACTAGCAAGCATCTCCTGGGGTTACATTCCAACTGCCCAGGGCCTGAGTCAGTTTTAGAAGTCTGGAGTCAGAGAGCCTCCAAGCCTTGCCCAAACATGGGTTGAAAATCTTCATCCAGCCTTTGAGGTCTGAAGGCCTTGGTTGGAATACTTGCTACCTGCTTTCACGGTTTCTCACCGTGCCTCCTCTGAGCCCACACCGGACTAGGCACCGAGGCTACAGCGGTACCAAGACCTCACCTCCAGTTCCCCAGTCTGAGACAGGAGTCAAGAGCACTTACACAGTAAAGGACGTGTGGGACAGGTCCTTGGACTCAGCTGAGCTATCCCGTCTACCTGCTAGGTTAACCAGGCTTTGGGCCAAGCCTCGAGTAAGCACACAGGTCTCAGAGAAAGGCCTTCTCAGTCTCCTTCCCCCCACCACAATGCGTGTAATTAGGACTTCGGGGTGTATCTGCAGGCATGGAGTGGGGAGGGCAGCTAGAAAAGTCAGCAGTGACCCTCAGAAAACCTCCTTGTGTCGTCTACTGCAGCATCCCCGTGGCCAGTGTGGACAAAATGATGCCAAAATGTGGGCCCTGGGTGGCACCGGACAGAAAGGCGCAAGGGTCCAGCTGCAGGATGCTCTGCCTGCTGGCAGATTCTCCCCCAAGGGGCAGTAACCTCCATTGTAGGACTGAGAGACCAGGAGCCACGTGGACGTGGGTCAGGATGTGGGTCAGTAGCTGAGCCACCCCGGGGGTGTTTATTCCGTAGCTGGAAAGGATATTTGAACTTAATCTCCATGCTATGAACAGGACAAAACAAGGCCGCTGTCTGAGCTGAGGCTGTTCACAGCTTGCTGAGGGTGTGAGGCATGGCTGAGAAGGGTGTCTGTCAACTGCCATCGGTGTAGAGTGAATGGGGGTTCAGAGTACGTATATCTGCATATATGTATATAGATATGTGCTTTTTGTTGTGTTTATGACTGTCCTGGCTAGCCTGGAACTTGCTGTGAAGTCTGGGCTAGCCTTGAAATCTGGACAGTCCTCCTCATCTGAGTTCTTCTCCTAAATGCTGGGCTTGTAGGTGTGGACCACCAGGCCTGCCAACATTGTGTGTGTGCATGTGTGGTGTGTGTGTACTACACAGTATGTATAATATATCCTGTAATTTATTAATATGTGATGTTTATGTATATTAATATTTTCATGTGCCTATTGCCCATTTGGATCTTTTTCTTGTTGATAATATGTACATATTCTCTATTTTACCCCAAAGTAAAGCCTTTAAATACCGTGTCTATATAGCTCCTTCAAAGTGGGTCAGAAGTTATGAGAATTCCAGTCCCCATCTCTATGTGGCTAGACTCATCAGGCAGTTTGGGGATGTTCCTTCTTTCCCTTACAGCCCAGATTCTCGGGAGTCTTTCTAGGTGCCTCGACCATAGAGGATACGGGTCCCAGTCCCTTCTCGCTCAGCCTGCATTTTTACAGCAGAGCCCCCGTTAGGCTGGTGCCATGGTGTCATGGTGGAGTGGTTAGTTAATGCTACCATGGGCATGTAGCAAGCTCAACAATGCTTGTCTTTCCTGGACAGATAGGAAGTTAGGTAGGTGGCAGACAGATGGACATGGATGGAGACGCTTCTCTACTGTTACATACAGGCTGTGTCCCAGGAATTCTGCTGTCAGTTCAAAATAGTGCAAACAGAGATGGTCAGTTCCAGTCTGTGGCATAACTCCCCTCAGCCTGGCACAGCTTCTTTGGTGTGTGAGCTGTCCCTCTGGGGACTGCAGGTTGGCCAGGAGCCATGACCCACTGTCACCGGCCAGCATCAGGACAGGGCTCTGCATATCACTAACCTGGAAAGAGCCCAAACCACCATACGGCTTCTGCTGAATGATTCTGCTCTCACCCTATTGTAACGTTGAAGAAAATCCCAAGGTGGGCACTGGCTGTAGACGGAGGGACAGATCAGTAGCAGAATATGCCTCAGTTTTTGATTTACTGATATGGGAGAGAACTCTGTCTCGGACCTAGTATAGAATGGGGGCCATGTGCTTTACAGAAGCCAGAAATCTAGATGGTCACATGGTATCTCCCGATGTTCATTGTGGACTTGCGATTGTAATGTGCGTGGCACTCAAGACAGAGCCCTTTGTGGTCCTCCATCCAGCACGCGGGCCTCTTCCAGGCCAACCTCCGCATCAAAGAGGTCTTGAGGACTCGAGCAGGTGCTGCTGCCTGTGTGAAGAGGCTCACCCTTACCACAGAATCAGGCCAATGGTGCCTTTCTGGGGGCTCACACTAAGGCCATGAGTAAAAGGAGGGATACAGTGAAAGGCGGTACACAGTGACGTCATGAGTAAAAGGGAGGCCACACTGAGGTCATCAGTGAGCAGGGGCATTGACAGTCTCTGGGAAGGTACCCTACCCTGTGTGTATGCTGGGGCCTCTAACTTTCCTCCAGGATAGCAGAGGGGCAGGGAGGGCTGGCCGCCTATCCGGAGCATCCTGTACCCGTAACGCTGACTCCATGTTTCTTTTTCCACAGTCTCCATTTGCTGCTGCCTGTTCATCCTCTTCCTCTTCCTGTCGGAGCTCACGGGATTCATCACGACAGAAGTGTAAGTCATTTTCCCTTGGGGCAACTGGCTTTCTGGGGTACAGATGAGGAGAGGGGGGAGTTTGGGAAGGGATGGAAGCCTTGCAGCTGACTTACTTCTATATCCAAGTATGTGACATCATAAAAGGGTTTTGAAATTGGAACAAAATTTCACGTTGTCAGAGTCCTTTGCCTTCCTTTGGTCCCGGGGTCCGCAGGTCCACACACATTAATCATTGCTGGCCCCAACTTATCCAGTGGGTTTTCCATGAGTCCTTTGATGTAGCTGTAAGTGCTCAGAGGCCCAGGGAGCTTCCTCACAGTGGGTGGGGTGCCCTGCTCAGTTCTCAGGCCCACACTCAGGGCAGTAAGCATGGGTTTCCTGGTGGCTGACACCACAGTTGTCCATCCCTGATTACAGAGTTCGCTGTCCCCCACAGCCTGGCAGCTCCTGCCTTGGGCCCCTGCCTCGGGCTCCCCAGCCTCTTCGTTACTGTGTTTACGTTTTGCGGAATTGTCTTGGGGCTGGGCCCTGGCATCCCCTTCTCCTGCCCAGCCTTGGAATTTTCTTTTTCTACTCAGGGAATGTCTTGGTTTTCTTTGCTTCCTTCTCAGCCACAGACAATAGGAATCTAAAAAAAAGATGTCATGGCTTCAGCTGGCTGTTGCTGTCTTTGTTCCCAAATGGCCCCCATCTTAGGAGAGAAACTGAGGCTGTGAGTTATAGAGGTGCTTGCCCACAGTGGCAGAGTTAGGTGACTCCTGAGCCCTGAGAAGCTGGCCCCAGCTTTCCTTAGCCCACGTCTGGAGGTAGCCTTCCACCTGCCCCCTGTGTGGGAACATCTGCCTCCCTGTCACTCTGACCCTGTTCTTAACCTGGGGGAAAGAGCACCAGATAAGACATTAGGAGGCACAGAAGCAGGATACGGCTTTGCTGTGTGACTCTGGGAAGGTTACTGAGCCTCTCTGAGTCAAATGT
The DNA here is from genome assembly GCF_950005125.1 of Chionomys nivalis. Taxonomy (NCBI): domain Eukaryota; kingdom Metazoa; phylum Chordata; class Mammalia; order Rodentia; family Cricetidae; genus Chionomys; species Chionomys nivalis. The sequence goes on along the minus strand of NC_080092.1, from coordinate 15,359,182 downwards.
GTGCGAACAGATCAAATTCAAACTTCACTTTGATGGAAGCAGGGAGGACAGGAGACCCTGAAACACACTGGCTGTGTGCCAGGCAGGCATCTGTTGGCCTCTGAGGCTGTGCTCTCCTCTGGGATGGAGGCCACTCTACAGGCAGCTGTGTTCTGAGTAGGTGACAACAGTGCACCTGTGACAGCAGTGAGGTGCAGTGCGCAGGCAGGTGGCTCCAGTGTTATAGAAGCAGTGCACCTGTGACAGCAGTGAGGTGCAGTGCGCAGGCAGGTGGCTCCAGTGTTGTGGACAGCAGTGCACCTGTGACAGCAGTGAGGTGCAGTGCGCAGGCAGGTGGCTCCAGTGTTATAGAAGCAGTGCACCTGTGACAGCAGTGAGGTGCAGTGCGCAGGCAGGTGGCTCCAGTGTTGTGGACAGCAGTGCACCTGTGACAGCAGTGAGGTGCAGTGCGCAGGCAGGTGGCTCCAGTGTTATAGAAGCAGTGTACCTGTGACAGCAGTGAGGTGCAGTGCGCAGGCAGGTGGCTCCAGTGTTATAGAAGCAGTGCACCTGTGACAGCAGTGAGGTGCAGTGCGCAGGCAGGTGGCTCCAGTGTTGTGGACAGCAGTGCACCTGTGACAGCAGTGAGGTGCAGTGCGCAGGCAGGTGGCTCCAGTGTTATAGAAGCAGTGCACCTGTGACAGCAGTGAGGTGCAGTGCGCAGGCAGGTGGCTCCAGTGTTGTGGACAGCAGTGCACCTGTGACAGCAGTGAGGTGCAGTGCGCAGGCAGGTGGCTCCAGTGTTATAGAAGCAGTGTACCTGTGACAGCAGTGAGGTGCAGTGCGCAGGCAGGTGGCTCCAGTGTTATAGAAGCAGTGCACCTGTGACAGCAGTGAGGTGCAGTGCGCAGGCAGGTGGCTCCAGTGTTGTGGACAGCAGTGCACCTGTGACAGCAGTGAGGTGCAGTGTGCAGGCAGGTGGCTCCAGTGTTATAGAAGCAGTGCACCTGTGACAGCAGTGAGGTGCAGTGCGCAGGCAGGTGGCTCCAGTGTTGTGGACAGCAGTGCACCTGTGACAGCAGTGAGGTGCAGTGCGCAGGCAGGTGGCCTCAGGGTTGGGGACAGCAGTGATCAGGCCCTGAGGCAGGAATGGCTTGGGGTCTGTGAAGAATGGAGCGGCTGGCATAACTGTAGCAAAGTGAGCAAGCAGTTGCGTAAAGGCCAGGGTGGGTCGAACCACAGCCCTGGAATTGCTTAGTTAGCAGTGTTTCTGCTTGACTGTGAGCTCCTAAAGCACACTCATGCTACTGAGCGTCCACGCCTGCTGGCTAGAGACACAGCAGAACAACTAGACTGTAGTTGTTCCCTCAGTGTACTGGACATGTGCCTCTGGGACCCTCACCACAGAAGCCCAATGTCTCAGTCCCTCCTGCACAATTTACATAAAATCTGCATGTCATGAGCATAAAACTACCTGTAATCCTCATGTGTATATATTTTTTCTTTCTTTAAGATTTATTTTTATTTTGTGTGTATGAGTGTTTGCATGTGTGTCTGTGCACTATGTGTGCGCATGGTGCCCTCAGGGGTTAGAAGAGGGCATCAGATCTCATGGAAGCAGGGGACAGGGGGCTGTGGGCCACCATGGGATGCTGGGAACTGAACCTGGGTCCTCTGCTAGACCAGCCAGTGCTCTTAACGAACGGAGCCATCTCTCCAGCCCCTTGCTTTTGTTTTTGATTTGTTTTATTGTTTCCTGACATGAGGGTCTTACAAGGTCTTACTGTGTAGCCCAAGGAGTCCTCCTGGGTTCTGGAATCACAATTATACGCCACCATGCCTAGCCCTCCTGCTGACTTTAAACTGTCTTCAAGTTACTTGAATATATCATACAATATAAATGCTGCAAACCATTGCTTAACGTAAGTGAGTTGTGGGAAGGGCTCTGAGGAAACAATGGTTCAGGGTGGAGCTAGTTAGTGAGGGGTGTGGCGGGGGTGTGGCGGGGGTAGGGCAGATAGATGGACTGGACCTGGTGTTTTCTGAAGACCGAACAAGATGGCCTGGCTAAAGGGTACTTAACCCTGGGCCTATGGACTTTCCCATCAGTCAGACCCTGCCTCTTGGTGTGTTTGTGTACCCTGTAACACCCGAGGAAGCTTCAGTTAGCTCAGCCCAGCAAAGGCGTGCCTGTGGTGCTGAAATGTGGCCACATACAAATGGCTTTTAATGTCAGAGCTTAAGTCTGTGAAAGCTGAGTAGCAGGCTGGGCCGCTCAAGCAAGCCCCGACAGTGGACTTTGTCTACTGTTTACCTAGGGCAGGGCTGTCAGTGGCAGAGCACAGTGTGTTCCCTATGCCATCCCCTCCCTTGCTCAGGGACTTCCTCTTCCTGCCTCCTGGATGCTGTGGTCTCCAGGAGGAAGGAAGAGGGCTGTGAAGGCTTGAACCTGGCCCACTGGCTTCTCCCGGCTGCCTCCCTCCCTGACCTTCCTCACTGTGGTACCAACATGTCAGGGGTCCAGAGGCCTAAGACTTAACACGGCAGCCTAGAAATGATTGCATTGCCCACACCAGGCTCCTTTTTTTACAGAAGCAGTCTGGTCCAGGAAGCATAGTTGGGGAAAAATTGAAGACGATTTCATTCTCTTTTGGGGTGGCCACTGGTCCTGTCTGGTGGCTTTGTGATCATAGTAGGTCAGCAGCTCCCTCTGTGGAAATGAGGTCATCGCCGACTGGGTCAGCACTGCAGCCCTGGCCTGTGGTTCTCAGTGGCGTGAGATGCTCATTCTGCCCCTGCTGCATGAGAGGGAGGCAGGACTGTGTGGGTGCTCGGCTTCCGGCTTGGGCTTGGGCCACGCTGTTGACCAGAATGAAAACAGGTGTCCCATGGGATATTCAGAGGTTCAGTCTATACAGGGGTATACCCGCCTCTCAGAAAGTGGCTGTGGAATGTTCCAGTCCATGACTGCCAAGTTCCTAAAGACTTTAATAGTTACCCACCTGGTAGGTAAGTTTATGGTAATAAAGTGTAGCTGCTCAGTCCCTCCACTCATTGTTTTTAACATAATATACCTGATGGTACTTTCTAGGTATTGTAAGTGGCCAAATGCTAGCTTATATGCCCAGGTTAGCATCTTACAATGATTGCCTTAAAATTTGTCACAAGACCCCTTGAAGTTTCTGGGGGAAACTAAGGCACCAAAAGGCTAAAAATCCAAAAGGTTAGTAAAAGGGGGTGAGGGCAGGGGATGCAGAATCTAAGTCCTGTAGACATCCACAGCCAGGGCACCCCACCCCATAATCCCACCCATCTCTGCACGCTATGTTTTAGAGCCTCAAGTATATGAAAGCCATGGCTTTTTGGCCAGAATTATTGAAGGTTAGGGCCAGATGCATCAGTGGGCAGAAGGACATGCTTATGCAAACATCACAACCTGAGTTGGGTTCCTACTCCACTCAACAGACTTGTCCCCTGACCTCCATGTGTGTGCCCCACACATCATACACAACCACAATAACAATAATAAATTAATATTAAATTGAAAACCTGTTGACTAAACCGGACAGTGATGGTGCATGTCTTTAATCCCAGCACTTGGGAGGCAGAGATCTCTGTGAGTTTGAGGCTTGCTTGCTATACAAAGCTACAGAGAAACCCTGTCTCAAAAGATTAAAAAAGGAAGGAAGGAAGGAAGGAAGGAAGGAAGGAAGGAAGGAAGGAAGGGAAGAAAGAAAGGGAAACCTCTTGATTGGAAGACTCAAGGCTTCCCTATAGATTTAGGTAGCAAGCTGGAAAAGACCACCCAGGAAGTAGGAGCTTGGAGGTTACCTTGAACAGGGGTTCTAACATGCCCCTAAACCAGGCCAACATTGGAGAGACTAGGAGCTTAGCCAGGGGGAAGAGTGGGTGGCTCCCTCCTGCCCAACACCCCTGAACTGAGTCTTGATTGTGGCCAGGACTGGTGGAATTAAAATGTCACATCGTAGAGCATCCAGGACTCGTCCTTAGCAATGGGAGACTTGAAGGCTCCTGGGCACAGAGTGACAGATCCATTGTTTGGAAAGATCACCCCTGAAAAGTGGGTTTGGGGAGAGAGACCATGAGCGGCAGGCTCTGGTAAGGAGTAGGATGATTCCCAAGAGGAAGAGAAGGGCGTTGCTGGGCAGCCAGCTGGGGGGGAGGGGGCATCCTTCTGGTAGGCAGTCATTTTGTCTGCACTACAGAAATCGGGATTTAAAAGCCAAGGTTCTGAGGCTTCCTGGTCAACCTACCCCGCTCCCCCTTCTGCGGCCTCCCCACTGCATGGAAGTTTCCATTTGATCAGATCGTTAGACACGGAGGCCAGCAACCTTGGGCAGGAATCCCAACTATTCAAGTGCTCTTCTAAAAGCAAATAAAATTGTTTCCATGGAAATCATCAGACTCACGCCTCAGCCTAGACTCTCAAGGCCTTCGCCTGCATTCCACCTACATCCCCTCCCATCCCCCAAATACCTCCCAACCCTTTCATCCTCGCTCCCTACAAGGCGAATTCTCACCCACCTCCTCCCCATGCGCTCAGGCCATACAGTGCTATGCCGGCTGGTGACCCCCACCTGGAATGTGCCCCCACTCCTGCACCAGCACACACCCTTCACCTTCCTGGGACTCCTGAGAACCTACCTACACCCACACTCTCCTGTGCACCCCCCCAAGTTTGTTTCACTCCACAGAACTCGCTCAGGAGTCCTCATTCTGGTGGGGGAGTTCAGACGCTATTGCTTACTCCAATATGAGAGGTGGAGGTAATAGAGAGAGGTCTGAAGAGCAGAAAACCTTCGCTATACAAAGCTACAGAGAAACCCCGGGGGGGGGGGGGGGGAGGTGCCCTGCTTTCCAGGGACTCCGACCTCTCCGGACAGTGTAACCCAGTGGCAAACGCAGGACACTGAGTCCCTTGGTAGCATCCTCCTCTGCCTCCTGCAGGCTGTGCGATCTCAGTCAGCCATTTGTGCTCCTTACTGAAGACAGGGTAATCCTGTCCAGCACTGACTTGCTGTTTACAGGAGACGCCACCTACAAATTCCCGGTGTTGACCCCGGCACGGCCTGGGGCTCAGAGCTGGAGCATCTTCCGGCTTTTTGTGCGGCAGAGTACACTAGGCAGGGCTGTGCTATCCTTCTTATATGCTTTGTGCATTCGGCCTTCACCCCCACACTTTGCAATGGAGGCGATCAGTGTCCCCGTTATTTCAGCTCATAAAATGTTGATATTCATGATAAAGGTAACAGCTAGAGACTGAGCATTTGGTCTGTAGTAAGACTGTGCTCGGCACTCGTCTTGTTCTCATTGGCCATCGTAGCAGCCCCATTATTGATATATCAGAATCATTGAGGG